>NC_059135.1:28627928-28942928 GCF_020740605.2 Lemur catta
CCAGTCCTGCCACAATAAAAATTTTGAGGCCTAGAATCTATATTAGTCCTGAGTAGAATTATTGTACTTTGTATGATGGCGTAAGTCATTTCTGGGTGAAAATATCGCTGTAGGTATAAAAGGCTGAGGTTATACTTCTCTTGGCCTGGTGAGTACTTTGCTTCATCCACACAGCCAAGACCACCAACCTCTAGTATTTTTCCATGCTAAACATGGGCAGAGTGTGGAAATCACAGCCAACCATCTATATCTTTCCCTTGTTTAGGTAAAAACACTTATGGAAAAGTTATCGAACTCAATCCAAGCCATCATTCATGCTCATCCTTGAGCCCAAATCACACTCTATGGTCTAACAGGAAGGCAAACTACTAATTAGGTGAGAAGTTTTAATGGTTAAGTGTGGGTAAAATTGTAGAGCATAGCCAAGAAAATACAATTTATCCATAAATCACACTTACAACTCATAAGTCTGTCCAGTGGCTTGCAGTGGGGAAAAAATGAGTTCTAGTCTGATGCATTTTCTACCTTGGGATTGAAGGAGTGACAGCAGATAACTCTCATATCCTACCTTTGGATATAACTGCTCCCCACATAGCAAGCCAGAACTGGGCTTCTAATCATATACTTTGTAAGCTGTATGTTAGTTCAGATTATTATCATTATGGGTATAATTATAATTATATTTTTATATAATTATAATATATATAATTATATATATTTCACCCTGTAGTGGATAAAAAGACCCAAGTAGTATTTTCAGTACTTTTTCTTCTCCATGTGAAATATACTATTGTGAAATACCATCACAATATCACAATAATTTGAAACTGCTCCTGATAGTTTAGCATTTCACATTTCATTCTTACACACACACACACACACACACACACACACACACACACACACACACACACACACACATATGCTTAGAATTAACCCTTTAAATAAAAAGAGAGATGTGGAAATTTGGGACTTAAAAATATAAAATAATGGTTCTTTCTCCATTTCCTTTCACATTCTTCCAGCATTCAGAAAAGTTGGGAAATGTGTTAGCCAGCAACCCACATGACCTAAAAGATTGGGGAAAATTATGCTTTATGTTACATACCCTGCTCCAGGGCACATGATCTTTTGACCTATAGGAAGGATCATGCTCAAATCACACCCATTGAAAGAGTTTCACTTCAACCACTATAGCTAAGTGACAAGACTACAATGATTAAGACTGAATTTCATCTGTAGAAAATTGCAATTTGATCTTGCCTTCCCATTACACCAACATGTCAGCAAAAGATTGCCTATTCCCCCAAGACTGCACATCCTGTAAGGTGTCTGAATGCATCATGAATGGGTGCACGTGCATAGTCTAAGGTCTGAATACACCCTTGAGTGTGATTGGCAGCTCATAGCATTTCAAGACGTCTCTGGCGTCACACTTCCTTCAAATGCTCTGAGGTATACCTTGCTGAACAAACATGAAATAAAAATATTTAGATTATTTGGCCTCTCTGATCTGTGTTGCTATATTTCTTTATAGGCCTAGAACTGTATGATAACAAAAATGGTAGAGAAATTTACTAATTAAAGGCAAGAAGGGAGTGAGAGGAGTGTCTATCAGACAGAATTGGAGCTACAGTAAAAGATGTTTTGACTTATTAATAAGTGATGGAACTTGGCAAGTGTTGAAGGGAATTTAAGAAATTGAAAATGCCCTGGGTTTATGGCCAGTGAGAACAGAGTGCTGAGCTAAAAAGCAACATTTGACTTCCTTGACCAAAGTATCTGGCTCCAGAGACTCAGTGAGTCATTAGCACAAGGTGTGAAGCCTGTGGCCATGTGTCTTTCCTTCCTGCCACATGGTAATCAAGGAAGGGCAAAGGGTTGGCAGACCAAGAAGGAAATGGCGAACAAATTGACTTTGTGACCTTGTGTCAGCCTCAGCTACAACATGTAAAGAACTTGGAAGTCATAACCACTGTTTTTATGATGAGAAAAAATTAAACAAACTAAAAATTAATGACTTTTCCCTGACCTAAGAGAGAACCAAGGTTGCAGGGCAAACTGTCACCCTGAAATCTGGAGAGACAGGGGCATCCAGAGTGATGTAACCAAGATCTGCTTTCCTAGAACAGAAGCTGCTAGAGACATAAACTGGTAGGAACACTTAGATGGTCATTTTGGTGCATTACTAGAGGCTGAGTAATATGGAATAATGTGGCATGGGAAACTCCTGGGGGGGTCACAATCTTGGAGGTGGTCCCCACACCCTTCATGGGCTTTCCTTCTAGGAACACCACCAGATTCTCATGGTGAATATCAGAGAAAGATGCCCTCTAGGCTCTGGGTAGGGGAGAGTCATATGGTGAAATATACCAGAGCCTTCTCCATAACAAAAGCCTACTCTCTAAGGGAAAAAGACTTTGCCAGAGCCTTATCCCAGCAAGGGAAAGGCATTACTCCCCCTCCCAGCTCCTACTAGCCCTCTTGTCTCACCTAAGGGAAGAAAAAGACACAGTCAACAGGGCTTCAGGGAAATAGATTGGAAAGGAGTAAAATGCAGGGAATAACAGTTATACCTATTGGAGAAATACTTGTAAAGCTCACAGTTCCAAGATACAGGCCAGTTAAAAGACTGAGATGTAATCAGAAGATTGTAGAACACTCCCCCTTTACTCCAAAGCTTCCACCACACACATATCACAACAGTGGACTATAGCTGAAAGAGTTATAAGATACAGATACTTTTTGAGGAGGAGTACTTAGGGAAGCCTAAAGTACCTGCTCATTCATAGAGAAGCTTTGCAGTCTCAGAGTGCCCACGTTCTCTCACAGTAGCAGATAGTGGTCAAACATCTCTATCAAGTCTTAGAGCAGGTTGATAACTGGTCTTGTTAGTTAACGAAATACCACAATCCCATGGGATCTACCCATCCTGTGTCTCTGTGGGAGACCTGGCACCCAGAATATATCATGGCAATAAGCTGTGATAAGCAGATAGGTAAAGAGCTATGCCTGACAAACTTGCCCATTTCCAGTCTCCTATAAGTGGGCTTGGGGTTCCCTGGTACAAAGGTTTTCAGGCACAAAGTTGCTAGCTGTCCTATGGCTTTCTGTGGTATTTGTGGACTTGCGTAGATGAGTTTCTGAAGAACCTTCTTCCCCTACTTGCCTAAGTTCAATCTGAGTCTCAGAAGGAGCCTATAAGATTAACCAGTCTCCTGACCATATATATGATTCAACTGATGGTCTATATTGCTGACCTCCTTAGTCCAAAATGGTTCATCATGGAAGTCTCTAAGTCCTTTGTAGAGTTGCATTAGCAAGATGCTATTGATTTACCATAAGTCATTTTCACATATGCATTACTCAGGTAGAGTAGCTATCTGACCCAATGACCCAAATAAATGACAACCTTGGTGCTCTCAGCATGATGAAAATACTATTAAGACTCCTCATAATACCTTTAGAGGGTGCTTTCTGGATTCATATATGTGGTGGCCAGTTCTATTAGTCAGGATCTTCTCAGTTGCAAGCAACAGAAACTCAGCTTAAACTAGCTTAAACAAATTGGAAATGTATTGGCTTATAATAGAAAATTGAGGATAGAGCTTTTGTCAGAAGTGACTAGAACTTAAATGCAGTCATTAAGTTCAAGTTTGTCTCTTGTGTTTTCCCTTTCTCTATTTTTCTCCCTCCTTTTACCTCTGCTTCTCTAAGTAAGTTCATTCTCTCTTCCTATAGATGTTTCCCTCAGTTTGGTGGGCAAAGTGGCCACTGTAACCCCAGTTCTAGAGCATTCTGATCCAGAAATCTTAGCAGAAAGGGCAACTTTATTTTTTCAAGAGTCCATATCATAATCTCAGGGAAGGATCTGATTGGATTGCTTAATCATGTACCTTGGAGTATCATTTCTAGAAGAAAGGCTGCAGTGACTGCCCATCCCTGTGGCTAGACAGTACAGTGACCAATATCTCCATTAGTACACTATGGAGTGAGAAGGGACAATTTCCTGTAAGAAAAGGGGGAAAGTTGTTATTAGAAAAGAATTAAGACATCCTGGGATGACAAAAACAGCAGATACTCACTATAGTCCACCCTTTGATTTCCCAGCATGCGCATTTAATCTTTATCCAATACATATGACTTCAAATGTGCCCTCAGCTAACAGAGCATTGGATTCACCCGCTCCATAAAGAGAGGCAACCCAAAAATCACATCCCAGTTCAGCATCTCTAGATCATGTACATTGCCCTAATCAGGTCCAGATACAGCTTTCCACAGCAGTAGAACCTAGGGCTCAGTGACCCTCAACATACCCAATATAAAACAGTAGAGTAATACAGAGTAACAATAATGGAAACTGCCAGTTGGAGGAAAGAGTACAAATGCCAAATACCATATCCTACTGGATGGTAATCATAAAGACTAGGGCTGGAGGGGTCATTCCACAGGAAGCCAATCCCATCCCCAGTCCTGCTTAGAAAGAGGCTCTTCCCTGGGCATTGAACTCCAAGGCTCTCCTTGATACAGGTGTAGAGGGGAATTCTAGGGTCTCTTTAGCAGCCCAAGACTCAAGCAAGGTTATGGAGGCCTGGGAATTGCCTTAGGGGTTGAGCAATCACAAGTCTCTTTCTAGACGTGGGGTTTTTCTCGGATAGCATAACTGCTTAAAACTCTAGGAAGTTGTTAATAGAATCAATTCTAGGAAAACTCCATTAGCTTGGAACCAATGCCAGAAATCTTGGCCAATCACAATTTGTAAATCTGAATCCTGACTTTCAAAGTTTCTGTCACTTAGCAACAACACTTGGTCCTCTGCCCATGCTCCTGGCTCTCTGTTTCATGCGTCAATCTTGGTCACTGCTCTAGTGATATACGTGACAATAAATCAGGGTGGTAAGGCAGAGCTAATCTGTCCGTGGCCGCTAGGCTGTATCCCATTGGATAAGGTCTTTGTGTAGGGGTAATTATTACCTTTATATAGCAGAAGTGACACAGAGCAGGAAGTATTTGGGAGGAGTTCCCCATATTCTCCAGCCTTTCTCTGGTTCCAATATAGTCTCTTGTCCTTTTTTGTACTAAATTGAGAATGCAACAGATATTTCGACATTTGCAGTTCCACAAACATGTAATTCTCTTAATAGTCTTGCCTTTCTGGCTATCAACAGATATGTTAAAAGCAAAAATATATACATATCTGTATCTATCTATCTATATCTCTATATAGCTCTATCTCTCTATATATATATATATCTGTCTCTATATATCTCTCTATATCTATATCAACCTGTCCCCTTCTTTTAGGGCAACAAGTGAATACTGCAAAAAAGTAGACACCACCCTCCATCATTCTGATATTTTTCAGCAAATCCTGAGGCTCTACACTTGATAGGCTCGTAGTCTGGGCCTTAAAACCCCAAAGGTGATCATAAGCTGGCTGCTTTCTAGCGCATAGCAAAGATTTGATCTTCCCAGCCTGAGGCAGTGGGGAATGACTCACAGGCCTCTACTTTACCTCGATTCAGGTAATTTCAATTTGTAGGGTCTGTCACCGGCAATGCCCCACTTCTGGATACCAATTTTTATGTTGGTCAAACTACTTTTGCTTGCAAGTGACATGAATCTAACACAAACTAGCTTAAAACAAAAAAATGTACTAGCTCATGTAATGTGGGTAGAGCAGGCTTCCACCACAATGAGATCTGGAGTAAAATGAGGTTCTCAGGTCTCCACCTCTCAGCTCTGCTTCTCCTTGAATGTTGGTCTTATTTATTCTCTTAGGGCAGATGGCCTTCCTCTGTATCCCCTTGTGTGGTGGGAAGAAGGCCCTTGGTAACCCCATAGCATCCAGGTACAAACCACTGGCAGAGTGGGAAGTGTCTTTCTCACGGCATCCAGTTATCAGCAGTCCCACGAGAGGTCTCTGGTTGGCCTAGACCGGTCATATGCCCAACTTATGGATTCGTCTGTTTGCAGGAGAATAAGTCACAAAGAACTGGCAGCCTGAGGCATGTAGCCTCCCCATGGCTGGGAGTTGCCTGAAAGGAGTTGTGCTGTTTCCCACCACCTCATGGAAGGGGCTGCAACAGTCCTCCAAAGGAGAGTGGGTCCCATTGCTAGAATAAGCACAGAGGAGATACAAGGAAGATGAAAATGACACCAGTTCCACTACCCCAATTTCCCTTAGCCTGAGTCTCCAACTCTGGCACACACACTACCTTGACTGAGAACTTGAAGCTTAGGGTCCACAAAGCATATCAGCTCATTAAAAAAAAAAAAAATCCACCACAAGAAATAACACCCGCGTTACTCACAAGGGTGTCTGATGCAGATATCTAAACATGAAGCCTGTGGGGAGAGACCTGGAGCCACAGGAGCAGGCCCAAGGGAGCATCTAGACAGCACTGCCACCATACATGGCCTCTTACACTTCTCAGGAGTGACCTGAGTGCCATGTTGGCCGAACACGGGGGCTGCATGTCAGTCCTTGCATCCCCCTGGTCACTCCCGAGTGATCCCAGAACTGTGATGTTCGAGCCTGACATTCTGGGCGTGTCCAAGATGCCAGAGTTAGGGAGGTAAAACATCTCCTTTCAGGAGTCCGTGCCAGGTTAGAGCTTCTGGGGGCAGAGTCAGCCCAAGTGGAACATCACACTGGAGACAGCGTAGCCCGAGGGAAACACTGTACTACAGCAAAGTGCTGCAATGGTCCCAGCGGGTACTGACCGCCAGATCCAGGAAGGAGCTGGGAGGTGGCGAGAGATGTGTCAGGACAAGTGGTTCGGAACTAAGAATGTCAATGACACCACAGACTTGAGACCTGCTTTCATGCGATTCCTGAAAACTCCTGGGGAAGGGAGGCTTGGAGCTGAAAGGAATCGGACGTCAAAGTAGGACGATGATGATGCACTGAAGTCATTGTCTGAGTGCTCAGTTGTTTTACTCTAATTACCAATTATGATTTTGAAATGAAAGAAATGTATCTTGCATAATGATTTAGGGTATTTTTGTCTCAAGGCTATATTGCTTATTTTTATATAATTAACATTATAAACATCATAGAACATAGAAGTGTTTTTAGAGCACAGAGGGCTTTATAGAGCATTCAGTCCAGTGGTTCTCGCACTTTTTGTCAATAAAATCCTTGTTTTCTCTAGAAATAAAATCTTACAAGAAATTCAAATATGTAAGATGTTGTCAGTCATTTAGCTGATATCTATATTCCGGACACTGAGCTAAGTAAAAAAAAAGGGCAGGAATCAAACCAACTCCATTAGAACTGCTCTCATTGAAGCCTAAGTGGAGCCTGGAGGGTCCTGGGAGCCACCTGTCACCTCTTGTAGCAGCCTCTGGGGTCCCTCTTTGAGCAACAGCTCAAAGACTGATGTAGGCCCACTCCCTCACTCAGGTGGAGACAATTCTGAGGTCAGAGGGTAAGCCCTTCATGCAGCATTTCACAACTTAACTATCAGAAACTTTAACTGCATATCCCTGATTTGCTTCTGTTTCTTTAAAACAAAAAGAACAGTAGTAGTTGCCTATCTTCTGGTTTTTAAGGAAAAAAACAAAACAAAACAAAACTATCCTCTTACATCTGCCTTCAAAATTCTTTTGCTTCAAGTGGAGGAACACAATCTTTTTTCTCTTCCTTGGTACTCTTTTTGCAGTGTCATTTGGTTCCTTGCAGGAAATGTATGCGAGAGGATGAGAGAAGAGTTAAGGCAGAATTAAGGAAGTAAGTAGTGGTCCCTCTGGTGTAACAGCAGCCTCAAGGTGGAGAGGCAGGAATGCAGAAATGTGATTATGATAAAATTATCAGGAAAGAAAACCTGGAAGTTGAAGTTCAAGAGAAGAAAAAAGAACCCAGTCACTGAGGATGCTTCATGGATAGCTAGAATGTCAGGGATGGACGAAGAGTGTTATTAATGAGGGATAAGTCGTTGATGACTGAAGGACATTTGTATGAAAATAAAACTTACACGGGAACACATTTTCTTCATGAATATTTTGTCTTGCCACCTTTGTGATCAAAGAAACACTTAGGGTGTAATTACTGGTCCGACTGGAGACCAGCCTGTGACACTGAGGAGAAATATAATGTCATTCAAAATACACTAACAGCACCTGCCATGGGGCCAGTGCCGTGGCTCACACTGAGTTACAGTCTCGCCTCCCAGGAGCTCTCTAGCTGGAGGTGAAAGACCCAAAGCTAACAAATAACATTGATTTATTCATCTGACGGCTGTGTGCTCAGGGCCTGCTCAGAGCCAGGCGCTGGGCTGGGCAACTAGAAACGCAGGCCTCAACTCTTGGCATGTAGGGATGGCAGCCGGGCCTCTAACGGCACAGGAAACTGTGGAGTCGCCTCTGTTACAGGACTTTGAAGATGAGGCCTGAGGTGCCATGAGCGCCAAAAATAGGAGAGCTGATCTAGTCACAGAACTCGGGGAAGGCTCTCCCTGGCTGAGACATCTGAATGATGACTAGGAATTAACTAGGCAAAGAGAGGAGAAAGAGCCTTCTATATGCAGAAGAAACAGTTCTGTCAAGGACGGGGAGCAACGGGAGGGGGCTGGGTGCAAGATGGGCACGGTGGGGCGAGACCCGTGAGGGAACCTGCAAGCCACATTGAGGTTTTGTCTTTGTCCTAAGAGTAATGGGGAGCTATACGTCCTTCATACAAGTTCTATGCAGGAAGTGCTGCGGCATAGAACAGTGTAATTAATTCTTCCTGAAGGGTGGGGAAGTCTAAAAATGCTCCTGAGAGGATGTGACATTTGGGACAGGCCTGTCAGATGAGTGGGTATTTTTCCAGGTAGTAAAATTGGGTAAGGCCATTCCAGGCAGTGCCAATGATAAGAGAAAAGGAACAGAAGAAAAGAACTTGGCCATGGTTGAGAAACATGGGCAGACTATGTGATATTCTGGATTGGTGGCCAGTGCTGGTGGGAGTTTGGAGGTTGCTGAAGGGGCAGGAGGAGTTAGAAATGGTGTAAATAAACCAAACTTGGGCAGTTGAGGCATATGTCAGAAATATGGAGGAGAGAAAGAGGAACAGGTATGAAGGTAAAGACAAAGCCAGTTGGTCCAGGAGAGACATTAAACTGGAGTCTTACTTTTCTAACAGTACCTGTGGAGAATTGTCTTCTATCCCCCCTAGGTAGCCAGGTAGATGAAATTCCCTCTACTATCAGAATTAGCTGCTGGCACTCTGAGAATCTTGCTCTGCCCCTGGGCAAGGAGTCCTCAGCATGCCAGGTTCCCAGCAGGCTGCATTCTCATTTCTGCACTCCAGAGCTGCTCTCTCAGACCCTTTGCCTGGATCCCAAAGTTTGGTTGCTCAGATTCTTTGTCTAGGTTCTTGACCCTGTGTCATGTGACCCCTACCTTCTTACTTTCATTTCCAAGTTTCCCATTCTGGGTTTTTAATCCTCCAGGTTGACTTCTTAAGTCCTTTGCCTGCCATTTCCTCACAGTCAAATCTGACCTCTCTGGGCTTTTTAGATCCTTGGGACCCACAAGGAGCACATGGACCCTTTCCGTACCCTCTGCATTATTTCCCCAGCCAGTTTCCCAGCCTGGTTCTTCCCTGTCAATTTTTCCCTGTTGCTAGCAAGGACCCTGCCATACGGTGCCATGCTCACGCCCACCTAGAATCAAAAAAAGAGCCACAGTGGGTTGTTACAACTTTCCAGGGATCCCACCTGCCACCTCATCCTGTCCTGTTTTAGCCCATTCGCTTCTGCCCTTTGGACAGTCTGAGTGAGCGCAGCTCCTGAAACATTTCACACACAAAATGCCACCATGCACCGGTCTCCCCCGCATCCAGTTAATAAGGGAATCAAACAAACAGAAAGCTGCTGCTGGTGTACGTTTCTCCTGTTGGTTTCATGATTCTAGGAAATGATGTTAAGTTGAACACTTCCTTTTTGAAGTAAAATGGGGCCTTTTCAGGCTTTCATGAAATAATGTAGGTAACATTCTTAGCCCAGTGGCTGACACGCAGCAAGTGCTTTTTGAGGGATTGCTATTAACAACTACTTTGGCAATAAAATACACATATTTGTGTTATTTTTATTTCATATTTCCCCAAGTTTAAATTGTATGGCAATAGGCTAATAAGCCAAACAAGAAGTAAATGATTTAGATCAGGGGTCGGCAAACTTTTTTTGTAAAAAGCCAGAAAGTAAGTATTGTAGGCTTTGCAGACAATACTGTCTCTGTCACAGCTACTCAAAGCTACCTTTGTAAAGCAAAATCAACCACATATAGGCAATAGTAAGCAAATAGGTTTGGCTGTGTCCCAGTGAACCTTAATTACTAAAGCAGGTGACAAACAGCAGGCCATAGTTTGCAGACCTCTGATGTAGAGGGTTACCTGTGCTGCCATATTGACTGACTGATGAATTAAATTTAACAAACACCCATTGAGAACCTGCTATGTTATGTGCTGGGGATACAATGGTAAGACAAATGGAAACAGTTCCTGTTCCCTGCAGATGACACCTAAGTGAAGGAGATGAACATTAATTAAATATAGTTATGACTGTGATTAGGGCTACAAAAAGACATTTGGTACTATGAGACTATTTGACAGTGAGGCATTTGTTTATAGGTTTAGTGGAAGTTGGTTAGAGAGGTTTCCCTAAGGAGATGTTGATTGAGCCAAGATCTCAAGGGTGAGAAAAAGCACCAGATTGAAGATGTTGTAGAAAGGTTTTCCAGGCAAAGGACACAACATGTACAAAGCCCTATGATGGGATAAAACATGGGGCGTACAAAGAATTGAGACAAGACTGGTGTGGCCAAAGCATGTCACAGGGATTCATGATTTCGGATACAACGGAGGAGACTGGCCAGGGCCTTGGCAAAGATTATAGTCTTTAACACAAGAGCAAACAATGGACAATGAGAAGCTTTAAAGCATGATCCGATTTGCTTGCTGAAAAAATTATCCCTTCAGCTAAGGTGTTGAAAATCGAATGGAGGGGGACATACAGCACTGTAATGACAGGAATTTTCAGTTACAACTAGATCACCATTTTGAAAGAGGTAAAATGGGCGATTTTATGATTTGTAAGTAAAAGTTGCTTTCCTGCAACATGGAAAAGTCACTTAAACTCTTTCTGGTCTATGGAAAATGAAGAAAAAACTCAACATTATTTCATCAGTGCCAATCTTTTTATCTCCTCAATGTTTCTCTTTCGGTGGTAAAATACAGGTGAATTTGCGTAAAAGTTTACTCACACACAGTTCTGGTGACCTACTGACTCAACTTGTTTTTTGACTTGACTTATTTTCCACACGTAAAACATTTCAGCTCAAATAGCAGACAGGTTGTAATAAAACATCTCTCTCGTTTGAACTAAAATACCATTAATGAAAACTATCTAGAAGTAAATTAAGTATTTTCGAAGACTAAAAAATCAATAATCCAACAGGTGGGTTGGTTACCTATAAAACAAGGTTAAAAAATAATCTTTATAGCCTTTTTAATTTGTCCATGTTCCTTATGATGGCACCAAAACTATATAAGGTCCAGAACAACAGTTCTCAACAGTGGGTGGTTTTGCCTCCCCAGTGGACATTTTTGGTTGTCACTGCTCTAGGGGGAGGGGGCATCTACTGTGGAGAGATCAGGGTGCTGCTAACATCCTACAATACACACAACAGACCTCCCATCCCCACCAACAAAGTTATCCAAACCAAAACGTCAATAGGGTTGAGAAACGCTGATCCAGAATAATGTTAGTCCACAAATTCCCTTCAACTCTGCTTGCTCAAGGTGCTCTCTTTCATTCTTTCCTTCTTTTCTCCTTTTTTCTTCTTTTCTCCTTTTTTTCCCTCCTCCTATTTCTCTTCTCTTTTCTCTCTTCTTCCATAGTATATGATCTAACTTCTGCAAATAAATACCTTGTAAAGATACACACCTCCAGTACCCATTGCATTTAATCTTCTCCTTCCCATTACTTAAGCTCGCCTTTAGGAACTCATATTAAACTAAAGTCTACTAAGATATCAATCAATTCATTGATCGATCTATCTGAATAGCTCTTAGAGCTCCTGCCGTGTGCAGACGATTACCCAGTCAAGGATCTATCACAGCAACATCCTGGAAAAGGATCTTAAAATTCAGTGCAGAAAGACTGTCTTCCTTATCTAGCCAGCTAGCCCAGTCTCTGATGGAATATTCCCAATAAGCTTAGTTTCTGCACCTGCCTTTTTCACTTACAGGCAATTCCAGCTGTTTAAAAGTTTCTCTGTATTTTGATCCAAGATCTGCAGCCTTATTAGTGACAAGTTTCTCTTTGCTGATCTACCTGTTGTCAATAATCTGAAGGGAGACTTCTCAGCTTTTTCAGAAGTCATAAAAAAAAAAAAATCTCGGCCGGGCGCGGTGGCTCACGCCTGTAATCCTAGCCCTCTGGGAGGCCGAGGCAGGTGGATTGCTCGAGGTCAGGAGCTCGAGACCAGCCTCAGCAAGAGTGAGACCCCGTCTCTACTAAAAATAGAAAGAAATTATCTGGCCAGCTAAAATATATATATAGAAAAAATTAGCCGGGCATGGTGGCACATGCCTGTAGTCCCAGCTACCCAGGAGGCTGAGGCAGAAGGATCGCTTAAGCCCAGGAGTTTGAGGTTGCTGTGAGCTAGGCTGACGCCACGGCACTCACTCTAGCCTGGGCAACACAGCGAGACTCTGTCTCAAAAAAAAAAAAATCTCACGGGCACACAGGTCACTTCCCCTCTGGTGTGTATTAGAATTCATAAATGACTGGCTTAGCTCTAATCACAGTGACTTGTGTCCTCAGAATGCCAATCATTATCTCACTGTGTTCTCACTCATCTGTCTCCTGCATTTGTTCCTGTCCACTTTCCTCCACCAAGCATCCTTTTAGACATATCAATTTAATCTTCGTTAATCTCCTATTTAAAAAAAAAAAAAAAACTTCAATGGTTCCTAAAATATAGCTCAAAGTTTGCATTGGTCTGTAACATCCTGCATGATTTCTCTCTGCTCCACCACCTCCCCCTTTTTCAATTGCATCCTGTGCCATTTCTCTTCTTCACTCCAGCCACGCTGGATTCTCTCTGTCCCTTGGAACATGCTATGCTCTGTTCTAGCTCAGACGCTTCTCATAGGCTCTTCCCTCTGCCTGAAATGCTGTTCCCTTTACTTAGTTACCTAACTCCTACTTATTCTTCAAGTCTTAATTTAGTCATAATTTCTCAAAGAGAGCTTCCCTGACTCCCAGACTAGCCACAGAACACTTGAGAATATTTAATCATTTCTGTATTCTTTTTTAATGTTAATGTTGACCCTTTGCACCAGACTATAAAGCAAACCATGAGTGGGTGTTCAAAAAGAACCGTGTATTTCGGGCTGTTGCAAACACTTTTGATTTTTTTTGTAAGCACATGTTATGAATCTTATATTCCCTCTAAAAAAAGAGTAGACTTGGGCAAAATTTGCAAATAATTCTGACATCGCACTTAGTACTGCACAACGAACCACATTTGTCAATCTCAATCCAAGGTCACACTACCTGCAATATTTGTTTTGCTGACTGTACTAGACATCTTTTGTGCCCTACCTCATGTTCTTCTGGATCACTCTTTACTCTAGCTTTTGTAGTAGCAACCGGTTGATGTAACCTGACCTTAGCTGCTCACATATCTCTAGTGTTCAGCCCTGAGACTTTTATGATGTGTCATGGGACACCTGAGGGAAACTGCCTGGACTCATGAATGTGCAGCTTAGAAGTGCAAGAGATTTAGCACCCGGCAGGGCAACTCCTGGTCAATGACTGATGGAGCCAGTGTTCTCCCACCCTATTCTGGAATACATGCTATGTCTGCTTCAGAAAGTCCTGGCTGGATTGAGCCCTAGCTGTCTATAGTGATGATCAAGCCAATAATATTCCCTTGAATTAGCTTTCCCTTCTTCCCTCTTCCCTAAATCATTCGTGCTCCCAGAGACCACTCGCAAAATAAACTAGCTTTATGTAAACCCTTATCTTGGGCTCTCATTTTGTAGGAAACTCAGTCTAAGATATTGGATATTGTTGGAGTCTGCAAAGTAGCTATTTAGTCACATAGTAAGTGAATTCCACGCAGTTCCAAAAATCCTTGATCCACCTGTGATGGACTACAATGATGCCCCACCACCCCCCATTCTGTTCACATCTAATCTCTGGAACCTGTTCTGTTACCTTGACGTGGTAAAAGTGACTTTGAAGATGTGATTAAAGTAAGAATCTTGAGGTAGGGGGATTACCTTGGATTATGCAAGTGATCCCTAAATGTAATCACAAGTCCTTATGAAAGAGAAGCAGGAGGGTCAGAGTCAGAGAGAAGGCCACGTGACGATGGAAGCAGAGACTGGAGCGATGCACTTTGAAGATGAAGGAAGGGGCGCCTAGCAAAGCAGTGCTGGCCACCACAAAAAGCTGGAAAAGGAAAGGAAATGGATTCTTTCCTAAGGCCCATAGAAGAAACTTTGACTTTAGCCCAGTGAAACTTACTTTGGACTTCTCACCTCCAGAACCTCAAGATAATAATTTGTCTTGTTTTAAGCTACTAAATTTTTGGTAATTTGTTACAGCAGTAATAGGAAACTAACATATGACCTCTTTCCTGGATGACTGTTAGGCTCCATGCTCACAGTACATGGGCCAGCCCTCTACAAACCCCCTCAATCCAGCTGGGACTCCCAACACACTACTCCAGCACAATCAGCTCCTTCTTGCCTATGGGAAAGATTAAACATGTTGAAAGTGATATAAGTGAATGTCCGTTAAAAAATGCCAGCTGTTACGTTTATTAAGTATTTACTATGAGTCAAGTTCTGTGCTAACCACTTCTTCTACATTCTTCTCTAATTCACAACAACCCTATAAGGTTTGTACCTCTCCTGTCCACCATGGTGGATATCTTCCTTATGATCCTGTAGATCCCCTCTCCTCCCTTGCCTGCCATGCTCCCTGCCCTGGGAGGTGGGTCCCATTAAAGGGCCTCAACTGGCTCCCTTGATCTCTGGCTTCCAGTTGGGTGTGGCCAGTAGAGGCAATAACAGGAGATGTGGAGGGTGGGAGGGGGGCGAGGTCTCCAGCTCTCTCCCTCACAGGTTATCACGGGTTGACTGCATCCCTTCTCCTAAGGTCACAGAGCGTATCACGTAACTCCTCCATGGAGCTTGCTCCTAGGGTCCTTGCTTCTGCTACCCATGGGAATTGTCCCAGCACTTGTTGCTTTTCTGGAATCCTGCCTACACTTCTGTAGACAGCTTCTGATGAAGCACTCCTTTAATGACCCATTTTGCATGTGCCATCTGACTTCTGCCAGGCCCATTTTACAGCTAAGCAAACTAAGGCTCAGAGTGGCTAACTCACTCACACATTTCATCCAAGCATAAAATAATCAAAGAATGAACAGAACAGAGGTTTCATCTGCTTTTGCTGTGGTAGGAAGCATTGCTGATGTTCTCCCCAACTTGAAGAAAATCAAATGTATTGTTTTTAATGTTGGGTCTTATTGATCACATGCACATTTAATCTGCCTGCATTTTTAATCAAGGTTGTCTCCTTTTATATGTTGTGTTCTAGTTTTGTAGGTGCATTGTCTGGTATTTTTTAATAATATATGCAAATTGTGAAAATATATCATTTCCTATCTTGTTTTGATCATCTTGACACCACATTTTCCTGTTACACAAACATTTTAGAGTGTGGTTTGTCCTCAAAGACCATGTCAATTGAGAGGAAATGTTTCTGTGAATTGTCTGACTTATATGTGCCATTTTTGATGAAGTCTGCAATTCTAACAGCTGTGTCCTAAATTAAGAAGAAGATGGGCATTTCTCCAGAGATGAACCAATTCATCAAGAACTCATCTTGCAGATAATATAAAACTCTAATAATTCAGCCCTACTGGGGGGGCCGGCCAGGCTGAAACATGTTGTTTAAAGAAACAGTTTGATGACTTTGAAATACAAACAAGAACTTGAACTAGGTAAATAAAGTGTGGCCAAGCATAATTCTCAGGAAATTTGCTTGAATGAATAGCTAAGAAAGATTTATAATTAGTGTATCAATTATTTCCATGGGAGTAGATGTTTTTATGATGCTTGAAAGTCCTTAAAAAGTTGGTTCTCATAAGTAATTTAAACATTCCTCTTGAAATACTGTTTGCACTATTAATTTATTTAGCAAATTAATCACACAATCATAATATTTTAGAGCTGAAAGAAGCCTCAGAAAATCCAGTGCCACTCTCCTTTTGCAAACAGTTTCTTGGATGACTATCAGCTCCATGTTCACAGTAGAAGGGCCAGCCCTCCTTCCACCCTCCCAATCTAGCTCCTACTCCCGAGACACTAGCTCCAGCAACACCAGCTGCTTCTTGCCTGCAAGGGAAGATCAAACATGCCATAGTGTTGCTATACAACATTCCTCTCACTGATCCCCCAAACACTGAGTGTTTGCCCTGATCTACTCTTTCCTACCTTTTCCTCCAGACTTGAATGCCTCCCTTCTTTTGTTCCCAGTCACTTCCTCTATAGAAGGCTCAGAAGACATACAACTTCTCAGCGTCTTGCCTTGCTAGTCTTCTTCCAATCTGCACTCTCCCTCCAGCCCTCTGTAATTCCCATTCCACTGAAATGGCTCTTGCCAAGGTCACTAGTAATAGCTCAAGACTCATGACTTGGCCATTCCTCAGCAGCATTTGGAATGATTGATAACTCCCTCCTTGAGCATCTCTCCACCCCTTGACTGCAAACCACAGCGGCTGCCTCCTGGTTCACCCCACCACTCTGACCATTCCCCTTCCCTTTTGTTGGAGCTCCAGTTTGTCATCTTCTCTTCCCATTCTAAAGTTCTTCATGAGAAATCACAGTCACTTCCACCATTTCCTCAACTACCTATATTTACGCTCAAATTAACTGGCTCAGATCTTTCTCCTGAGCTCCTGACTGCTTAACTGACACCTTCTGAAGTTCCACAGGCCCTCCAAATTCATTATATATGAAGCAGAGCTATTCTACCCCAAAAGATCCTCCCCACTTGTTTTTCTCTCTGAATAACAATATCATTCACACAAGTGCCCAAGTCAGAAATATGACAGTTACTACATTAGTCTATCAATAGTTCCAAATTGCTTCTGAGATAAAATCCAAACTTCTTCGTATAACAGAAGAGAGAGCACCCCTGAGATCTGGTGGCTGCCGGCAGCACAGCTTCATCTCATAACTGCTCCCTGTGAATCCTCACATCCACCCCAGTAAACTGTCCTCCTATAACCCTTGGAAGAATATTGGGCTCCTATTCCAGGAGTCATTTCAACCATTATCTTCTCTATAAAGCTTTTTCTCACCAATCTCTCCCTCTCTGGAAGATTCAGTCGCTCCCCATGTGCTTCCATCTATGACACTTAACTACACATGTTTGTTCCCAGGCCTCTCTCTCTACAAGATTAAAAGCACCTCAGATCAAGCACCATCTCTAATTTGTCTTGATGTCCACTAGACTACACATAGTTGCCTATGACAGTTATTCAAAATATGTTTATGAAAAGACTGACACCAAATGAATCAATGGGTGGATAAATGGGTATAAAGTTTTCAATGCTCCCAAAGTTGCTACAACAAGTCCCAATGAGTAAGGCTTTTATTTCTGGAGATGCTAAATGTCGGTAGCTTGATGGTGTCAGAATTCTCTTGGGGTGAGGGCTAGGAGAGAGGGAAGGGGAGATAACAATGACTAAAATCGATTTTGCTGGAGAAGAGTTTTTTTAAAGGTTAAAAAAGTTATGAGAAAAAAAAGTCTAGAAAGATAGCTTAAACCAGATTATAATGAACCTTGAAAGCTAGGGTAAAGGGTTATGGATGTGTGGATTCATTCCAGGCTCGTAAAACAGAAGAATAGCAAGGCTCTATTATCAGTTCACAAATAGCAAGAACATAATAAAAATAATATCCTAAGAATTTTAACATGACCTTGTTGTACAAGAGGAATTGAAGACCAGAGTCAAGATGAGTAGGTAGGGGTTGATGAGCCAATTTAAGCCCTTAAAGGTAAGATTCCAAAATAGGTTATTGCTATCAGGAATAGGAAGAAAGAGAAAGATCCAAGTCAAATGAAAAATCCATAGTGTTAGGGAAAGCAGAGTTGTCTCAATTAAGGTGAGCTGTGCTAAGTAACAGCTTTATGAAAACTATTCCCTCCCTGATGCCTGTGTGCGCAGGACACTTTCCTGAAAGTGAAATGGCTCTTTGGCTCCATTTACGTAACAATGTCTGCGGTTTCTTTTCTTTGGCTGCCAAGTTCTAGAGACTTTGAGTGCTGCCAATCACAACCCAGTGAGCAGAGAGTATATAGGGGAAAGATATAGATAAGGAAAAATAAAGATGCATATTTCCCTCTCTGCTATCTCTAATCTATTAAGGCTAGACACGTGGGAAGAACCCTACTGAACGGCAGAAGTTATCAAGAAATCACAGGTTCAAAAGAGGGGATTTCACAGAACCAACATCCCAGTGAAGGATACAAGCTGGTGTGATAAAATGAGGCAAAGGATTTGTCTCTGTTCATTTTGTTTACTTAGAGCTGGGATGGAGTCGTCCATGACCTCCGTGGACATGCTGTCTAGCCAAATATCCAGAAATCAAAACTCTCCGAAGATTCTGCAAGTCACACCAGTCTTTGCCTTCTTTCTTTCAACTTACTCTCAAGACCTCAAATGCCCATAGCTACCAAAATCAGAGTTCTAGCAGCCGTAATAAGCATTGATATGGCAGTCAGCCCCGACGCCATAGGTATTATGTACATTGTATTTATCTCATATTCTGTCCTCTGAGTATTTAAATATGTCACATGGCATGGCTTTATATAACTTGTCCAAACTCCTTTGTTAAAATGTATAAAAGCAGGTCTCGCTCATCACCTAAAGATAGTTAATACGTGGTTTGGGGGGTTAGAAATATAGATGTAAGAAAATTCTGAAATCTAAACTGGAGATGCAAACATCTTAACTGTCATGTTCCCCAGATCAAGTCTTTTGTAGCTTTCTTCCATCAAGAGGCAGGATAGGGGATCTACAATAAAAACCAACAAAAGCTGTGGGATTTTACTCAGGAGAAAGGAGGCGGTTCCCCACATGATTAACTTTGTCTGGTTGCATTGAGAGTTTCTGAATGATTAAGAAACTAGAACTTGACTAAATCAGAAACCATGTGGTCTATAACAGAAAACCATTTAAAGGAAAACAACATAAATTTGCAGATGAAGCAAACAGATGATTTCTGTAACTTCATAAGTAGGATGAGAACACCTGTTCATCCTCAGCTCTGGATAGTCCCTGAACAGAGGCCAGTTCAGGACAAGGGGGTAAAATATGTTTCCAGTAATTTCTTGGAAAGGGGAAAAGTATCCGTTGAAACCAAGTCCCCTAATTTATTTTAGTAATGTCTCCGGTCTGGTGAATGAATGTGATGGAGTGAATTTTGAATTGACTGCTTTGCTAGTATAAGTGGTTTTTTACTTGTAATCTTTTTCTAATGAAAAGGAAAAGAACATAATTCTCACTACAGGAAAGGGTACTAGCATTTTATTGACCCTGCCATGAGCTAGGCGCTTGACAGAGATCCTTTCATAAACATTCTCACTTTTAGAAGTAGCAGCAATAATGATGGAATCTGTTGGCACAGCCACCATGGACTGAGAAATTCCTACGTGCCAATAAGTGCTAAGTGTTTTAAAAGATCATTCCGTCTTTGAGGTTTTCAAAGACGGAATGTTGTAGTATCAGCACCTCATTCCTTTTATTATTTACCTTAACGTTAGGTAAAACTAATTCAAACTTGTGAAAGTAAGCTGCAGTGGCCATTAAATATCCTCCCCCCTTGTAGTCTTAGCACCTCTTATAACAACCACAGTCATACGCCACATACATTTTGGGCAATGATTGCATGTATGACAGTGGGCTCATAAGATAATGGAGCTGAAAAACTTCGAGCACTTAGTGACATCATGGCCATTGTCACACCACAGTGCAACCGATTACTCACATGTTTGTGGTAATGCTGTAAACAAACCTACTGTGCTACGCAGTACATACATTTATGTATAGAACACAGTACTTGCTAATGATACTGCTTTATGTATTTACTATACTGTATTCTTACTATTACTTTACAGTCTACTTCTACCTATTAAAATTAACTGTAAAATAGCCTCAAGCAGTTCCTTCAGGAGGTATTGCAGAAGAAGGCATCGTTATCACTGGAGATGACAGCTCCATGCATGTTATTGCCCCTGAAGACCTTTCAGTGGGACAAGATGTGGAGGCGGAAGACAGTGATATTGATGACCTTGACCCTGTCTGTAATATACGTGTTTGTGTCTTTGTTTTTAGCAAAGTTTAAGTAGCAAAAAGTAAAACAGAAAATTTAAAACGAAAAGCTTATATAAAATGATATAAAGAAAATATCTTATATAGCTGTATAAGGTATTTGTGTTTTAAATATTAAGTCAAAACACTTAAAAAATTAAGAAGTTTATAATAAAAAGTTACAGTAGGCCAATTTATTAAAGAAAAAATTTATAAGTTTAGTATAGCCTAGGTGTACAGTGTTTATATAATCTACAGCAGGGTACACTGGTGTCCTAGGCCTTCACATTCACTCACCACTGACTCGCCCAGAGCAACTTCCAGACCTGCAAGCTCCACTCATAGTAAGTGCCCTACACAGGTGTACCATTTTTTATCTTTATTTTTACTGTACCTTTTCTATGTTTAAATACACAGATACTATTGTGTCACAGTTGCCTACAGTATTCAGTACACGAACATGCTGTATGGGTTTGTAGCCTGAGAGCAACAGGCTGTACCATATAGCCTAGGTGTGTGGTAGGCTATACCATCAAGGTTTATGTAAGTGCACTCTGATGTTTGCAGAACAGAATTGTTCAACAATATATTTCTCAGAACATATCCCCATCGTTGACATGACTATAATGGTTTCCATACAATCTCTGCAGCCTCCATGTGAAAAGAACCAATATTGTATATTTTTTAGGAGACATACAGCTTTATGCATCTTCCATTACTTTCTTTTTGACCTCTCAGATTAGTTAGCTTGGGAATATACCATCTGTTTATAAATCAAAGGAGAAAAGACCCAAGATCTCAGGCCTGCCCCAGCTTACACGGGAAGAGAGGCAAGAGGAGAAGTGAGTTTGTGGGAAGTCTGCTGGTCCTTGCATGTATGTCACTGTGCTGCTTGTCTGTTTTATTGTTGCAGGAATGCAGTAATTCCAATTCTGGGGAATTTGGGCTTCCCATCAATTCTCTTTTGATTCCTTTGTGCCCATTATATCTGAACTTAATGGTATAAAAAGTTAGGTTGAATGACTAGATTGGGATTAGGCACACCATTTCTACCTAATATCTGGGTTTTTCCCATTCCTCCATTAGGTAGTATAATCAGAGAGAGACTCACAGTGTTGGGAGCAATCTTGGTCAAGATCTTTTAAAGAGGCCTACCAAGGTCACATAGCTGGTTAGTAACAGCTGGGGTTAGAGCTCAGGGGACAAGGTATTTTTCTTGGTGAACATAAGGCAACATGTATGCTCTTCAGAGTCTAAAGATCCAGCTGTGAACCTCCATCCTGCTACTTCTTAGCTGTGGGACCTTGCATAAGTTAACTTCCCCAAGCCATTTCCTCACAGAAGTGTGAGCACTAAGTGAGATAATGTGTAACATCTCAAATACTGCATTTGTGTGTAGTCTAAATGCTCGATAAGTGTCAGTAGCCATGCTTTCCATGTCAGGGACCTTAGGCTTTGGACTTTGAGAGGTCCCTCCCCAGTTGTCAACCAGAGCCCATAGCTCTTGACTGCTTCCTCCACTTCCAGAGCAAGGAAATTGGTGGGTACCTGGCTGCCTATGGTTGTGCCCTTTGGCAAGTTGTAACCCAGGTGTCAGCTGTCAAAATGCTAGACCTGACCAGGGCAGGGTGCCTTTCAAGGACACAGGGCTTCCTCAGATGCAGAGATGCTTCATTTGAGTCCTGAAGCCAGTTATCATCTCAGTCTCTGCTGTTGTCCCACCCCAAGAAGCTCTGGTAGGCTCCTGGGAAGTATCTTGAATAGAAAAGTAAAAGTTTATTGTTCCTACTTTATGGTTCCCAAGGGTGAGAATGAACCCAGAGTGTAGCCTGAACTCCCTCTTAGTCCCTAAACACATTACACTATCATATACAACCCACTCTGTAATTGAATCATATTACTTATAGTCACAATTTTCCCATTACAAAATATTGTCTTAATTTTAACTAACATGCTTACTCCTTAAAAATTGAACTGAAAACTTTCCATGCTAACCAAATATCCTAGCTAAACAAACATAAGCTCTATCTGGCAGTAATGTGTGTCCTAAACTTCCTTCTCTTCTGTAGGTTATTGACCCAGGGTATTTTACATTTTGCTATTTCCCAGCTATGGGTCCAATTTTGAAACATTTTCCTCATCTTAACAATCCTTTACCCCTCACCGACAGGCCTCCTGCCTGCTACTGGCTCCCCCTAAATCCCTCAAGTCTGTTCCAGCGCTTACTTCAAAACTATCTACCGTCTCAACACCATTGCTTCAGTCACTTGGAGAGAGGAAAAACCATGACATATCTCTTGACAATTGTTGAACTTTCATGGTGCCTACTACAGGTAAAAACTGACCTAGATTCTGTCACTTTATAGGTGGCCTAATGCAAATTAGTTAACATTTCTAAGCTTTGGTTTCCCCATCTGAAGAGTGGTGGTAGTAATATTAGTAGTACTCATCACATAGGGTGGTTTTGAGTATTAAAAGAGGTAATGAATACCAAGAGCTTGGCACCCCATCTAGCACATATAAGTGATAGACCAGCATTAGCTGTCGTCGTTCTTGTTGTTTTCATTAGACAACGAGCAGCACAAAGATACATAAGACGTATTTCCCACCCTCAAGGAGCTTACACAATACTTCGGGTGATGAGACACAAGCATGTGATGAGACAATGACATGAGAAATGCCCTAATAAAGCATGTGATGCTGTCATTTGTCAGATGAGTGAAGGTCGGAATACTGCGGGCCAGAATATAACCAGGAAAGACTTCAGGGTGAGGTTGATGGAGAAGGCAGGCCTTGACCAATTATTTGCTGTTATGAATAGACAGGTAGTGAGGAGGGGAGCGCTTTCCAGGTAAGGGAAATAGCAATAAGCAACATACACAGATGGGAAAGTGCAAGTGTCTAGACCACAAGTGACAGGTTAAGTGGGGAATTCATGTCAGTGCAGGTTGGAGCCAGCTTGTGGCAAGCATTGAATGCCTACACAGTAGGCAATTGAGGGTTTAAGCCACAAAGCCGTGGAAGCTCAATGTGGTGGTAGTATTTGGGGTGGGTTGAGGAGGGAGAAACTACAACAGAAAGTGAATATATTGTCACAATAGTCTGATTTTAAGCTGAAGTGAAGAGATTTGGGTGACCGTTTGGAGGTGGAGGAGGAAGTCTCATCTGAAAGACACTTCGAGGGAAGAATTGTGTCCCTATTTAACATGCAAGGGCAAGGTGGAGAGAGGGCATTACACAAGCAATACAGAATACTCAAGTTTCAATCCCAGGAGGCAGAGAGAATGGGCTCTATGGTATTATTAATGAAATACGAAGGTCATTCATTCCGTCACTTGTTCAATAACATTTGCTCTGCACTGTCTACCCCAGATGCTTTGCTGGGTAATTGGGATCCAGAGATGAGGACAGCAGTCCCTACTTCCAGGAAACAGCAGTCTAGTCAGAAAGGGAAACTAGCTTGGGGAAAAAAATACGTATGTTTACTCATAAGTTGATAGAGCTGAAAAAACTTAAATGTCATCTAGAGTACTCCTCACTCTACTCTACCTGAAACAAACTTTAAAGATGAGAAACTGAAGTCCAAAGACAGCTAAGTGGTTGCCGGAATTCACACCTCTAGTTCCTGTCAGCCAGAAGGTGAGCCCAGAATTCTTCACACCGTGCTGCGCTACTGTGTCTTCACACATAGCACTCAGCCTTGGGACCTCAAGGTTGACGCTCAATCATGCACTGCCTTGTGACATCCAACAAGGGAACGGAAGTCTCGGGCAAACTACGAGGGAAGGTAAAGTATGGCTAACTCGCTTCTCGTGTGCTAGTGTCTTTTTACCCCACAGAAGATTTTAAGTTACCTCCAAGGACCATGCATCCAATGTCTGTGGGAGTGAGGACGTCACCCACCATCCAGATGGAAGTCTGTCTCACCTCTCTCCCCCGTTGCCTGTACCCAACATTCTTGAAGTCACGTCACTGTGTCTTCAATATTGTTGAAATTGGTTGCTTCATTTATGTCACTTCCACTATCACCTTAGTCCAGGCCCCCACTCTAGTTGTCTCCTAATTTTGGCCTCCCCACTTCAATCCATCTTTTTCACTCTGCCAAAGAGCCAAAGATGTCACATACACCTCTACTTAAAAAAATTTTTTTTCATTCACTACAGGATAAAATCCAAACTCCTTAGAATGACTAGGAATTCTTTTCCTCCCAGAAGTTTCCTGCTATTCCTTTACAGGTACTTTATGACCCCCACAAAAAAAACTACCCACCACTATCTGAACACCCCAAGTTCTTTCATCCCCTTATGTCTTTCCATTTGCTGGGTATTTTGCCCGTCTTTCTTCTTGCTACCTGAACTCCTATTCATTCTTCGATGCTCACCTCAAAACTCATCTCCCTTAAATATAGATTTCTATTAGTTGTATCTATTCATAGCACACAACGTGACAGAAAATAAGGGGATATAATGTCACATACAGAGATACATACTATATAGCAAAGTAACATATATTCAAACAGGCAAATGATAGGAAAGTAAAATGAAGACAGGAGTGATGTTAGGCCACACAGTGCTTCTCATACAATCTTACACACATGCTGGCCTTTCACAATTCACTTAAACATAAAAGGTCCAAGACTTATGTGTTTTACTCCTCCCCTATACTTTGAGTCCTCGAGGACAATAAATTCATCTTATTTCTTGTCACCAGTTTCTTCAGTAATATCTGGCTCTCAGTACATGGTTATCGGATAAATGAGTAAATGAATGGATGAATGTATCATTATTCCTCTTTATACCACCCATACTGAAAAATTTATAGAAAATGTATGAAGTTATGGAAAGAAATTCCATATGGTTATCCCCTTTTGGAAAATAGATTAATCTTTTGGAATACATTAAATAAGCAAGAAAGATTTAGAAATAAAGGAAATTGAAAAGGTAGATAATGAAAGAGAAAAAAAGGGAATGTTCAAATAGGAAGTAGTTGGGAGGCAGAGGCGGCAGGAAGCGTGAGGGCCAACAGCTGTGAGTTGTTAAGAGACGCGAGCGAGCTCTTCTGAGTCTAATATGTTTTGTATTCTCCCTGCCATGCATATAGCAGGTGCAAATAAATAGTGTTATGTCAGAAGGTGGATAGAGAAACTCTAAGGCCCCAAGTCAGGAGCACACCAGGTTGAGTGACTTCATTGTCCTCAGATGTAGTTTGGGCCTTCACCTGAACACAACTTTATGTAATTTGCTGTACTTAGGTTTGCATCAGCTTTAACCCATTTTAGCTGCCTGTTCCTCTAGACTCCATTGCTCTGAGAAGCAACACCTTTTTCTGCATTTACTCACCCTGGTTGTTAACTGTTTGGGGGATAGACATTCCTTTCAGATCCCATTATTTCTGCCCAGGAATTGCCGACTTACACCCTAGGTTTAACCTGGGGGTCAGCTATCCCAGGTGGTTTCACCTGATCCTTTGACTGTATATATACCACCCTTGGGTAGGTATGTGGCTTGGAAACTCATCTCCTTTTCTATTCCAAACACTGACCTGTCTTGGCTCTAACAGACTTAGAGATTAAAATGCTCTTTCTCTTGGACTCTGTAAATTGTATTTACTCAAAAAGAGGACTAGGTTGCTTTGGGCTTTTTTGTTCCTACTGTAGCTTAACTTAAAATTATAAATTCTTAAAAGACTGACAGCTGGTAACAAGATAGCAATTATGTTGAAATACTCTTTATAAACTATCATGTTTTATGAGAAATTTCATCCAAATGTTTCTGATTTAGAAATTGCTCATTTGTAATTGCTATTTGAGTCTAGGAAGCATTTTTACTACTATCTATGGCATTTTAAAAGGTTTTTTCTTTGAAATAACATGAAAGCAACTTGTATCACGTCTATTTCACAAACCTAAGAATTAGGTGGTTACTAATTTAACATATTCCCCATGTCAGATTGCCACAAATAAAAACTGCTTGTTTTAGTTCATAAAGTCATTCCTTCCCACCCATTCTCACAGGGGCAAGGCCCTTCTCCCCATCTAATTTTCGAGGGAAAAAGACCATGGAAGTCACAATATAAAAATACTAAAAATGGGAAAACAGATCCCCCAAGTTGAAGTATAAATCTAAACAGACTACCTCTTTCCTAAGTGAAGTTGTCAAAGGGTAGAAAATATCTTGCAATTTGGGCGATTTCCACAGTAACTTTTGAGAGCTTTAGGAGGTTCCCAGAAATTAGAGAAGGAAATTATGAAGTGGTAGATCCTGGGGCTTTCAGAAGCACAGGACCATACCCAAAATTAAAAAAATACATACAAATTTATCTTAGAAACAGAATTTATGGTACTTTGGCCTATAGAGGATTTTCCTCTCACCCACCTGAGTGGAATAGAGAGCTGAAGGGCACACTTTCAGCAGAACTAGAACAACACACTTACACAACCCCCCAAAATCATTACCCAGTAAAGATTTTAAGGAATGCTGAAATTTAAACCCTAGGGATTGAACTAAAAACTTAAGTGATAAAGTAGTAACATTTTAGAAATAGAAGAGACTTCAGAAACTATTTCTTAAATGAGAGGATATGGTTCAGGCTGCACTACCCCAAAATATGACACCTTGAGAAACATTCTAAAAGGTGATATTTGAGAAAATGGAAGCAGGAAAGTCACCTCTGAACTTTTCCCACCCTTCTCCCCTGAAGCAGGTCATAAGATCCTCATTTGACAGATATTTCCCCATACCTGGTAGAAAGGAGCAGCCTTATCTCTGAAGACACAGGAAGGCAGAGAAGAATCTGAACAAACAGGCCTTGCCAAGTTCCCCCAGTTCATTACCGTTAGGTCAGACCCCCTTTGCCCAATCGTACTTTCCCACCACATCCACTCTTCATCAAACCTGAGCATAAAAATGCACAATTTTCCCTCTTTCATGGGGTCTTCACTTCTGAAGACTTCTATGTCACGTAAACCTTACATTAGGTACGTTTGTATGCTTTTCTTCTTAGTTTTTCTTTTGCTATAGGGACCTCAGCCATGAGCCTACGGACGGCTGAGAAAAGAAATCCTACCCACCCCCCCCACAGAGGAAACTGAGATCTCATGTGCAAGCGACTGGGAGTGAAATGACTGAGTCTGAAGACAAGTGCATAGACAAAAGGCAAGACGCTTGGAGAACTACGGCAGCGGCTTTGCGCTCCCGAGCTCGGGTAGCGAAGGAATATTACTGGAAACACACAGCGCTTAGAGAGAAGGAGAGAGACCAAAGTCTGAAGAAGAAAATGGCCTCCTCAGCCAACTTCCTCCCGTATTTATTTCCGGACACGTGTAGGGCCGTTTGCTAATTTCTTTAACAACTTCCATACAAGTCAGCTGTTTTTAGCTGACCTTGGCACACAGCAAACAAGCAGCTTCGGGCAGGTGTTTTCACCTGTCCCTTCGTTCACCCTGCTCACATTCTTTTCCATCCATCTGTCCACCCTCTCTTCCAGGCCCAGCCCCGACAGAGAACTAAGAAAAATTGTGCGCAAGGGTTTGAACTAAATGGGGTTGGACAAAATTGGGATGAGATGCAGTGGTCTGACCTGCAACAACCCCAGGTTTCAGCCCAGAATCACCTGCAGCCCACTCCTCACTCTCTCTCCTCAGGACAGAGAAGTTGGGGTATGTCAAGGGGGCAATTAATATAAAGAAACCAAAAGGCTCAAAGCTAGTGATGATTGTGGGGAAAATGAAGAGATGTGAGGTGCAAAAGCTAAAAAGTTCATGATAATTATGAGAACATAAAGTGTACTAATTTTAGACAAATTTTTAGTGAAAATTGTATCCCTACATTGTAAACTTTCTTTCAAGCATGTAATTAAAAAACGTGTCCTAACCTGTTTTTTCTAAAGAAAGTGTCATTTTAAAATTCAGGTCTGTCTTTTTTATTTTTTTAAAGATTCATATGTTAATTTGATCTACAGCAAAACTAAGTGCCACTTTTTCAGAAAAGCAAATTATACTATAGAAAAAAGTGCTTAGCAAGAGCTTCTGTTTTGTTCTTTGTGGGGGTGGCAGAGTTTCTAGATTATAGGCATCAGAACTTGTCTTTTTATCTCTTCTGAGCACTGTGTCCTACCTTTGCTATGCCTTTAAGTAAAAATGGCTCCTAAATGGCCCCTGGAGCCAGCTGTGGCTCAATGTGCTTTTTAAAAGCACAGTGGGGAGAAATTGGTTGTGTTGTGTGGGGTGGTTGAAATTGTAATATTCAGTGGCTCAAGGCACCAGTGTTTGTTCTTGATGAGGAAGATAATCAAAGCAGGAAAAAACCCTAAATGACTTCAAGTAAGCCTTTATTCAAAAGTTTAAAAACTCAGAGGCTGGTAGTTTAAGGATTGTTTGTGGGTTGAGCTTGACTTAAGGCCCCTCCCCTTCCTTTACCAATAATGCATTCAAAAATGAGAAGTAAAATCAGATAAAGGAAAAAATTTTGGAAATCAGATAAAAGAACAAAATGGGTTCTTTTGGCCTAAAGATGAGAAGATGGTGAAGAGATTTGCTAACTATCTAGGATAAAACGTGATTATCACGCACCAGTTGGTGGACCTGTCCTGGTAGGCATTCAGCAATAGTTAGTATGAGCTATTTTCAGTGATGGCAACATTACCGAAAGTTCAGTACTGGTCCCCAAGGTGAAATGAGTGAGAACGAAGAACAAGGACAAGTGTTTTGAGAAAAGGGAAAGAGAAGTTTATTAATTTGCCAGAAAATGAGGAGGGTGATAGACTAGCATCTGAAAAGACTATCATCCTCCTTTAAGCAGAAAAACAGGGCTTTTTAAAACGAGGTTTTTGGCAATAGGGCTATTGTTAGGCTACTGTTGCTTAACTATAATCAGTGTTTTCAGTCTTGGGGCGCGGAGACCTTGTCTCCGGTGACTACAACCTTGTGATCCTTCTGTTTTAATATAATAGAGAAAAAACACCAAAGAACATTTTTCTGCCCCTTTAATCACCGGCCTCACCACAGAATGCAGGTTTTAATTCCCAAAAAGGGTGGAGGTTATAAAGAAACAACTCATAAAACATTTCATTACCCCTTTTCAGACCTTTACCTCTGTTATATATTCCTCACTGTCAATATTATCCTTCCACATCTATGGGAGAAGGGGTGACATGGTAACTGAGCTACTTCCTGCTGAGTTGAGGATACATTTTAGCTGGAAGGTTTGTACTTGTTCATGCCACTGCCCCTTCTGGTTTGTCAAAGATTCAGGAGCAGATTTGCAAAAATAAAGAATGCAACAGATTACCAGGTGAAAAAGGGCATAAGTAATGACTACAACCATGAGGACCAACAAGGCAAAATGGAGGATACCTGATGAGAGGGATTTTACCCCACCTGGTATCCAAGAAAAAAATTAGAAAACCAATCACCTATCCCTGCCCCTAGATCTCCACTTCATGCAGTTTGCTGTAACCGAGTAGTTTGCTGTCTAATTTTGTCAACATGTACTTCCACCTCTGCAGAGGAATTTTTGTGAGCACAGCATGAAGAAATAGCTATAACACAAACACCTCCCTATTCTGCCAAAATACACTCCAAAGCAATGTGGTTATCATGAACTATTCGAGCTAAACTGTCTAAAGATTTTTGTTGAGCAACTATCACCACTGTGGTTTCATTGGCAATAATCCTCAAGGTTATGGATAGATTGCGAAGCACATGTTGATGAGCTGCCATCCCCAGCAGAGTAGTAAAGTGTACTCAAAGAAGGACTCATCTCCATCTGGGATTTCTCCTGGCAGATACTGTTTTTGAGTTCCCCAGATGGAGTCCCCATCTAAAATTTCCCTGGTTATTGGTGAAAATAATTTCAGGGAACTCGTCCAGTGAGCAGTCTCAGATCTGTTATAGACCAAGAAGGGAGTTTTGAGGAGCCCCAGCAAACAAATGCCCCCCGCTGTCCAGCTATTTAAGCAATCATAAGCTCAAGGAGTTCCTTCCTTGCCTCCACAGCCAAAAATGTGTCCATGGGATGCAGACAGTACCTGCTCCAGTTTGAAGGTTTATAGAGCCGTTCTTGGGTAGCATTAAGGTTAAGCTTTTAAGCAAAGGATCTGTATAAGGAATCTGATCTTGTCCTTCCCAGAGCTCACAAACTGCTAGTTTTCCCAAGCCTTGGGATTACTTTTTTTTTTTTTCTGGCATACTATGGTACAAATGGGAGTCCCTTGGTCCTTATCTGAGGAGTTAAAGCATTTATTAACAGGATAATCTAGAGAAGATGGGGCTGAAAAGACTGTAACAGTTGCATTCTTACAATAAATGTCCATCTGGGGAGACCGTTGGGGCAGTAGAAAGTGCAGCAGTAGGACTGTGGGCCCTTACTGTCACCATGTACGTAATGTACATGTGGGGCTGGGTAAGAAAGAAACATGGGGCCTCTGAGTACGGACCTTTTAGTTGTACCCTGTAGGTGACATGAGAGACAGACTTCTGCAAATTCAGCGTGTAGGAAGGTATATTAGTGAAATTATATACAGGCATTACTATGGGATCAGAATGGCCTTGCACCAAATGAAGTTCAGGATGACAAACCCAGCAGTGAGACAGATAAGCATAAGAGTGGGAAACCCTCACTAAGGGGTTGTCTCTCCATTCTATAGCCAGAACAAATAACCAAAGAAAGGTCAGTAAATATACCAACATTTTCATTTTTCCTTCTTCTTAAACAGGTTCTTAGATCACCTAAAGGCTGGCCCATCCACGGGGGGCTTGTGTCCTCTTCTTCCATGGGACGCCTCTTTACTCTGGTATGATGGACCCAAGGTTTTACTCCTGACAATTTCAACAAGGTGTGAGTTGTTAGAAGCACTTCATAGGGTCCCTTCTATTTCTCTGCCAGTTGTCACTCAGGTCCTTGTTCATTCCAGGCTTTAAGCAACACCTGGTCTCCTGGTTTAAAAGGATAGAGGGATGCTTCCAACTGGGGTGGGGACCTGAAACAGACATACTCAAGTATAGTGGTTAGTACTTGATTTATTTGTTTGACATATTGCTTTACTCTGTTTTCTTCACTTGTGGTTGTATTGGCATAAACTATTTCATAGGGGCTTAACTTAAACCTGTTTCTAGGGGCTACTTTATCCAGAGGAGGGCAAGCAGCATCACCTTAACCCATTTTAGATGGCTTTTCTGAAGCAATTTTGCTATGGATTTAAAATGACCCAAAAGAAATGCCCCGCATTGGGCCATGTTATTGGACATAGGCTGCACCTGGAAGGAGATGACTTGAGCACAGCAGCTTTCTGCAGCTGAGCGATCCCTGAGTGGAATGGCAGATAAAGGCTTTCCCCCAGCAGCTAGGGCAAAAGTCTTTCCTTGAAGAAGGATCTGGGCAGGGTGGTCCATGGTCTCATCAGCCAGAAGGGTGTATTCCTGAATAAGCAGCTATTATTATTGCTTGGTCCCAGCATTGTTTAGCAGAGGACTTGGAAAATCTGCCTGGTCCCATTATTGTTTAACACAAGAACAAGCAATTAGGATCATTTCAGTTTTCAAAACAAGTTTAGCTTCTTTCCTCCCCACACATAAATTTATCTGGATCTCAGAGAAAAAAGTGCCCTTCCTTTGTATTGATTGTATTTTCTATCCCATCCGTCCTCACCCACCTTCCTCTACTCAGGTATTATATTACATGTGTTATTCCACTATCCTATGCATATCCCATTGCCCTTCACCATTGACAACTTCTTTTCTAACTAAAACCTTCCTCAAGTTTAGTAAAAAAAAAAAAAAAAATTAGATTTATTTAAGTTCATAAACCTCTATATAATCAGCTACCTTCCTTTCACCATCAGATGTCTTCACTTAAAACAAAGTAGTTCTTAATGGTCCTATTTCTCTCACCAACTCTTCCAATTCTAACTTTGCTCTTCTGGTGAAACTACCCTCTGGTAATTCCCCAGTAATCTCCCTTGATATATATAGATAGGATTTTCCATATTGACCACCTTCTTCTTAAAACTCACTCCATATTTCTGGCTTCTTATAATCTGCAGGTTTTCCTTTTGCCTTTGAAACAATCATTTCTTTGTCATGTCATTGTCTTTTCTTCCTCTTCACATCTCCAAAATGAAGATGATTCCTATTTTGGTCTTCTCCACTCTAGCTATATTTGCCTAATGTTTTCTCCTCATATAAACAAAGCCTTTATGTGAATCATACATCCCTGACTTCTTTGAATATCCATTTGCCAGCTAGAAATCTATAAGTAATCAATTTTTCAGGATCTCAAACCCATCGTTTCTAAAAGTAGACTCAACATATTAAGACTGCAAGACTACACTTCTTATATTTCATATATATATACACATACTATAATATATAAACATGTATATCATACATACATATACATAAATCCCTGTGACTATACATTTTTATACAGAATATATTTTTGTATTGATCAGGGTTCAGTGAGGAAAATGGAAACCACACCGGTTTTCAATAGAAAGAATTTAATATGGGGAATAAGTTTAAAAAGCATTGGAAGATTGAAAAGGCAAAATGAAAGGAAACACTAAGGTAGCACAAAGATAACTGGGGTTGGTGGAGCAGAGGGAAGAGGTTAGAGTTACTAGGACCTAGAGTCTTGGACCTGGGGAGAGAGCACTGCTCTCTCTGCTGGTGCTGGTGCCTCAGGAGCCCAGAGGAGGACCCTCAGGGCGCTGAGAAGCAAACCTCAGAGGAAGGGGTGCCAGCTGGCTGGTGCGTGTGTCTCTGAAGCAGCTCAGCTTCAGCTGGGTTTGGGAATGTGAAAACAAATGAAATCAGAACCAGTTGCAGCTGTCAGGGTCCAAAACCACTGTTGTGCCTGGCACAGTGGTGCACGCCTGTAGTCAGGAGGCTGATGCAGGAGAATCACTTGAGCCCAAGCATTCGAGTCCAGCTTGGGCAACACAACGAGACCCCCAAGACCCCGTCTCTATTGAAAAAACAAACAACCCCCCATGTTGTGGTGACCTGACAGGAACAGCAAGCAAAACAAGAAGGAATGTGTCCCTTCTCCCTGCTCCAGACTTCACAGGGAGCAGTGGCAGAACAAAAATGTGATTTACAGAGTCTCAGCCCTAGCACCCCAGGGCAGGGACAAGAGGTTGAATTTAGAACTCAGAGACAGTAGGTTAATAACCAGCACTGGTACCGTAACACTCTAAACCAGGGCTCAGCAAGTCACAGGCTATGGGACAGATGTTTTAGTAAATAAAGTTTTGTTGGAACACAACCTTGCTCATTTGTTTATGTGTTGTCTACTGATGCTTTCATGCTACAATGGAAGAGCTGAATAGTTGCCACAGAGATTGTATGGTCCACAAAGCCTAAAATATATATCTGGCCGTTTGCAGGAAAAAATTACTTACCCTTGTTTTAAACTTCCAAGGCTGAATAACTTTATCATTTTGACAACTCTATCTCCTTCAGCCTCAATAGAAAATCATCTGCCAAGTTCTGTTGGTTACACCTTTACAATATCATTATTCTTCCCTGCCTTTATTTCCTCAGTCATTATCTCTCCTCTATACTATATCCTCTCACTGATCTTCAGTCTACTTACTGCTGCCAGATTATTCTTTGGAAAATTCATGTCTGGAAAGGTCCCTGCCCTGCTGAAGCACCTCCAATGCTCCCCTGACATGGTTAAAAAAAAAAAATTAAACCTAAAGCTGTTGCCCAATGGGTTCCAGACTACATTTCCTGGTTCATTTTATACCACGTTCACGCACATTCAGGTAACTGGTCTTTAACAAACCCTACTCTTCAATAATCTTTGTGATTTTGCATTGTCTCTTTTGATTTGAGAGAATCCAAAATAATAAAAGCCCTACTTCCTGCCTGAGTTAAAAAAAAATCAGTTGAAAATAGACTGTCAATGAGAGATATAAACATGCAGATGGAAATGTTAGATCTAACACTATACAAGCTAGGGTGGAGTGTGTGGCTAATTTATGCAATAAAGTGTACTGATACTCTCTACTACCTCCCATTCATACCCCAGTTAGATCTTAGGAAAGCCTTTCTAAGGGGAAAATATGGATCTGCAAAACAAACACCATCCAGGATCTCTGCCTCACATGGATATAGAAAATAATAGCAGTTAACATCCCAGCGCTTGGAACTTTATAATGGATCAGCTTCATCAAATAGATAAACATGGACCAATGGATGTGTCCTACCAGTCAGAAGGGGTGGAGTAAGAAAGAAAATGAGTAAAAGAGAAGGATGTTAGTTAAGGACTCTCATATTTAAAAAAAAAAAATGATGGGGAGGGGTAGTTACCCAATTATTTACCTTTTTTTTCTCTTATCCCATTTTTGTCTTCTTATTCCTTGGGATTTTTCTCTTATCCTCTCCCTTGCAGAGGAGAATCATTCTTAGTTGTGATTCTCCTCTGCAAGGGAGATCAGTTGTTCATTAAGACAATCTTGTTCTCACTTTCAAGAGCTGCTTCCTCAACACCACCTACTGCTCCTTTGGTGTCCTCCTGTGACTACTGGTGGGAAGCATATAATTGTTCCCAGACAGTGCACTAATTAGATTAACTGCAAATCTATACTGTATCCAAGGCTGAGAATTTTCTCTCTCTTCTATTTCCCATCCCAAATTATGCCCACTAGACTGTCCAACATAGTGCACCAGAGGTTATGCAAGATGATTAAATGGCAACACTAATATATTCCACTAATAAATTTCCAACACATAAAGATGCTCAAAATTTACATATAAACTATCTCACATTATGAAATTACCAGAAGAAATTGAAGTCCAAAGATTAAATTCTCTTGCAAGTTAAAGTCCAAATAATTAAACAAGCAAAAGAATTCATGTCTTTGATTCTTCATCCTGAAGTTATTACATTCTTCCACTTAGACCCAGCTAAAGGGTGTAGGCTCAGATATCTGGTAGAGTCTGTGTTCCTTCATCCACTGCTGCCTGGGATTTTTATCACTCCAATAATTGTCATTTCTTTTGTTCTCCCACATTAAAATAATCCAAAGACACACCAAGATTATCACAGTAGTAGCACCATGCCCATAAAATTTAGAAATCAAGACAAATCTTAGCACCTAGAGAGGTCATCTGAGGCAAAATTGTTTCCTGAACATAATATTTAGTCCAGACTCACATTAACGTGGCCAATGACTATAGCAGTGAATCAGGGGTACTGAGAAAAGAAAGGTAGTCATGTGCTTATTGGCTGTATCTGTTTGTCTATCTATCTACATCTGCTTTGGTGAAGTGTCTGTTCAGATCTTGTACCCATTTTTAATCAGGTTGTTTTTCTTCTAACTATTGAGTTATAAGAATTGTTTATATATTCTGGATACAAGTCCATTGTCAGATATAGGTAATAAAGATATTTTCAACTTTTGTATTTTTCAAAGATCAAAAGTCTAATTTATGAAGCCTAAATTATTATTTTTTTCTTCCATGATTTATATTTTGTGTCCTTCCTAGGAAATCTTTATTTAACCTAAGTTAACAAAGATTTTACCTTTTGATTTTTTCCAGGAGTATTAGAGTTTTGGTTCTTTTATTTAAGTTTATGATCTACTTTGAGTTAACGTTTGAGAACAGTGTGAAGTAAAGGGAAAAGTTCAATTTTTCCCGTACAGATGTCTAATTATTATGGAGCTATTTGTTTCAAAGACAGTCTCTCCACCCCCTGAGCCCACTGAAGTGTTCTGGCTTCTATATTGAAAATCAATCAACTGCATACATGTGATCCATTAATCTATAATATATGTCTATCCTTACACTGATGTCACATTGTCCTGAATTACTGTAGCATTCTAGGAAGTCTTAAATCAGATAATGTAAATCCACCAACTATTTTTTTTTACTGTTTCATAAATTTTAGAAGCATCTTGTGGATTTAATACTAAAATGTTTGCTGCGATGTTGATTGGTATTTCATTGACATTATAGGCATCTTCCAATTAAATAACATGGTATAAATCTCTCTACTTATTCAGGTTTTCTCTAATTTCTCTTTTTGTAGTTTTCAGTATATTTATGTAGTCTTCAGAGAGCAGGTCTTTCACATCTTTTATTAACTTTATTCTGTGTGTGTTTTATTCTACTTTCAACTGGATTATTTTTCATTTTATTTTCTAATTGTTGGTGATATATAAATACAGTATTGATGTTTGTATATTAACATTTTATTCTATGACCTTGCTAAATTACTAGTTCTTATAGCTTTTTGTAGATTCCTTAAGATTTTCTACATATATGATAATGTAGTCTAGGTATAAAAACAGTTTTATTTCCTCACTTACAATCTGCATGTCTCTTATTTATTTTTCTTGCCTTTTTGCATAACAAGAACTTTTCAGTACAATGTTGAAAAGGAGTTGTGATAGCAGACATCTTGCCTTCTTTCTGAGCCTAGGTAGAAAGCACTATATCTGTCACATTAAGTATGATACTGTCTGTGGGTTTTTCTTAAATGGCTTTTATCAAATTGCAGAAGTTCCTTTCTATTTCTGGTTCACTGAAAGTTCATCAAATGCTTTTTCTGTATATATGGAAATGGTCACATATTTCCTCCTTATTTTATTAATATGGTGAAGCAAGTTTACTGATTTTTGGATGTTAAACCAACATTGTATTCTGGGATAAAACCACCTTTGGTGGCAATGTATTATTCCTTTTATATATTACTGGAATAATTTGCTAGATTTTAAAGATTTTTGCCACTATGTTCATGAGAGATATTGGTATAAATTTTTTCTTGTCATGTTTCTGTCCAGGGTAATACTGTCCTTATAAAATGAATTGGGAAGTATTCTGTTTTCCTCTAATTTTCTGAAAGAATTTGTGTAGGATCAATGTTGTATCTTCCTTCAACTTTTAGAATATTCCAGTCAAGCCATCTGGATCTGGAGTTTTAATTGTGGAAAGTTTTCCATTGCAAATTCAGTTCTTTAATTAATATAAGGATATTTAGGTCTTCTTGAGTCACTTTGCTAATTTTTGTCTTTCAAGGGATTTATCTATTTCATTCGTGTTATCAAATTTATTGATATAATGGTGTTCAGATTATGTCCTTATTATCTTTCTTGGTGTCTGAAGGGTTTGTAGTAATGCCTCTCTTTTCATTCCACACATTGGTTAATTTTGTCTTCTTGCCTTTTTATTGATACATGTACCTAAAGAAAAAACTTTTGATTTTTTTCCATTTTTGACTCTTTTCTGTTTCATTAATTTTATTTCCTTTCTTTGGCTTATTTTGAATTTAATTTGTTCCTCCTTATAACTTCTTAAGATGGGAGTTTAAATTATTGATGGAAGAATTTAGAATTATAAATTTCCTACTATGCATTATTTTATCTATAGTCCACAAATTTTGATATATTGTATCTTCATTGTCATTTAGTTCAATATTTTATAATTTCCCTTGTAATTTATTCTTTGGCCCATGAGTTGTTTATAAACGTATTGTTTAATTTTCAAATATCTGTAGTTTTCCATAGCCAGAGCCAGGAGGGAGAGGGGAGTGGAGAGTGCCCCAGGCAAGAAAACCACCAACTCACAGCTATTATCGGATGACCAAGGAATCTTTTTAGAATGAATTCTCCCCAAGTTTATGTCTGCTTTTGCTTCCTTTCTGTAAGAGGAATTACCCAACCTCTTCATGTCATCAGTGCTGAAGGCTGATACATACCTCCATTCCTTTACATTTGTTTATTAATAAAATGTATCAGCCTTCCTTGGAAAAAACTTAATTTAGGTCTCTGCAATATAAAGTCACAGTCAGTGCTTATGTAATTATTCTAATTAATAAGAATTGAGGGTAACTGATCTGGCACTGTCCCCTCAGACCTAGCACTAAGAATTTGAGGCTACACTCTCATATACTAACTTTTTCTGGCACTAGGAACCTTAGTTGCTATATTAGTTTCCTATTGCTGCTGTAACAAATTATCATAAACTTGGTGGCTTAAGACAACACAGATCTGTTAACTCTTAGCTCTAGAAGACAGAAATCAGAAGTGGGTCTCACTAGGCTAAAATTAAGCTACATTTCTTCCAGGGGCTCTAGGGTCAATCTATTTCCTTGCCTTTTCTAGTTTCTAAACATCTTCATAACTTGGCTCATGGCCCCCTTCCAGCAATCACATCAGTCCAACCCCTGCTTCCACAGTGACAACTCCTTTCTTGACTCTCCTGTCTCCCTCTTTCCCTTATAAAGACCTTGTGATAACACTGGGGCCATTCAGATTATCCACGTTAACCTCCTTAATCACATCTCCAAAGTCCTTCTTGCCATGTAAGGTAACATACTCACAGGTTCCAGACGTTAGAAGGTGGACCTCTTCAGGGGGGCATTATTTTGCCTACTGCAGCTGCCCTCTTTAGTCCTAATCTGCAGCTGGGAAGCCCATCTAAGAAACATGGTAAAAACCACAAATGTTGGTTCCCCTACCAGTTCCTAAAGTGACATCATTCTCACTTCAGTCTTACAGATTGGCCATTTCGTGCCAATCTGTACCTGAGCAGTTAATGGTCAACTGAAGCTCCTGGAATTTGCTAAGATCCCCAACAAAGCTGATATTTGTCAGGGTCCTTGCCTTACAAATTCTGAGAGTATAAATACTTGCTTCGGGTAACTGCTCGGACAGAATTGAGGATTTCTCATGGCTCATGCGTATTAAAACTTCCCAATCAAGGGCCTCAACCTTCGTGTATTACTTTGATGAAAAAAATGACCCAATGGCTGTCACCTATATTCAGTTAAGAAAAAGTAAGTAATATGTGTGTCAAAGGAACATTACAGTAGTAGAGTTTCCTACACATAAAATATGAGGAAAGTGGGATAATTTTTCCTTCCTACTCTCCTCCACCTGGAATATCCCTTCAACATACATATACACTGATACTGCCCTTCCACCTGTCAAAGTCCTACTCACCCTTTAAGACTCAATTCACATATGGCTTATTATTTAACAATTACCATCTCTTTTGTATCTCCCAGCCTGTCAATACTGTGTAACACTTAATTTTCACCTCGCTTGGTACTTACTATGTTCTATATTGTCTATCTTATCTTTACTAAATTATGGTTCCTTGAAGGCACTAAGAAAGATTTATTCTTTCTTTTATTCCTTATGGTACCTCATAGAGTGCCTGGCACAGTGTAGACTTAATTTTTTCCTTGAATAAATTAGGAAATGCAAGGAACAAGTAAGGAAGAAAAGGTATATAGGCTATCATATGGAAGAGGTTTATTTTGTGTTACTCAACAATGAGAATTAGAACCAAAGAGTAATATCACAACGAAACAAACTTCAACTTAACGTAATGAAGAGCTTCCCATCATTTGGAGTTGTTACAAAGTGGAATGAGACCACATGTAAGAGTGAGCTCTCCGTCACTAACTGTGCTCAAGCAAAAGCTGAATGACTCTCTTTCAGGATTTCTATAGAGACAACTCTGACATTGTTTAGGAGGTTAGACTAGACTAGATAACATATACATTTCTTTCCTGTTTGAATATATATTAACAGTCACCCATTGATCACCTAGACTCTTGATTGTCTTAGACTCATGTTGTCCATTTCTGTTTTATATATTTATTGCCTCAAGCCTGGTCTGTCCAAACTGTGCACTGACTGGTCTCTGCTTTCTTCCCATTTGTTCCCACATATCTAACATTCATCTTCATCTGTATCTTTCAGTTATCCGGACTGACCCAGAATATTTCATCCACAGGTGAAGTATAAGTAAGCAGACATGAAGCAACAGTTATCAATAAATAGTAAAACAGAAGTAATATGCCACATGAGAACCTTTTATGCATTTCCACCTGGACCAGGAGCCAATCCAAACCAGTGGCAGGCCCAGAGCCTGAAGCTGGGTTATATTACGATGGATGGTTAGGTAAGCAGACCATACCTCCTGGAGTTGTGGTGTCAGAGTAAAATGTAGATTCTGATAAGGTTGAAAAAGGGCTCTGAAACTTCATTGACTGACAGCAGCCACTTCTCTTACTTAGAATGCTTACTTAGAAGAAACCCTAGGATGAGGGTTAGTGCTGGGACGTTATTTCTTGTTTGAGTGCTGATGATAACTGCATAATTCTCAGGCCTTAGCAAAGACAATGAGCTGCAAGTAAACTAAAGGGATTTAGTAGGGAGTAAAAGGATAAGGTCTGAGTCTCAGAACTTGGGAATCTAGTCCTCACTGTCAGGGAACCTTTCATTTAAGAAACAGCTATTGACCAGAGCTTCCCAACTGTGGCAAGAACTGGGATAAGGAAGGGAGTTACACCAATGTCTCTTGGGTTGGGGCAGAGTGAGGAGTTGGGAGAACATCGGCCCTGCAGAACTGGCAGGCTAGGAGGTGGGAGAGTCTTGGTAAAGAGGGAGAAGCTTCTCCCACAGTTGGCTGCCTCCACTGGCTACCCAGAAACTCTCCCTGGCTCCCCCTTTGCAGCCTCCCCCTGTGGGTGGAGGAGGATGGGAGACAAGAGAGGAGAATGGATATTTGGGGAGAGGACATAGGGCATGTGAAGTTGGACTGGGTAGAATAAAGGAAGTGGAGAAAGAGATAAGCAAGTTTCTGTTCTGCTTCTGAAACTCATAGGAATGCAACCACAGGTATGTCATTTCATTTCTATGGGCCATCTATGGAGGTGGACTGGGGATCCTTGGAAAGGCTCTGTTCTGCTGAGCTTTATAAACACTTTTCCTTGTATATCAGATTTGATGTCTCATATTTTGCCTTCCTCATAGGTAGCTGATTATCCTAGATAGTTGAAAATTTGGACACTCAGATTTCTGTAACATTTTTCTTGAAATCCAGAATTCAACATAATTATTCCTGTATGGTGAGAGAGTGGGGTTAGGGAAGAGAAGAGTGGGAACATATTTTGATTATTTTAAATCACCCCTTTGATCTTGATATACCAATAGAATTTCTCTTAAAGCCTGGTTTCGGAAATGCTAGACTGGATCCAAGCTTCAACTGGAAGGCAGTGGATGGTTCCCACGTTTCTCATGTTCATTCACATGAGTTTCTTTAAGTTAAAAGAGGAGTGCTTCCCAGAACTAGCCATTTCTCTTGACTGTTGCTAGGAAATAAATTCAGACACCAAAGCATTTAATATATACCATGGGATGGAGGAAAACAGAAGATACCCACCCTGATTTCCATTAGAGGGGAAACTCTGACCCAAAATAATTTAATTCTGTCTAGCTCACTTCCCACATTAATAAAGTAAAAAAGCATTAAAAGCTAATGTCAACTTCTTTTAGGATTTTGGCAGGCTCTTCCAGAAAAAGCAAGGAAAAAAACTTTATTTCATAGTGATGGGGACCCAATGACACCAAGGGCAAGGCAGGCTCCTGGCCAAGTGAGGCAAGTGAACCTTTTCTTAACATGGTTCAGACAGTACTGATTCTCAAATATAGTTTATTCTTCAGGAGTATGCTTACTTTAATAGACTAGCTAGCAAAGAAAACAATGGGTCTACAGCTCCTTGTGTTGGAAATAATGAAAAGGAAACTAGAATTGAAGGAGCTTAGTCCATCACTACCCATGGGACTGAAACCCGTAGGCCCTGTCCTCCCTCCACCCCACCTGCTAAGAGTAATGAGCTTCAGCTGCCCAGTGGGCTGGAGTCTGAAGCTCTGCTCATGACTGTGGCACTCAGACGTGGACATGGGCCTTTGGACAGGGAAAGACTCTAAGAAAGATAATCACTAGATATTTCTCAAGAAAAGGTGTACAGTCTCAGAACAAGAGACTTAAAGAAACAGGTGGGGAATCCTAAGTATAGAAACCCAGGTTGGGAGTGGAAGGAAGGGATCGCAGGAGATTCCCAAAAAAGCATCAGTCTCTAGGTTACTTTCTTGTGAAACTCAAGGTGTAATGTGGTAGACAATGTTATTTGCTAAAAGTCAAATACATGGTGAGAACAGCAATACCTCCCAGGGATGTTCTAGCAGAATAAATGTGTACACTGGGAGCACGAATGTGTGAGGAGGATGGGAGGAAGACATTTAGAGGAAGCCTTGTGATTAGGCGACTGTGGTAGGCTGATTAATGGCCCCCAAAACATATCCAGGTCCTAATCCCTGGAACCTGCACAATACCTTATATGGCAAAAGGGACTTTGCAGATGTGATTAGTTAAGGATCTTGAATGGAAATAAAATCCTAGATTAGCTGATAAGCTTTGAATGTAATCACATATGTCCTTACAAGAGGAAGACAGAGGGAGATTTCACTACAGAAGACCAAAAACCAAGGTGACTATGGCAGCAGAGATTGGAATGATGGCCACAAACCAAGGAAGGTCAATAGCCACTGGAAGGTGGAAAAGGCAAGAAAATGGATTCTTTTCTGGAGCCTCAAGAAGAGCCAGCCCCGGCAACACCCTGAGTTTAGCCCAGTGAAACTTATTTTGGGCTTCTGGCCTCCAGGACTGTAAGAGAATAAATTGTTTGTTTTAAGTCACCAAGTCTGTAGTAACTTGTTATGGCAGCCATAGGAAACCAATACAGGGACAGCGTGATGAGGACGAGAGAGAGTGTGCTATTTTATTAACTGCTTCAAGGAAAAAAATGTGGGGAGGAGATGAAAGAGGTGTGCAGACCACCTAAAGAAAGTTTTAGGTGAAGACAAAGAAGGAGGTGCTACTTCAAGGGCTACCTCCAGATATTGTTAATGGGTAATGAGATGAAGAGTTTTTTTTTTTTTTGGCTTATTATGGGGGTACAAAATCTCAGGTTATATATATTGCCCACGTCCCATCCATCCCCCTGAGTCAGAGCCTCAAGCGTGTCCATTCCCCAGACAGTGCGCCTGGCACTCACCATGTAGTCATACCTCCATCCCCTCCCCCCACCCCCTACTTTCCCGAGTCAGCACCTTCAAGCATGACCATTCCCCAGACAGTTCGCAACGCATTCATCATGTAGGCATACACCCATCCCCTCCCCCGACCCCCTGCCTCAGTCTGATATCCAGTTGGTAACATTCCCCAATGTGCGTGGATGTGGAGAAACAGGAACACTCATACACTGCTGGTGGGGCTGTAAACTAGTGCAACCCCTATGGAAAGCAATATGGAGATACCTTAAACAGATTCAAGTAGACCTACCATTTGATCCAGCAATCCCATTATTGGGCATCTACCCAGAAGAACAAAAGTCATTCTATAAAAAAGACACCTGCACCCAAATGTTTATAGCAGCACAATTCACAATTACAAAGATGTGGAAACAACCCAAGTGCCCATCAATTCACGAATGGATTAGTAAATTGTGGTATATGTATACCATGGAGTATTACTCAGCTATAAGAAATAACAGCGATACGACATCTCTTTGGTTCTCCTGGAGAGAATTGGAACCCATTATATTAAGTGAAGTATCCCAAGAATGGAAAAACAAACATCACATGTACTCACCAGAAAATTGGTCTCCCTGATCATCACCTAAATGCACATTGGAGATGAAGAGTTTTTTTAATGAAATTTTGCTGTGCTTTCAGCATGAAACCCATACCTGTTTTGGCATGTTCTCAAAAGACTAGGAAAAGACATATTTTTGAGTTAAAACATTTTTGATAGAACATCATTTCTTTGAATGTAAATCGAAGTGGACTCAGAAGTACCCAGATTTTATACTGGGGATTTTGTAAGAATTTATGGGCCATTTTGGACTTCAGATGAGTATTCAGCCTCAAGAGGGCATTTTCACCATCACTCCAAACCACTGGGAAAATGATGGGAAAGAGTGCTACATTCATTAGATGTCAGCTGCAATCGTTTTGGACTATCTCCATAAAGTCAGAAGGACAGAATAGAAAGATACTTTACTAAGGAGAGGTCACATTTTAGGATTCAGTGTTTTTGTCAAAGAACAATACTTAGATTCCATTAGGCTAGAAATTAGTTTTCAACCTGCCTCAATGGATAACCTTTCTTAAGGAGAAAAGAGGTCAAACACCCATGGTTTAGGTGAAGGCTTTTGCCCACCTCTACCCTCAGAGATCAGACTCTCAGTGAACCTGCCTGACCACAGCTTCTAGCTTCTGGAAAATGAAGAAATTCATAGGAATCACTAGTTAGGGAAACTAAGAGGAAAAGAATGACTTTTAGTCATGGTTAGAGCATGTCCCTGAAATCACACAAGAATGTTTAGATTTGGAAAGTCAGAGAAAGTATGAGTCCACAAAGGCTGGAATTAGGGATTATTTATAGATTTGATGACAGACTGTCTCACTGCCTTAGACAGAACATATGGCAGGGAGGTGAATAGTTAAGATTCATACACTGAAGTCAAACACTAACCAATCAGGTAGAGAGAAATAAAACATGGCATAAAGTGAAAAACATCCAAGCACAGCTTGCCTTTCTGTGGAAAAGACTTGGTGTTTTCACCATCTTCCTCGTCTCACTGAGAACACAGACTGCAAAGGAGAGGATTAAATGTTGATGATGATACATACATTCATCCTCCTAGAAACTCAAATCTCAGTTCTTCGTTTTCATGGAACGAAGGTTGACTAGCAACGAGGCTGAGCACAGCCTGTCTTCTGTGGCAGCAAGAGGAATCTTATGCACCCAGTAAAAAAGAAAAAAATGTAAAGGAGTGGGAGTGGGAAGAGGACTTGCATCACACAAAGAAAAAAGAGAAGGCTGTGAACTTAACACAGAAAGAGATATAACAAGGTAGAGAATATTATTTATCAGAATTCCAGCTGATGCTTCTAAAGAAGGTCAGACCCTAGGAGGACTCCATGTCCCAGGGTCCCAGGCGTAGAAGGGGATGGAGCAGGAGGAGCAGGCCACAGTTTTGGTGTGATTCGGTCGGGCTCTCCACAGAAATAGAAAGTAGCTGAAAACATTAAGGGAGGAGGGCTAATGAAGGAACTGTTACCACAAGTGTGGAAGGAATCAAGGAATGAACAAGGTGGGATGAAGCACCAGGGTATACTCACAGGGAAAACCCTTTACTCCCCCTAGGCCTGGAGGGGCAAAGGAGGTGTCTTGCTCTGAGCTTCTCTGGAAACAGACACTGAGAAAGGATTCCAGGGTAAGTAGTTTATGTGACAGCAGGGAAGTGGGGAAGTAAGACAGGGAAGGAACGTCTACCAATAAAGTGTATCAAGCCAGTTATCACTGTGGGCATCTGGAACTTACCACCACAGGCAAACTCTGGGGGATAACTCTGTGGGGTAAAGCACAGGCCATGGGGTTACCCACCCTAAGCTCAGGGATCCACTGTGGCTGAGCAGAGGTCAGAGCCCAAGCAGGGTAAGTAGGGCATCCCCATGGCAGAATGACCCAGCCTGGGGTTTTAGAACCCAAACAGGGTGAAAAGGCCACCCATGGGGTGGGAGAGCCCAACCTGGGCAAAAGAGTAACAGAGAATTGGGCAGCCTGGAATGAAGAGTGAGAGCCCAAGCAGAGAGAGGAGGGTACCCCATGGGTCGGGGGAGTGACTGGAAAGAAGATAGGAGTTAGATTTTATACTGGGGGATTGATCAAGTAAATAAATATGTTACGGATGTAAGAGCCAGGTTTCTCACTGTCAGAAGAAGGACAAATAAAGGAATAAATCTAGAATGAATCACCATGTAATGTTGTATTGGAATTAATGGCATGGGTGTGACCTCATTGATTTATAGATAGATATTTAAATGTGTACATATATGCATACATATTATGTATAAATATACGTTTGTATACATACATATGCATATATGCACACACACTTACATCTATATTTATACACGTATCTATCTGTCTGGATAGATATAGATCCCCAGCTCTGTCCACTGTTGGAAATCCCAACATCAATGAGCATAACTAGTGTCTAGATCTGGGCTTCTAAAACCACTTTCCACTCAAAGAAACCAGGGCTCCTTAGGAAAGCAGCTGATCCCAGCACTGGAACAGGGGAGGCTCCAGCTGAGGCTGGAATATCTCATTCTAGAAAGCAAGGAAGTGCTGAAGGAATGATGGGGACACAACAGAAGGACACAAGACCCAGTTTGAATGGTTTCCCACTGGCCAAGGGTGGGTCAATTTCAGTATCAAAACAGAATAATAATAGTAACCAATTGTTATCCATTGAATAAAATAGGACACCATGATGTCATACAGATATAAATAAACAAATCAATAAATTGAAATTTTGATGAGGAACAGATTTATAGTTTCAAAGTAGTTTCCCACAAAATATTTATTAACTATAAAGAGGAAAAGAGCTTCCAGTGGAGCAGCTTGACAGACTCCACCTTAGTCCAGTGATGAAAGTGAACATTATCAGTAATGTAACAGAGCGAAATTGTGAGTGCCTACTAGGATTGTGATGGAAAGAGCACAGGATCACGTCTGTGTTATTTCTGCCCAAAAAGAACCAGTTTTTAATCATGAAGAAATATCAGACTGACCCACACAAGAGACGTTCTACTAAATAACTGCTTATAATCTTCAAAAGTGTAGCGTCCATGACATCTAGACTGAGGAAGTGTCCAGACTGGAGCACACGACACAGACATGGCAACTAATGCAAAGGGAGATCCTGAACAGAATCTTGGGCTATGAAACACTTTATGAAGATAGCTGGCAAATCTTGAATGTAGTCTGAGCACTGGATGCTAGCAATGTATCAGTGGTAATTTTCTGCTGTTGTTGGCCATATTGTAGCTATGGGGGACAGTGTTCTTGTTTATAGGAAATACATACTACTCAGAGGTGATAGGACATTAGATCAGAAACTTAAGAAAAGAACAGTCCTTTTGTTGTGCTTCAGACTGTTTTATAAGTTTGTGGTCATTTCAAAATTTAAAAAGAAAATGAAAAAAAGCAACTGTTCCAAGCAATTTAACTATTTTTAAGAACAAGGTCAAACTTGAAGTCCTCGCTAAGGTCATCAGTTCCCTGCCCCACCCCACCCCACAAAAAAAAAACACAGTGAGGTATTTTTAGTTACTGAATATAAATGTTTATTCCCTAGCTTCTTACTACTGCTAAACTCTATTTGATAAGTGGCTCCTCTTAAAACCAGATTTTATTTCACGGAAATTTTGTTCTTTAACAATTCACTTTGAAATGTACAGTGCTGGGAATGAGGATGCTTCAAGGCAAAGCTTGGACAACGAGACCAGGCAGGCCACTATGCACGCCGTCCTCCCCACACCCAATCTCCCTCACAGAAAGCTGCAAACAACTCATGAAACACCCCTACAAGGCCAGCCAGGTTGTCCAAGTCAGCCAAAAACAACACTATACTTGATTCAAATTACAAGTTCAGTACTGTACTGTACACATACAGCATTACACATGCTTAAGATAATATAAGTATGCATAATGACACATTAGGTCTCACTTGTAAACTATAAGCAGGCAACTACAAATTTTAAAACTACCAAATAACCCCATTTTACCTAAAGTTAAGAATGTTGCTGTATACACACTGACAGCTTCAGAAGCCTTGGGCATGCAGACAGAAAGTGGGGAAAATATTCCAGTTAAGCATTATCACGTTACAGGTAATTAAGGACATTTCTAGACAAGTTATATTCTAAAGAGGACTATATTGAAGGGCCAGGGCCAGTTTCCAACATGTGTGTGCTTCTTCCCAGATCCCGCAGGGCAGAATGCAGGTAGACCCACTGTGGCTCCCCGGGTGACTTTACCCTCTCGGGGCAAGAGCACCTGGTGGTCCCTTGCCCAGGGGAGTCCTTCAATCCTTGAAATTCCACCCAGGTCTGGAGAGCTGCTCCAGGATGATGGAGACCATTTTGACCTGCAAGCCCCGGGGCAGCAAGGCTATCATTAGGCAAAAACCTACAGTACCTGCAGCTTTGGGGTTAAATGGATCATTCGCTCTACCCCCAGAGAATGCTTGCCAATTAAAGATGGTTTTGCTTGCAATTTTAATATAATCTACAAAAACAGCCTAACTTGTAATTAATAGTACTATGAAAACATAGATAATGGTAGAAAACAGGATAATAAAATGAAGTTGCTTTTGATTCTGGGCAATGTTTCCTACCACTAATGTCAACAAAGTAAACCATTTTAACTGAATTTGGGGAAATAAGATGTCTTTCTGGAGCAAAAATATTCTTGCAAGGAGAATGCAGGCAAATACATTTATCATTAATTTTATATATATATGTGTGTGTATATTTTATATATGTGTATATATATTTTATTTATACACACAGAAAGAGTAAGAAGCAGAGGAAAAATGTAGACATAGCTCCCCATTCAGGGTGGCTGTCAGGCTGTCAGGTAGGCATGTTGTAGTATGTTTAAAAGGATGAGGGCAAGAGAAAGCATCTAAACTCTTGGTGGCGCGGCCAACTGGGGTTCAGAAACTGGAGAAGAGTGCTGTGTATGTACTTGTATTAGGACAGTACAGTTCACATGGACACCTCAGAAATAAAATAGTTACAGTTCTGAAGTGTGTCCCTCTACTGTCTGATTGAAAAAAAGAGTGCTCTATCCCCACAGCAAGAAGAGGTAGTCTGTTAGTGAAATGCAGGCAGATGCTGGCCCTGGGCTGCTCATTTGCTTTGCAGATTCAGTACCCTAGGCATCTTTTAAAATTTCTTGTAGATGTGTTTGTTTTGCTGGCTGTGTGCATTGCTAGGAGCAGATGTGGAGACAGAGATTCCATCCCAGTGAGGTCTATTTGTTGAGCACACAGGAGCTGAGCTGTCTATAAGGCTACTTGCAAGAGGGTGTTTGTTTTGAGAGAACTCGGCAGTACCAAGGCAGTCTGTTAAAATCCCTTTTGACTGATACAGTCATTGGTCCAGAATGAACAAAACACCATCAGGAGATGTATGTGGTCAAATCAAGTCAGACTCTCTGTGGTCCAGGAAATGAGGGAATCTTGTACTTCTGGTTAGGGAAACCTGGCCAACGTGGTTCATGCCTGGGTGCCAGAGAGTTCCAGATTATGGAGTCACATCTGTAACAAAAATTTAGCATAAATTCTTTAAAAGCTTTCCATGTGCCAATTCCCTTCAACAAATTTTCCCCTTTCCTTTGCCTCTCATGCACACACGCACGCACACACACACTCACCCCATCCAAGCTCGCCTTAATGCTTCAAGACTCAGTACCAGTTCCACATTTGCCGTGAAGTTGTACACAGCCCACCCTCGACTCCTACAGCAGACATTTTCTGAACTCCTCCCGGTGAAACCGCCCACCTCTGATTCCAGCTGCTGCTGCTGCTGTTCCAGCACAGTAGCCATCCATGCATCTCTCATCTCTCGCTTTTCTGCCTCCAGGTTCTTCCCAAGCACGGGGCATAGCTCGGGGATGAGAGAGAGCTATTGCTCTCTGCAGGCAACCCCACATCAGTGGGACTGGAGCCAGTGGATAAATGTCCTACTTGCCATCCTTCTGGGAGGCGTCTGCACACTCCGATGAAATCAGGCCCCTGTGGCCAATAGCTGAGGGTCCTGCACCCTTCGTTTGCTCTTCTTCCTCCTCGCCTGTCTCACTCTCCCTGCCCCCTCACCCCTTCTTCCAGGATCACCTCCCAAATCAACTGTTAATACTCACACCCAAGTCTTTATCTCAGGCTTTGTTTGTGGCAATCCCAACTAAGACAGACCTCATTCTCATGAGCACAGAGATTGACAGAAAATATATTTTTTCAGTAGCAGAGCAACAATAGATAAGCTCTTTACTAGTGTCAAAGCTGTGGTGTTGACTTTCGGGGGAACCAGAAGTCACTGAACACTCTGGGCATCAGTTTCTGTCATCTAGAAAATGAGGAAGTGAACTAAAGGAGACCTCTTAGCTCCCTTCCCAAGCTGTAATCCCCTGACAACACAAGCTCTGTGTGTGCCTTGACCACCGAGGGGTGGTAAAAATGCTGTGGCTTTGCTTGTCATATCATTCCAACTTCAAAGGCATAAAACGTACACATTTTCCACAATTTATGTTTCAGATTTTCTGAGCGCTTCTCAAACTTGACAACACTCAGTTCTAACACTCAACAGTAAAGGTCAAAGTCTCACCTAACTGAGACTTATGAAGCCATCCATGTTCTCTCAATTTGCATACTCTTTTCATCAAAATAAGTGAATATCTTCACTAATTTCTCCTTCTTCCACTTGGTAGCACCAGCCCAGGTCTCTTTTCCTACTCTCAGTCTCAAATTCCCATGTACCTGTGTAGCTCCCACAGGACCTGACTCAGTAACGTGCACTTAACCGATATTCGGTAAATGCTGCTCAAATGACTTACTGAACTTTTCCACAAGGAAGACTTAGAATCAGCCCAGTTTTTGAAATATCAATTGGAAAATCGCCTTGATACGATCGTGGCTTATGAACTTTTTGTTTGTTTCTTTTCAATCATGGTTTATAAACACATTGCTTATTTGTTTTCAATATATTGCAAAGAGCATAAATCCAGTTAAAGTGAAAAATCCAGATTTTCACAGAAAGTACTAAAATTAGGCCTGAAAACAAAAAATTAAAATTCTAGTCTTAACCCAAAAGGACCCTCTTCCCTCCCCAAATCCCTGTACCTGTAAGGATAGGTTTTTTGGCTGTCTTCACCGCTGCCATGAACATGTATTCGCTGTTAGGGTCGTGCACACTGGGTTGATACTTCTGAAAGAAAAAGTCAGAAATGTGGTTTGCTCTTCCCCATCTCCATCTTTATTTTTTTTTTTGAGACAGAGTCTCGCTCTGTTGCCCGGGCTGGAGTGAGTGCCGTGGCATCAGCCTAGCTCACAGCAACCTCAAACTCCTGGGCTTAAGCGATCCTACTGCCTCAGCCTCCCAAGTAGCTGGGACTACAGGCATGCGCCACCATGCCCGGCTAATTTTTTTTTCTGTATATATTTTTAGTTGGCCAGATAATTTCTTTCTACTTTTAGTAGAGACGGGGTCTCTTGCTCAGGCTGGTCTCGAACTCGTGAGCTCAAACAATCTGCCCACCTCGGCCTCCCAGAGTGCTAGGGTTACAGGCGTGAGCCACTGCGCCGGCCCATCTTTATTTTTTGACTTTTATATTCTTTGTTGAAGTGAAATATGACAAAAGCATATAAATGTGACTTGGACACCTGGCTTCAGGCTAAGTAGGAGAACAATATGAAACGGGCTTTACATAAAAAGAGCTTTCTCCTGAAATTCCTTCCTCATTTTTGCTTTTATTGCTTCTTCCCCTGTAGATGCAGATGTGGGCCCAATCTCATTCTCTTGCCTCTTTATCTCTCCTTTCAAATTCCAGTCTGGCACAGATATACACTCTCTGGCCGATGACCACATCGTGGATATACTTGAGTACTACCATACTCCTAGAATATGCAGAATGATACAAGTTCTTTAATTGAGAAAGTGTAATGTGAAAACTAAAAAGAATACCCCCCGGCACAGAGAGATTTTTATTGTTGTCATAGCTGTTGTTTATCTTTCTGAATAGCTTTTTGGTAGTTTTCTTTAAAAGCAAGGCATCTAATAACTTACCATGTAAAAAAGCTGGCAATTGCCTTCTCAGCTACTATTTCCACTTCACAAGACTTTCTCACCGATTGTTTTTAACTTAGCAGGTCAGCGAAACTTATAACTGTTTCATCTCTGTCCTCTTAGGAAGCTTAAATTCAAATTTGCAGCCTACGCGTAATAATTTTTAAAAAATCAAAGGCATCTATTTTTATGTTTAACCTTCCTCCTCACCTTTAGTCTTCCCTTGGCCCCAGTTTCTTCATTTTTTGAACAATAATAATAATATCTCTGTGTAAGCCATTGAGTCAAGTCTTTTTTGGCATATGTATGCTATAACACAAATAAATAAATAAACTTCTGCTCCAAGTGATTAATTAGTAGATATATCTTGGGGGAAAGGAATTGTCTGGCAAGAGCACTGTGTACTTTTGATGAATAAATAATCACTGATATACCTCAATAAAGCAGATTCAAGAAAAGATAGAAATTGCTCACCTTTTTTGTAAGCCAAAATGTAAATAAGCATCCCAAAACACAGACTACAGCAAGAGCTGCACATCCTATGGATAACCAGAATTTCAGTAGGCAACAAACTGGTGCTTCTGTGTTAGAAAAAAGATATATTAATAAAAAACTTGGAGAATAAAATCCCCTCTTTCACTGCTGAATCACAAGTTCTTTTATCAAATTTAAAAGAGCTATTTAATCAAATGAAGCTTTTCATCATAACGATCGTGAAATCCAGCAAATGACAACTACCATCATCCCAGTATTACAGCAAGGATCCAGAAACTAAAACCTAAAAGACTATACACATATATGTTTATAAATGGCTTTTCTGCCTATATTTTTGCAAGAGTTAGTAGTAAAAGTAACGTTATAAAACTATGATTTTTCAGTCATCTCACTCCATTCCACAAACACAGCACAAACCTAAAATCTTAGGTAAGTAGAGTTGACAGCCATTATTAAGCCATGACTTTGGTTATTTGTCTTAATTTTTTTCCTAAATTTTAATGGTATAGGTGTTTTAAAGACAACATGACCTATTTCTAACTCAGCAGTCTACGTGAATAACTTATAAATTGTTAATTAATACTGATTAATATTAATGATAATAAATCATCCCTTATATATCCTCATCATAAATGATTGCCATCAACTGCAACTAAATGAACTCCAACACAAAAGTTATCTATTTGTCTAATTGTTTTCATTAGTAAGAAAAGTTGTTAAAACATGTATATATTCTTAAGTTTGGAAGATGAAAGCAATGTCTTACCATAAATATGCAAATATTCTCTTTTAAGAATGCCTACTTGAAAAGGAGGAGGATCAAAAATTGATAGTTTGCAGAAGTAGTAGCTGGTATGAGAACTGTCCAAGTTATATAGAAAAAAAGAGACACTGTTGTTGGACAACTGAGATTTACAAAATTTCAGATTCTCAATGGACACGGTGTTTCCACTCTCCGTTGTCTTAGTGAGATCACAAAGTATTTGCTCCCCTTTCAGCAACTGCATTTTAAATTGCTGGACAACCTCAGGATATTTGCATAAAACTTTTACACCTCCGTTGTGAAACGAGAACATCTCATAATTGGCAGAATCATTGATTTCTCCTGGATAAAAAGAAAGATAACAAGCAAAAGTGACATTTCACGTATATGTTGCCCTGATAATTATATTTTAATGTAAAATTAATTTTTTCTCTTCATAAAGTCCTGAAAGAGCTTCAAGCCCCCCCCCCAAAAAAATAACATAAAACTGTGCGCTAGAAAAACACCTAATCAGAAACTTGCTTATCATATGTGAATACATAACATGGAATATATTGAATATTAAATAATATATTTACATGGTATGAATTAAACAGGTATGGTCCCTGCCCTTTGGCTGCTTTCATAAGAGAGGCAGATGATAAACAAATAAATATGTAGTGATGCACCGTAATCTGTGTTAGGAATAGAATACTACCCAAACAAAGGTAGTGGGGTTGGGACGTGTCATAATTTTGACAACAGAATCAGAAAAATACCACTTTAAGGAAGTGAGTTTTAAAATTGAAATTAAAGGATGAGTAGCACTTAGCCAAACAAGCAGAAATGATGTAGTTTAGGGAAAAAATTTTCAAAAGTACAAAATAGCTTAAACCAAAGATGATTATATATAAACGTATGTTTATATTATACCCTCCTGCTGGAGAGTAAAAGAACAGATGAATCATTTTCAAATGACAGAAACGTGTTTCCTCTGAACTTCATCCACTGAGAACCGAATCAAGGCCTGATATAAAGCTAAGCCCCAGATTTTTGTTTATATTTTCATTTTTTAAAATAAATTTAAGATCTTAGGAAGTCAGAGTTGTTTTTGTGAACTACACAGAGATCACAGAAGGAAGAAACTGAAATAGTTTGGCCCTGGTTACAGATTCTGAATTATTAAATTATAAATTCAAACTGTTCTTTGCCTTCTTTTTCCTTTTTCTATTTTCTTATTTAATGTGACAAAGTTTCATGCTGAAATTGCTTGAGAAAATTATTAACATGATAGTCTCTTACTTACATTTTGAAATCTCTTGTCTTTATTTTTGAGAAAACTATTTGACAAGTGTAAAGAATTTTGAAGGAAAAAATTACCTAGTCCTCCAGGGAAATAGAAATATGTATATTTTTGTTCTTTATCTTCCAGAAACACACTGGTTTCATATAGCAAACATACTATTTTGTGTTCTCTCTTGTCATTTAATGTCATATCATAAATATTTCATTTTTACATAGTCATCATAATTATCCTTTTTAATGACTATAAAACAGGGCATAATGTTAACCCATTATAATTTATCATAACTAATAATTATAGTTATAATAAATTATAACTATAACTAATGTTGGGTGTTGGGTTATGTTATTTTCAGCATTTTGATTTTATGTAAATATTATGACATTTTTTCAAATTGTTTAAAAGTTATTATTGCACTCTATATTGCCATTTTGCTTTCTGAAATTTATAATACGATTAACATTATGCAAGAGGACCCATTTGCCACGCTTCTGCTTACACTAGTTGCCTTAATTTTATTGAAGATTCACCACACTTATTTTTCTTAATATCTCTAGGCTTTAATTTATCTCTCTCTTATTACTATGGATTTTTACTTGGGGAATTGATTCTGAAAATAAGCACAAGTGTTCCAGCTTTCAGTTATGGCAGTCCCTATTATTGAAACTAATTCCCATGCCAAAACAACCAAAAATACTGAACAAAATGTCTAAAAATATTACTGAAAGGACTAAACAGCTAAAACAAAGGAGGAGAAATTACTAGGTTAAATATGAAGGGAGAACCAGAACTCAGAGAAACAAGCAGCACTTGGAAGCTACTTTTACTCTAAGAGCATTTGCTGTTCTCCCCAATTCAAACTTTTGTTTTTATGTCTCAACTCCTAGAGTCTGCGAAGTGATGAATCCAGTAGAAAACTCTCTCCCTAATAAGCTGGGATACCAAAGAATTACATCCTTACAGCACAGGTAAACCAGAAGTCATCCAGCCCCCATTCAGATTATAACCCACCTTCAAAACACTTCAATGGTCCAGAAAACCTCAATCCTTGCATTTTGTTTAAGGTGGTCTTGCACTGTTATTACCCCTAGGCTTTTGAAAGTAAAAATGCAAACTGTTACGGGAAGAAAAAATTTATATCCTAGGCCTCAAATCATTCCTACACATAATATTTAATTCAATGACAAGCACACCATAAAAACAATGACACACAAGGAAACAGGGTAACAACAGAAATAACAAACTACAAAAACAAACCCACAACTAATATATTTGAATTATCAGGTCTCCAAAATAAAACAATTGAGTTTATTATTCTTAAGGAAATAAAGAAAAACTTGTAATAATATCTGCAATACACAGTAAATTTTTTTAAAGTCAACTAATGTGAAAAAGAACCAACTAGAATTGGCCACAAATGCACTAACTGAGATTTAAAACTCAATGGATAGGTTTAATACATATTAGAGCTAAAGAGAGAATTGATGAACTAGAAGATGGGTTAGAAATTATTCAGAATACAGTCACAATCCAGAGGTTCAAGAATTCTGACAAATCACAAGCAAATTTTTTAAAAAATATGCACGCCTAAACTTATTTTTTGTGAAAATCATTAAGTATCCAGAGAAAAGAGATTGATTACCTTCAAAAAAGCAACTGTTAGACTGACAGGTGATGTCTCAGCATAACAATAAAAGCCATGATACAGTGGAATTATATCTTATATCTTCAATGTGCTAGAAGAAACTGTCGATATAAAACATAATGTCTAGAAGGATAGGGAAGGCATATGTGATTTGAAACTTACGTAAGTGAAGTGTGCATGTTGTAATTTCTTGCATAACCACTAAAGTATAGAAACCGATTATGTAACCTAAATGAATAACACAAAATTCAGTCTAATAGCTTTGTCTAAAGAGGGAGAAAGAGTTGGCATCAGGAAGGAAACAGGGGTAGAAAGCTTTCTGTGTGCTATATTTTATTTCTTGACCTGCGGTGATTATGGAACTGAGAGAGTATGCTTTATAATTATCCATTAAATTATACATTTATAGTTTTTTCACTTTTCTGTATGGATGTTTCATTCTACAATAAAATGTTTAAAAGAATACAGAAGGAAAATAATGCTTGCTTCATTTTAAAAACTAGAGGGCACGAGGTGAGCAAATGGTAAATGGGGAAGAACTGACAGCATGAGAATAGGTGTGGTCTAGATTAGATTCAAATGAAGGGGCCTTATTTGTCTAAGAGTAAATTACGTTGCCTTACTGTTGCTTTGATGCTTACGTCTCTACCGTCTGCTGCAGAAGATAAAATCAGTGGACTGGTTCTCAGTTCCTTTCAAAATGCTCAGAACAAATTTCCCAGAGATTTTAGAATGGCAGCAAGTAAACCACAAAGAGATTTTGGAGCAAAAGTGTCTGCAGCCACACAGACATAGATGTATTGCTTTCTATTTCTGAAGATGGTTTTGTCAGCAACTTTTTCTCCCTTTGTACCCACGCTGTGACCAACACAAGAGGAAACTAATGGTTGGCAGTGCAGTGTTGTGGAAGTGCAATGCAGTGATTCCCAAGGAAACCAGAGGCAAATTCTGGCTCCGCCACTAGGAAGGCTCTGTGACTAGGGTTCCCCTCTTCATCTGGGAAATAAGAAAGTGTTACAAAAACATCTTAAAGTTCTTTCCAACACTTACTTTCTATGGTTTCAGAATCAGAACATATCCATATGAGACAAAACAACCAAGAGAGCTAATGTTTTACTACTGGGTGAGTCCTCCACAAGGGAAGCCATGTTCCCATAATTCTCTCTCTATCTCAATATCATCACAGGCTTTTCCAGGAAGTCAGAAGAAATTAAAATGAATGAGACTGTTGTTCTTGCCCACAAAAGGATTTAGGTAGGGATAGGAAGGCTGTGCCTCCATTTTTCTTAAATGGTATGACAAGAGTATGTGCCATTAACATGAACTGGGGATTCCAAAGTGTCATTTGTATTGGACACTTTTAATTATTCATTTTATCATTTTTAACCTAAAAACTACCTGGGTCACTTTTTATTATTAAATGTAGTGATAAGAAAGCTGACTCAGGTTTCCACATACCAATGTTCAAGCTTTCCATCTGGAAAACCATTTGGCAACTCTAAATCTGCAATTTGAATGTTTTCAACTATGGTGTTTAATCAGTTACTTCATAATTACTTTGGCACCTAGAGAACAGATATGCTTGTTATGATTTCAATATCTGTCCCCTCTGAAACTCATGTTGAAATTTAATCCCCGATGTAATGTAGTAAGAGGTTGGACCTTTAAGAGGTAATTGAGTCATGAAGACTCTGTCCTCATGAATGAATTAATCCACTCATGGGTTAATGAGTTAGTGGATTAATGGGTTATCACAGGAGTGGGTTAGTTATCATGAGAGCATGTCTGTTACAAAAAGCCATGTTGGCATGTGCTCTCTCTCTCTTTCTCTCTCTCTCACCTCTTCACCAGATAATACCCCACCCTGCGCCACCTCAGGACTCTGTGGAGCATCCCCACCAGCAAGAAGGCCCTCAGCAGATGCAGCCCTTAGACTTTGAACTTCCAAGCCTCCAGAACTATAAGAAATAAATTTCTTTTCTTTGTAAACTACCCAGTCTCATATATTCAGTTATAGCAACAGAAAACAAACTAATACAATGCTCAAATACCAAATCACAAATCCTTCTTAATCTTTGGTAACATTTGAAAAATAATACCAAAAGGAGACTAAATAAAGCATGTAATGGATAAATTTGTGGAAAATATGAATACGTTAGTTTCCTATAACTGCATATGCAGCTAGGAGCTTCTTTTTTTCTCCTCCTCCTCTTTCTTTTTCTTCTTCTCCTCCCCCTCCTCCTCCTTCTACTCCTCCCCCTCCTCCTCCTCCTTCTCATTTTTCTTTTTTCTTTTCCCATACCACGAGCCAAAAGCGAGGATGTATTCTCCACCCTCCTTGGATGGTCTCCCCAAATCTAATATTCAACCTGGAATACTAGTATGATAGCACCAATTTTTATGGACAGTGTCTGTTCTGACTGGTTGGGCGTCAAATCTACCTGGTCAATTTCTCCACCATACCAGCCTTGAAAAATTGTGACTATCCCCCTCACCAATCTCTGTCTTCTTGCTCTTTCTTCCTTTCTCTCATGCTTACATTTTTTTCCCATACCACCTCTTAATATAAAATCCTCCTCCACAATATTCTCTCTTGCCATATCTTTCATATGCTCCTCACTCTTCCTAATGTACCATTTCCAACTCCAATAAATTCTCATAGACACTGTCCATGTTTCAGGCATCCTATAAACACCCTTACCTTCATACTCTTGGTTTCCTATAACATGATTTAACCTCTTCCCAGCATCATACAATCTGACCTGCTAAACTTAGAAATCATACAGCAAGTCTAATTCTTTCATATACAGACAACTGAAGGTCCAGACAGCTTAAATTATTTGCCTGAGGTCACATAGCTTCTTGCATGCATGAAATATTTTTGGGTCAATCCACAAAGCACCACTAGCAACAACAAATAGCAGTATAATTGAAGCAGGCAACCACATGTAGCTAGAGAGTGGTCACTAACAACTGAGTCTTATAGGACCACTGCTAAAATCTGTCTGCAGGAGGAAGGCCTAATTTCCTGTAACTCTGTTTTCTGTTCAGCAGAATCTATCCACTTCTCCTCCATCTCAGCTGATACTGGACCAAATCTCCCTCTGGGACTTACAAGAGCTTCCTGACTACAACAGCTTCTGCTTCACCCTTGCCCATTTACAATTCATTCGCTAAGAGAAGCCAGATTCTCTGAGAGAGCCATACATAATCAAATAGTGTCCTTGCCCTGCTTACAAACTTCCAGTGGCTTCCCATCCCACTTATGATGAATCTAATGCCTTGCCCTGGTTTCCCATGACTTCTGTGACCCTTCTTGCACCTCCAATGCCATTTTGGACCACTCACTCACCACACCACAGTCACACTTCCCTTCCTTCTAATTCCTCAAATGCACGAGGCTGGTTACCAGGACCTTGAATTTCTCATTTCTCTACCTGGAATGTTCTCTCTGATCTTCACCTGGCTGCTTCTTTGTCATCATTCAAGAGTAATAACTCTTGTTCAATGACCATTGGCCACCCAGTCTAAAGTACACATCCAAGCCATTTTCTATCATATTACCTGAGGTAGAGTATTTATCACTGTCTAAAATCATATGGTTTGTTTGATTGTTTGCTTGTTTATTTTCTGGCTACCCCAGTATAATGCAAGCTTTACAATCAGGGACCTTGTTGGTCTTATTTGTCAACCTATCCTAAGTATCTACAATAGCACCTGATAAGTAGTAAGTTGCAATAAATGTTTTTGGATGGATAGATAGATAGACGGGTGGATGGATGGGTATATAATTAGATGAACAAATGAATACATAGATCTCATGACATTATAAATCTGAGCAGATGAAATATAGAACAAAAGAACCAAAAGGGCTTTTAGAAATAAGTTAAACCTTTCATGTTGTGTTTTACATTTATCAAATTAAACTGAAGCCAGAAAAGGTGAATATCTTGCCCAGGATTATATAGCTCATACCTGGAACACGATCCCTGGGTTAGCTATGTCATGCTGCTTTTCTTCTGGAAACAAGCACATGAAGATACACAATCATGCATATAAGACACCACCCCGACTGGGATGTAAGGTCTAATGAAAATGATCTGTCTGAGCTGTGAAGAAAAAGTTTCTCTACCTGCAAATACCCACTGGGCTCATAAATACTTATTCAGATGATTTATGATTCTCTTGGCCCTTATATGTCTATAGAGGAGAGCACAAGTTTAAAGTTGGTTGATCATTTGAATCCTCCAAATTATACAGCAATTAAATTTGCCCAATATATGACCAGGACAGGGGCCCCTGAACCAGTGACTGTTCTAATATACCCAGATGTTTTATAAACATAGCATGTTACTGATCTGTGATAGAAACACTGTACTATATCTTTTAGCACTTAATATATTGTTAAAAACACAAATAGAAAATATGTGCTCTTGAATCCCGGCAATGAGTCTTAAAAATCAGAATATTAAATATGAGTTTTTATCTTGCTATCCATATCTGTTTACTTTGTGTTAGAACTCCTAGATTATAATCACTCTGGAGGAAAGATACTATATTTTCTTAATTACATTGAGTACCATGTTTAACGGTATATTCTTCCCAATGGAGGCTCAGCTGTTAACTGTTGCTCACTATGATTTTTATAACAATTGTTTTGATATCAATAGGCTAATGTTTTCAAGAGTAAAATCAGAATCTTTATATTAAGTAATTTGTTTAGACTTCCAAATTTTTAAAGGATAAGAGAATTTGCATCTTCTTTTGGAGGACTATCAAGAAAATTTCTGAAGAAAAGGTCATTTACTTGAGAATTGCACTCTAATTCAAAAGAATTTATTTGCAAGTCAATTCTTTTATTATCTAAACTATTTCATTTCTCCAGTATAAGATGGTCTTGCTAGGACCCATCCTGCTAGGACTCTTTGCAAGCAGTTGTGTTATTCTTGGTTGAAAATCCCTTGGAGAAAACATTTTGAGAGCCCATACAGTGCAAGGAGTGCAGGACAGATCAGCAGTGTGATTTTATTCTCCTTAACTCAGACTCCGAACCACAAACCTCCTCAAAGGTCTCAGAGTGGTAGAAAGATAAGATCTCCTGAGTTTGCAATTATTGATAGTGCTTATTAAACACATTTTCAATAATCAAACAATGATAAGCATTAGCTTAGCACAGCATATGAATGTGACACAGAGACAAAGTTCTAAAAATTACAGTGTTTATATTAGGTTTTAGTTACATCTGATCTTTTACTAAGAAATTCTGACATTTAAAAAAAATGTACTTCCTACCACTTCTCTTTACCTTTCATAAAAGCAGTGTCATTTTTATGAGTCTACTAGCTAAAACTTTTAGAATCCTTTTTAGTAGATTTTTGTATGTGCCTCTTTCTAAACCTACATTACTCTTCAAAGACATCCATTATCGAAAGAAGTGATTGAGGTCAAGGAGGTAGGAAAGGTAGACAATATAAACTCAATTTAATTTAATTTCTAGCATTTGAAGAGGGAAAAAATGGAAGCCAAAAAATGTGAAGAAGAAAAGTGAGGAGAAAAAGCCAAAAGAGTACACAGGAACACACATACACACACACACAATGTGTGAATTGTTTTTACTCTCCAAGGAACTCTGCAGGGGGCACAAAACAACCTTTGGTTCCCTAAGCATGTATAATAAGAAAAATAAAAGATTGATTTTTCTCCTAGTTAAAACTGATTTCTTTGTGAAAATGGAAAAATCCCAGAGGTGTTAGAAAACTTTGTTGCAATATTCACAAAGTAATTAATTTGCAAACAAGTTACTTTGTTAGTTATTTCATTGCCATTGAGTTGAAATGATGATACTAGGAAAATCACAGGAGATTAAATGAACCCAACTCTCCTCCACAGAGGGGGAGGGAGAAGGAAGTTTATCCACACCCCTGCATGCCCACGTTGCTTCCCATTCCTCAGCAGCTGTGCAAAGCTCTTTGGGCACACAGTGTTCACTGCATGAACTCATTTACACCTATGGCTTCGGCTCTCATTTCTACCCCAGGAACACATTTTTTCATCTCCAGCTCAAACCTCCAGTCCCTTGTTTCCAACTTCCTTTCAACATCTCTATCTGGATATGCCCTGACACAGCAAGTGGAACGTTTCCAAACTGGCACAGTCACGTGCTGCATAAGGACCTTTCAGTCAAGGACAGATCGCATATATGATGGTGGTCTCATAAGATTACATACTGTATTTTTTACTGTATCTTTTCCATCTCTGGGTATGTTTAAATCCACAAATATTTACCATTGTGTTACAATTGTTTGCAGTATTCAGTATTCAGTAACATGCTGTATAGGTTTGTAGCCTGGGAGCAATGGGCTACACCATATAGCCTAGGTATGTAGTAGGCTCTACCATCTAGGTTGGTGTAAGGACACTGACGTTCACACAGTGACAAAATCACCTAATGACACATTTCTCAGAATGTACACCTGTCATCCTGCGACACATGACTGTATTCACTCACCAAACCCAAACCCTACCCTATCCTTTTAGGAAGTCACTAGTCTGACCCTAGGAACCTCAGAGTCTTCCTCATTTCTTCCTCTCTCTGATTCTTCTCACCCAGTTGGTCACCAAGTCCAGTTGACTCTAGCTCACGGATATCTCTTGAATTCAATCCTTTTTTCCCATTCCCATTGCCAATCCAGACCTTGCTCGTGTCTTTCCTCATCTGTGGAAGCATCTTCTTGACTGGCCTTCCCGATGCCAATCTCTGCCCCCCCCCCAGGTCCATCTTCCATGCTGTTCCCAAAATTATGTTTCTAAAAAGCACTTCACTCCCCAGCTTAAAAGTCTCCATTACTGTCCTGTTTCTTACAACGTAAAAAAAAAAAATCTCTGGCGTGACACAAAATGCTTTCACAATCTCATGGGCCACCTACTGAAGTTATACTGAACTTTTTGGCCATTCTTCATATTATGACTTCTGTTTCCATGAGTAAAAATATCCAATTACCCCTTAATCTGACTAGAAACCCTCCTTCATTCTTTAATAACCCTTTTAAATGGTAACTCCTTTCTTGAGTTGTTTCTGAGACTCCCAGACAAAGACTCTCATCTCTATGCTCTCAATAATACTTTGTTTAGATTGATATGTTTACAATGCATATCATCTTCAATCATAATTATTTTTGTCTATCTTCCTCATTTAACCAGGAGCTCCACAAGAATAAGATCTTCATCATGGTTGCCTAAATAATCCCAGGACCTGGAACATAGTAGAAGCTCAATAATATTAAATAAAAATGAATAGAAGAATATGAAGGCTAAGCATGGTTGGCAAGTGTAACAGGCCAAGGAGAAGAGGTGAGAAAAGTGGAGCAAGATACCCTAGTTACTGAATTTGAGGAAACATTTATTTCCCAGTCAAAAGGCATAGACTCAAACTGAATGTGGCACAGCCAATTCTTTAAAACCAATAGTTCCAGCAGCTTCCACATAACAACAGCAGCAGCAGCATTAAGTGCTTATTGAGTATAGGGTACTGTATTAAATGCATTACATCCAATATGTCATTTGATTCTCAGAACAGCCTTTTAAGTCAGAATATCTATTTTTAACCCTAATTTATAGCTGAGGAAACTGAAGCTTGAATAACTGGCCCAAGCTTATAGAGTCAATACATGATGGAGGCATAATTAGAACCTGGACAATCTGACACCAGGTTCTACACATTTAATGAATCTCTTAGTCCAATAATCTAGTCAGTCTTACCCCCTCATTTTCCAGAAGCTAAAGCATAGAGGCGAAAGAGACTTGCTGAGAAATAAGAAACAAAAAGAGGTTTTTAACATTAAGCTAGATATGGAAATGATTTTCAGATATTTCTTTTCCTTCAGGGTATATCAGATAGATTATTGCCCCAAATATTTAAAGTAGTATTCACTTAGTGCCACATACATGTTCTGTAACTGAAAGGGTTATCATATACCAAAAAAAAAATGTTTAAAAAATTTTTAGATATGAATTTACATTGTGCTTCACACATTCATTTCCTTAGACATTTTCTCATTCCTCAACTATTGTGTATTAAGCTATGCTATGTATTTGAATTTACAGCAAAGTCTGGGTTCTTGCTCTGATGGAGTCTAAATTCTTAATGATTATCCCATAACTTATCTGCCTATAGAAAGGTACAGAAATGGATTCACATATACAAGAAACTTTCATTATAATTAAATAAGTGCAAACAGGCATTTCTATGAGATTTTTGCATTAGTCCTAAATAGTGTAAAATAAACAGAACTTTAATTGTGGATGCAGTAGAGGGTTGATTGTTGTTGTGTTGTGGCTGGTTTTGCATGAATGGGTTCTTTGATGCTGAGTCCTAGGGGAACATAACATTGGCTGTAAAAAAAAAAAAAAAAAAAAAACCTTAATTTCTGAAATTCAGAAAAGTTAACTTTAAATGACCATCCATTACAAACTGACAACCATGTGAATAAAAAATAAACAAATAACTATTATTGCTTATTGAAAGTGCTGTGTGTGCATAGACAGAGCTCCAGCGATTCTAACAGTAGTACTGGCTAACTGAGTCAAAACTCTTGAGTCTGTTACACTGCTTGGGGACATTTTGCTGCTTCTTCGCTTTTCATCAAGCAGAGTAGATACAAGCATCGTTGTCATACATGACCCAGAGGAGGTTTATATCCTCAATTTCTGACTCTCTAAACTTGCAAATCTTTGCCTGTTTTGATCAATCTTATAGGCCAAAGCAGTGAAAAAAATCATTTTTGACTAACAGTTTCAATTTGTGTTACATATTCTCTACATATTTAAGTTCCACCTTCTGAAATATAATTTTGAATTTTTGTAAGAAGGCTTCAAATGCCAAAATTCTTATTTTACTTAGAACGACCAAAAAAAACGTCATTTGTCAGACTTAGTTTATTATAACAGTGGTAGCACAAAGGTGCCATTTACAGAGAAAATGTGACCTTTTCTTTAGTTATTGCAGGCTACAAATGATTTTAAAATATATTTTTTTAAATCCACAAACTCTGATAAGTCATTTTACATATAAAACTCAATATTCTTAGAATAGGGAGGTAGTAGTAGGAGTTATGGGTTGTGCTCAGTTTACAACTATGAATAATGGGGTGAGTTTTTTAAAACTAAATAACATTATGAATCTTACAGTGAGCAAAGATAAGAATTTAGGTCCTCCCTATACACCTACATTTTATTTCTACGAAGAAATGGGAATATGCTACTAGTAACTTAGAACTAAAATATTCAATTTCATCATACATCAGGGTAAAAGAAAGACATCTTTACTTGTGCTGGAATTCAGAGAGTTAGGAGTATTTTAAGAAAATAATGGAAGCCTTCTGATCATTGTATTAGAACAGAGATCACAAGACAGGAGCAGATGTCCAGAATGATGATGTCACTGAAAATATTTAGGGGCAAGGGTGCACACTAAAAGTGGAAGGAAAGAATGTCCCAAAGTTCTCATATCAGTGCAGGAGATGGGGATTAGGCACATCAGGCAAGGGCATTGTCATTATTTATAAATAAATGGACATTCAATTAAAATTCTCTGAACATGATAATGACATAGTAAATTAAGAAGTATCATCAACCTTCCAAATTAACCAGAGACAAAGAAGAGAATTAAAAAAAACTTCATCACACCAGCAAAAATTAAAGAGAAAAGCAAAGATACAACAACAAAGGAAAATAAGTAGTAAATAAACATAATACTGAAGAAATAAAATCAAGTATAGGCTTATCATGCTGAGTGGGAATGACCTGAATTCATCTATCCAAAGAAAAGATTGACAATTGGGATTTTTTTTTTGATCCAGCATGAATACTGGAAGGGCATACTGCCAGGAGACATTTATGCAAAGTCCTGGAGAGGCTGGGAGGGGCTGGAAGGTCCATCTCCACAGACTTTCTGAGCACCAGGGAGGAGAAGATGCTGGAGACTCCACCCGGCTGTTTTCCCTGAGGTGCTGGAACTCAGAAATCCCTGCTTCAATGCCTGCGTGACAAAGCAAGGCTCAAAGTGGCCCTGAGCGGTATCTTCCCCACTTCCTCGCTGACCATATGCTGAGACACACAGGCTTATCAGACACCATCTGCAGTGGGCAGTTATGCCCACTCTGGTGCACACACTTTCACAGTGATCTTTCTAAAACCAGAATTCGTCAGGTCACTCGCAAGCTCCCCACTGCCATTAAAGTCTACAAAGAGGGTCTTCTAAATCCAGTTAGAGGTTCACAGTTTTCCCAGATCCTTTTACAGTGAAGAGCTTCCTATTGTTTCTGAATCATTAAAAGAACAAGACTTTGTTAACTTTTACATTGGGATCCATCCAAGACAGGAAATCACCAAGACTTCCAACCTTCTTAATTCACCAACCAAATAACAAAGTTGATCAGAATTTCTCTCCCTTGAGATTTCCATTACATCTCTGCAACTTCAACAAGGTTTGGAAAGAATGTGGATGTTGGAGTTTTAGTTTTGGTTCTGTCACTAATTACTGTGTAACAAATCACTTAGCATTTCCTGGTCTGAGATTCTTCAAACACTGACTGATGGCAAGAATATCTACATCTTCGTGGTATGAGAAAGTCTACATAGTTGGAAGGATTAAAAATATGACAAAGAGGACCTGCAAGTACTTAGTTTACTTGAGTTTGGCTCTTTGTGTTTAGAGCTTTTAAAATGGTAGATGCTGGATACGTGTATTGTGCTGATGTTTTGATGATTTTTAGCAGATTTATTACCACCATTCAGCCACTCATGCCTCAGTTTTGCGACATGTCAAACAGCATGCCACATGGCATAGTTTTCTGCATAAGAGTGAACATTGATTTTACTTATTTAGAATCTAAGATGAATATTATTCCACAAGTACAATTATTCATCAGCTTCGTCTAGCAACTTGAAGTAATCTTACCTAAGGCTGGATCTATCCCTCCACAGAAATAACAGCAATACCAATTCAAATCTTCCGGGCACAATGCTACCACCATAACTGCCCAAATTGGTTTGGTATAGTGGAATTCTTCTTAGCAGTACAAACAAACCCATCAATGACCTATACAAACGTTCTCCAAAGAAAATCCAAAATCTTTAGCGTATCTCGTGTGGTCTAAATGGTGTGGCTTTCCTCCAGCCTAATCTTGCACCAAACCCAGCCTCTTCCTTCTCTGTGCTCAGGTACGTCTGCCTTCATCCAGTTCCCTGACCTTACCTCATTTCCTCCTGCCACAGGTCCTTTGCACTTACTCTTTCCATGATCTGGAATGTTCTTCCCCACTTTCCTATCATTCTCCCCATTAATTCCTACTTGTCCTTCAAATCTCAGCTCAGGTGCCACTTCCACAGCAAAGACTTCCATGAATCGTGCTCCCCAGCCCCATGTGCACACCCACCTAGGCTAGTCAAGCTCCTTGTTACATTGTCTTACAGAACTGAGTTTTGCCTGTAATTATCATTAACTTGTGGGATTATTTGGTTAATGTCTCTCTCCCTACCATTTGGTTAGCTTCAGGAAAACAGGGACTGACCTGGTTCTGCTCCTCATCCTACATACAGCATCTAGCACAGTACCTCCTGCACAGCAAGTGCTCGGTGCTGCATGAATGAGTGGGTGAATGAATGAACAAATTTCCATTCTGAAGTTATTCATATGTCATTCATGCTGCTAAAGGACTTCATGAGGTTGTAGAAAGGCAGAGTTAAACAGGCAAATAGCCCAGAACTTCCCTTGGGACCCTAATTTACCTTCCTGATTCCAAGTAGACCTTAATTCCTCATTTTTCTTTATTTAAGAGCATTTGAATCACTTTGAACAAGCACAAGATCAAATATTTGATCAATTTGATTTTGGTTTTTTTTATTTTTTGTAAAAATAATCCAAGTCTATTTCTCGTACCTCTGAAAAATTTACTCCTAGATAGAATTATAGCTACTAAAAGTTCTGCTTTCACTTTTAGTGTTAATAGAATTTCCCCATTTAATATAACCTCACTTTCTTTTTTCCAGCCTCAAGAACAGGGCTCAGATTCAAAGAGAACATAAAAGTAATACAAAAATGCACAGAATAAAAGGTAGCAGAAACATGTATATCAACTTACACCGTATATGGCATTATTTAAACTGTTCACATAGAGTCTGACATGTACCATCCACAAGAAGGAATCAGTGATTCCAGAATGATTTCTTTTAATGTATACAAGGGCTAGGAAGTATTTTTACATCATCCACTCATCCTTGGCCTTTCAGGGGGAACCCTGATACTTAATGTCAATAAAAACTCTATGGCAGCCTGGGCATTTCAGACGACAGACTATACCAGTAAGATTAAAATCAAATCCTTCTTTTCAAAGCCCTTCGATTTTATTTTCTACCACAGAAAAGAATTCCCAGTCTAAATGCCAGGGCTATTTAATTTTCATTCTGTTGACACAAGTCATTTTGCCTTTCATCTTTCTCTAAGAACAGTAAGCCATTCTGCCACTTTATCCACTGACAGGTAACTCCAAGCAGGTAATTTTAAAATTTAATGGTCTGATGAAACATTTTTTCATATTAAAACACAGTATCAAAGGCAGAAATGCAAACTCAATGCCATCCACAGTGACATGAGTGGCATGGTGCCCTTGGCCATGTACTTGGGCTGTTCTGAAATTGTTCCTACTTTCAAAAAAAAAAAAAACTTTCTTTTTGGTGCCAAATTTTTCTACCTTTGATTTTTCTTAATGTTCACTTGAATTATAACTTAATAAGTAATATTCAATAGGCCACTTACCTGTTACAACTTCAATTTGGAAGCAGAAGAGAAAGAAACACCAGCGGTCTGACTTCATGTTTGCCAGAAATCGGTATAATCCTCTTGTTCAGTGTTCAAAGCTGACAGTGAATTCACGTTCTTGCTTGTTTTCTATTTGCTGGAAAGGAAGTGGGTTTTCTGGGACCTGATGTAGTGTCACATTTACCACCAACTCAAGGGGGTGTCTTTCTTTGATGTCAATGTCTATACAGAAGGCATTATTGCTTAAGGGGGTTAAATGCTTAATCCACAGATTATTGATGATTCTGAAGAAAGCAGAAAATTTTACCCTTATTCTGGTTTAAGAGACAATGCCTATTTTTTAGAACCACCCTACTTCTTCTAGTCAATAGCTATTGGATATAAGAGGATCTAAAAATACTCACATGATGAACAATACATATATTTTGATACATTTCTATGTTTTCCTGTTTGCTCCAGAGGTGTGAAAGCCTTTGAAATAGGACAAGAAATAAATAAAATTGTTACAGAAATTAAATGAAGAGATCTGAAACAGGTGCATCATAGAAATCCAGGAAGTAACATTTACATGGCATTCATGGTAAAGTATAATTTTCCAAATGATAGGGCCAGTTTTAAACTAACCTAAACCCATATTACAGCAGTCTGTAGAAACCAGGCATTCCACACCTACAGGCTCAGATGAAAACAAGAACATTGAAAAGCCTGCCATGCTTTCTCCACCCCTGCACAGAGATAAAGTAGATAATAACAATAACAATATAAATAATTATTTTTATATGAAATAATGCATCTTAATGCAAAATGTATTAAACGTAAAATAATATATACTTAATACATATAAAATATACTATGAATACAGCTAATATTATATTTATACTGTTTTACATATATTTAAATGGTTACTATTTGTATATATACATTTATACTATTGTATTATATACAACTATTAGTTCATTTAATCCTCTTAGCCATCCCAATGGAAATCACTAATATCCCGTTTTACAGATGAGAAAACTGAGGCACAGAGAGGTTAAAGTACCTGGACCAAGTCATATAGTTAGTGTCAGTGCTAGGATTTCTAGAGTCTGGCTCCAGAGCCCTCACTCTTAACCAAAGCGGGTAGAACCACTCGTGCCAAAGCCTGCGGATCCTTACAATCCAGAGGTCTGACCCAGCTTCCAGAATGCTGGGTCCAGGCTGCACTTCCGGGCAGTGACCAACCCTCAGCCTGCAGAGATAACATCTAGGTAAGAAGCTGAAATCAGCTGGGCAGGACAACCAAGGTCTAAGTCCAAAATGTCCAGTCTGAAGCAGAATTCAGGCTTGGGGCTTTAGAACAGCAATCAGAGATACTGGACTAGAGCCACGGGCTTCAAAAGGCCTGGAGGAGGCTGATCCTGCAGCTGCCAGGGCTTCCCCTAGGTACCTTTCACAGGGCTCCTGGGTCTCAGCGGTGGGTGTGAAAGAAGCTATTTGAGGGACTGAGCTAGCCTGAGCAGCAGAGACCAGGCCTCCAGGACCCCTGGGAACTTGCTCCCCTGATTTTTCCTCCCTTTCCTTTTCACTGCAGCCTCCCCCTCCCCCCACCCTGCCGCCTGTTGCATCAAGAGGAGACGCTTCCAGACCCCTTGGCACTACGCTGGAGTCTTTGTCCAGCAAACAGACTGGCAATGGAGAAATAATTGACTTTTTTTTTTTAACCTAGTGGTGATCTAGCTCTGGAACTGAGTATGGGGATAAAAGCTGCCACAAATTCTAGAGCTCCACCGCTGTTGCACAGAGGGAGATACAAGGCAGGAACCTAATCATGAGCACTAATTGAGTACATGCTGTGTGCCAGACATTGTGCTGCACATACATTGTCTCATTCATTTTTCACAACAACTCTATGCGGTAGATCCTATTATTGCTCCCATTTCGTAGATGAGGAAACTGAGAGGTAGAGAGATTAAGTAATTTGCTCAGGGTCACATAGCTAATGAGTGACGGAACCAGCTCAAACCCAGACAACGAAACTCTGGATTCTATGCTCTTAATTAACGCACTACAATCAAGTGCTAGTCCTCATTTATCTGGTCAGAAGTTACTGGTAACATTATTTTTTTAAATCTCATATATTCATGGAACAAGGGTACTTAGGTCCTAATTTAGTTCCAAAATATTGAATGCAAAAACGATGTTCTAATAAAACTCAGGTGCAATGTTTCTGCCTCAAGGGGAGAAAAGTTGCCCAAGTTATGGTTGAATTCAGCTTTAGTTCAACTGCTTATATGTTGTTTTTATTTGATATGAATCTGTTTGTTTTTTCCCAGCCATCTCGCTTCTCGGTTTATAGGACATTTGGTGGTAACTGATCTAAAAGTGGGGCAGAGCTTGCTTCTATGTAAACGGTGTTTTATTTCAAAGCCCCCTATATGTGAGCCTTGCCATGCCTTGCCTTCTCAAAAATCTTAGTCAAGAATACAATTACTTGTGGTTTTAAATATTCAGAACTACTTTTCATGTCTGGAAAATAAACTGGGCAAAAGTTTCCATTCACCCCACAGGAAGCACTTTTTGTTTGCTTTAATTTTTTTTTTCTTTTTTCATTCCATGACTTAAGAGGGTTTTGATTTGTGTGTGCAGATGCCTGGGGTGAGGGTGGGGTGTGGAAAATTTGTTACATTAAAAGGGGAATGTTTATTATTTCTTGCCTTGTGGGCACCAGAGCTGGTAATGCGGCAGGCTTGCTTTTCTGAAGGGCCACAGGTGAATGTCATCTTTCTTTCGCTTCGCTTGAAACTTACTGAAAGCAATATTTGCTTGAGTAGAGGAGCTCACACACTGGGGTGATTTAAGTCCAAACAATAGTGTTTAAAAGCACCCCCAAAACATTTACGATTCACCTAAACTTGGTTTGCCACTGTGAAGTAGATGAGCATAGAAAGAGTCCTTCCTTAATCAAAATTGTTTCTCCTCCCACCTTGCCCATACTGTTGAAAGGCCCTAGCACCCAGCCTTCTCCCTTCTCCCGCCAATTCACCAAGAAGCCCTAAGGATTCCACTTCCTAACTGTCTCCCAAGTATTTTTTCTTCCTCTCTTACCAGTGGCACTGCCTTAGATCAGGCCTGTAGCATTTCTCCCCTGGTCTTTCTGTCTCCACTCTTGTCCTGTTTCAGTCTGACTCCACGCCACAACCAGAGCAATCTTTGTAAAATGTAAACCTAATTCACCTGCATGCCCCTGCTAAGCACTCTCCACTGGCTTCCTGCCCATCTTAGAGAAGGCCCAAACTCCTCACAAGACCCTTTAAGGGCAAATTCTTCTCCAATCAACCTCATCATTCATAGCATTTGTTCTTTATTCTTTCTGCACCAAATGCTTCAGTCGCATTAAATGACGTGGAGTTCTCCAAATTCCCCAAGCAACTGCAAACGAGTACAACCTCTATGGAAAGCAGTATGGAGATACCTCAAAGAACTAAAAGTAGACCTACCATTTGATCCAGAAATCCCAATATTGGGTATTTACCAAAAGGGAAAAAAAGACATTTTATAAAAAAGACACCTGCCCTCGAATGTTTATAGCAGCACAATTCGCAATCACAAAGGTGTGGAAACAGCCCAAATGCCCATCCATACATGAGTGGATTAGTAAAATGTGGTACATGTATGCCATGGAGTATTACTCAGCCATAAAAAATGGTGAACTAATATCTTTGGTAACAACCTGGATGGAATCGGAGCCCATTCTTCTAAGTGAAGTATCACAAGAATTGAAAAACAAACACCATGTGTACTCACTTTTAAATGGAACTAATTGGTCAACACTTGTGTGCACATATGGTAGTAAAATTAAACAGCAATCAAGCAGGTGGGAGGGGGTAGGAGGGGATGGGTAAATTCACTCCTAACAGGTACACACTATCTGGGTGATGGGCACACTTATAACTTTGACTCAAACTGTACAAAAGCAATTCAAGTAACCAAAACATTTGTACTCATTTGTAATATTCTGAAAAAGCAAAAACAAAAAAACCCACAAATTCCCCAAGCAAACTCTTCCTCCTACTGCTAGGAGCATCTTCTTGTTGCTACTTGCCCTCCTCACCACCCCTGTACCTTCTTGGCAGACGTGCTTCCATTCTTCAGGCCTTTGCTCCTACCCCCATCGATTCACTGAGGATACCTTCTCCAACCCATTTCATTCACTACCAGCCACTTCCATAGCAGGTGTCCTTTGGGTGGCTTTTCTGTACCCTCCCAATGCCACTGTCCCTGTGTGTCCCCCATCCTAGAACTCATTGTACTACTGTAATGGCCTGTTTGCTTCCTTGAAGCCTCTACTGCACTGTGAGCAACATCAGAACAAGGACTGAAGATGCCGTGTTTGTAGCCTCATCTTCAATGCCTAACACAGTGCCTGGGAAACAGGGAATGTTCCATAACTATTTGTTGAATAAATGAGTGTTTGAAGAATCCTTCACTTTTGAAGGATTCAAATTCACATTCTCAGGAATGCTCACCAATGACCATTTTGCTCTTTGAATCATAATGTGACAGCAGAGATTTATCAAGATGTGTTTGTATTTCATATTGAAATTAATTCGATAAATATAATAATTCATCATCCTGATTCATCTCTCATCTGATCATTTGCCCACCTATCATCAAACAAAAGAATATTCTATTTTAACAGCCAAATATTTTCTCATATTAAGTTATTAATTAATCCATAAAGCCCAGAAAACTATTAATAATTGTACAATTCCATGGAAGGAGGAAAAAAATCACAGAGTGAGATGTGACTATAAAGTGATATGATTGATATTTTTAACAAATTCACCTCCACTTAGTCATGTTGGCCTTCATTCCAGTGATGGTGCCACTGCTCAAAATATCGATAAGTCACCTCTCTGGATCCCACTCCCTGCAGCCTCCCAGGGCTCTGGCTCCTTTGGTCCTGTCTTTTGCCCCTGAATCACCATCCCAAAGCTCCTTTCTTTGCATTTATAAACATGCTAGAATCTCTCCACTCAGTCTCTCTCTCTCTCTCACACACACACACACACACACACACACATGCACACACTTCCTCAGACTCTGCAAACCCTGCCATCTACTTCTCTCTTCTTTCTTAGTGAAAAGAAGTCCACGCTTGGTCTCCACTCTCCATTTTTCCCTAGTTTTTCCTCAACCCATCGTGGACTGTTTTCTGTCTCTGTCTTTCCATTGAAACAGCTTCTCAGCTCACCATGAGCTCCACACCATAAACTCCAATGAACACCCTCTATCCTTACCATGCTTGACCTCTCTGAATTGTTTGATGCTATATTTCATGTTGGATGTCATACTTAACTGTATCTTGAAATGGTCACCATTCCTGACCGAGTTATCAGAACTAAGCGCTATTCTGCTAAGCATAGGTTCCCTTGTATGTCTCTGCTCTGATGTAGTCTGTAGGGCTGTTCGTCAGAACCTGAGCCTCGGTTCTCTGCTTTCCTCATTCTACAGACTCCTCCTGAGTGATCAAGCAGTTAATGTTACTTGTTAATTAAAAACTCAAATAGGCTAAAGTGTTTTTAAATTATTTTATTTTTTGCTTCCCTATACTTCACCAAAAAAATAGGCTAAAGCATTGACACGACTTTTCTTGTGTGACTCTTAACCTGACTCTGAAAGCTATTCCAAAACTGTACTGAGCCATAATAGCATCTTCGAAATAAGTACATAATCATTCCCAAAAGACTGCAACTCAGAAGGCTCACAAACTCATATGCACACAGGGCCAGACAGATAGAACAAATGGATGCCATGGACCAGGGACATGGCAATGGGGAGTGGTGGACACTAGGACAAGCCAGACAGTACCCAGGAGATGCAGCCAATCAGTGCCAAACATACACTGCTGCAGGGAATACGAATCCAATGTGACCATATTTTCTGATTTTTTTTCCAAAGACACATGAAAGTCTAGTCATTGTGGGAAATAAAGCCATTTTTAAATTTTGTAACTTATTAAAAAAAAATCTGAAATACAGTGTGGGCCAACTTTATGGGAGGCAAAAAAACCATATCTAAAGATCCAGTTTTGCCCATGGACTATCAATTTTTAACCCCTGCTTTAAAGTTTAACACTAATTTGGCAGTATATACATGTACGTATACATACAAAGTCCAGAGACCCTTGTTCTAGACCTGATTCTCATTTACCAGCTGTGTAGGCGTGAGAAGGATGCCTAACCTCTCTGAGCAGTTCACTTATCTGTAACATCAGAGGATTCTTGTTGAGGACCAAAAGGTAATGCATATGAAAGCTCTGAAAGACTATTACATGATACTAAAATATAATTATTATGATTTTTAAATTTCATGACTTTTTAATAATTTTTGACATTTAAAAAATATCTTATCATATTTTGACTCCATCTCAAAGTTTTATACACAGCAGTAAGACTGGCGACCCCCTCTCAGGAAAGGGCCCTTCTTTGTGTGACTATTCAGACTGAGATTTTAATAACTTCTCCCCAGTAATTGATGTATTTTTAGGATATAAAAGAAGAACTTCAAATCTATGAAATTTATTCCATTTCAAACTGCTTTCTTTTTTTCTTCCTTTTCAAGCACCTTAAATAGAAAAAATAACCTCTCCTCCAAATTCTATTTAAAGCTTAAATGCCCTTCTCCCAAGGAGCTCAGATAGGCTAGAACACAATACTGGAATTTGGTAGAAATTACAGAGGTTAAGTCAAATTATATTCGGTTCCTCAGGTTGTGCTTTTTGTGAATGGATGACACCTACTGGTATAAACTGAAAATCGGCTTTCTCTTTTTAAGAAGAAAAATAACCGTTCATCTCTCAGGCCAAAAAAAAAAAAAAAGGAAGAAGAAAATCACATCCAACAGAGTCCAACACTGTCAAGGTGTACTTGCCAGAGGCACAAGCCAAGAACTTCATAAAATCATGAAAAAATGTTTGTGATACAGTAAGTGGAAAAAGCAAGCTACATATACAACATACATATGCTTAATGTTTAAAATTTTATATAAAAATTTATAAAGAAAAATATATGGAAACTATATATAGAAAAAAGTGAAAGGATAGGCACCAGAATATTAATTTGCTAATTAATGTGCTAGTATTGCCAACGATTATTTTCCCTTTACATTTTCCTATGCTTTTGACACTTTCTCCTACCACCATGTGTCATTCTCATAACAGGAAAAAACTGTGTGTGAGAGAGAGAGGGAGGGAGGGAGAGAGAGAGATTGGTTTTTTAATTCCTTAAAGTTTTACAAAATTAACTATGCAAGAGGAAGCAGAATACCTACAGCACAATGAGTGGAAGTGATTAATTAGCTCAATAATGAGCTTTAACTTATGGCTAGGCAAGGCTCCTGCTGTTGTTGTAATATCCATTGTTACCTAATTTTTTTCCAATTGAGCCTGAGAATCATTTTCAAATTTTCACCAGTTGCCCCTGCCCAAATTCCTGCTCCCCAAATTCCACTGGAATGTTGTTTCCATACAGTACCACGTGTCCAGACCTCTCTGTACTACTTCAGAATCCCAGAAGCAACCCACAGCCTAGTAATTCATGGCTTTCATAAGTTATTTTATTGTAAATATCAAACAAAGGCTTAACAGGTGCAATTATGAGTGCTAGGAGGATGTCCAGATGTAAAATGGATCTTATACATTTTATCAATGTCTGCCTTTATTTCTTCATCACTATTTCATGTCTTGAGTAGACTTTGGTGGTTATAAGAAATTAACATGTAACAAGAGTTGTCCCCATTCTTAATTGCTGGATCTCTTGAGAAGAGGGAAAAGGATCTTACAAAGGCTAGTAGGTCTGACAAAGATAATGAGGACTCATAAACTGAGATAGGTAAATGGGGAGCTGTTTTGGGCTTGTGTTATGTCAAAAAAAAAAAAATTAGAGGTGGCTAAAAAGTCTGATGGAGAAGATGGAGTGACAGAGACCAGAATGCCTTGGTGATTAAGGCAGGCAAAAGAGATGATAAAAGACAAAAAAATATATTAACTCACATTTGCATGGCCCAGTACAACATGCTTGACACCTACACACATTATATGTTAAAGACCTATGATGTTTTACCTGTTGAGTCATGAACAAAAAGAAAGCCAGTGACGTGTGCAGGACAGATATTATCATCCCTATCTTGTAAGAATGGAAACCTGAATCTCAGAAAAGTTAAATGTTTTGCCCAAATTAGGTAAGCTAGAATCAGTACCAGAATTCATATATACCTGCTTCTAGATTAGTGCTCTTACAGGTATCAAGAAAGAAAAAGAGAAACAAAGGTGTTAGGCTTGTAAGAGTTTATCCTGGAGGCTTGTTCTATCTCTGTGCGTAAGTATGTGCATAAGGATGATGCACCCCCAGGCCAGAGGATGTAGTTTCCTCAGATGGCATATTGAATCAAAATCCCCAGGGAACACAGTGACTGTAGAGTGAGAATTGTCAGAGTGAAATTAAAGTTCATCCAGAAGAATAAATTTTTAATAAAAAAAAGTAAAGATGATTGCTAGCCCTGACACATGCTAAACCATTTATAAATATATATAAATGTATACAATTATAATAGTTGGATAATTTTATAGTGGCACAAAGATAAACAATTCAATGGAACACAATATATATCCAGAAGTATTTGTATATATAAGAATTTAATGTTTGATAAAGTCATTGTATTGAACAGGGTTCCATTACAGATAATAAAAACTATTCTCTCTAATTTAACCAGAAAATGATCTGTTATCAGATATTACAAAATCTTTGGAAGGGCTGGACAAGCAGATTCTAGGCTTGGCTTCCAGAAATAACTCCCAGCCCCTAGACTTACATAGTTTTTATAATGATCATAAAAGCTGCAATGGCCACCATTGGAGGCTGCCCTGTCAGGAATCTACTGACTATAAGACCATCCTACCACTGTCACTATTTGTGCTACCAAATAAACGTCTACCCCTTCTCTTCCATTAATGCAATTATAAAAGCAACTGTTATGTTGGCACATCTGATTGGTAGAACCAAAATTACATCTGAACCATAGCTGCAAGGGACCCCTGCAAACATAGTTTTCAGATTGTCAGACTCTACAATATAGGATGACTCACTTGGATGCTGAAATGAATTTGAGCAAGCCAATTCTAGTATCCACCAAAAACAGCATTTCACATCAGCTAGAAAGGAAGGGTTATTTAATACATGATGCCACTGCACTTGGATGGCTAGTTGGGAAAAAATTCGTTTAGATGTATACCCTACACCATATATCAAAAGTAACTGCATAAAAATTTAAAAGTTAAACTATGAAATTCACATTAAAAATGAAAGAGTATGAAGAAATATTTTCTAAGTACAAAAGAAACAAAAGAAATCCCATAGAGAAACATTAATAGATTGGATCCCAAAAGAATTCTGCATATAAAAAATAATGATTAGAGTTAACACTTACAAGAAAGGACAAAGTATTAATGTTTGTCATATTGAAAATACTCTTGCAAATTGACCAAAAAACATTAAGACCCTGTAGATAGCTAGGCAAAGCACTCAAATGTAAAGATGTGCATAAGTATGATAAACAGTTACAAATAAAATGAAAGATGGGGCCAAAATTAAAGAAAAATTCAAGACAAAAATGAAGTTATTTTAAAGCTTTAGTGGTCATAAATCTTCATATTTGTATAATATGTCATTGAAATATATAAAGTAAGAACTGCCAGGAGTATATGAAAAATTGACAGAAACACAATAGTTATGAGAAATTATCCTAAGTCTTTGACAGTTCAAATAAGCAAAAAGTATTAATAGAATTTGAATAAAACCCAATTTATTAGATATATATTAAACTTTTAGTCTAATTTTAAAGGTTGATTTATTAGATAAATATTAAATTTCCAGTGTATTAGAGCAGCGGTCCCCAACATTTTTGGCACCAGGGACCAGTTTCATGGAAGACAATTTTTCCTTGGACAAGGGGTTGAGGGTGGGAAGATAGTTTCAGGATGATTCAAGCGTATCACATTTATTGCGCAGTCAAACCTCTCTGCTAATGATAATCTGTATTTGCAGCCACTCAGCAGCACTAGCATGACCACCTCAGCTTCACCACAGATCATCAGGCATTAGATTCTCCTAAGGAGGGTGCAACCAAGATCCCTCGCATGCACAGTTTGCAGCAGGGTTTGTGCTCCTATAAGAATCTAATGTTGCTGCTGATCAGACAGGAGGCGAGCTCAGGCAGTGATGTGAGTGATGGGGAGCGGCTGTAAATGTAGATGAAGCTTTGCTCTCTCACCCACCACTCACCTCCTGCTGTGCAGCCTGGTTCCTAACAGGCCACAGACCAGTACTTGGCCACAACCCCGGGGGTTGGGGACCACAGTATTAGAGAATGCACCTGCTTTTCCTACACATATGGAATATTTATGAAAAGTGATAATGTACTAGAATTCAAAGAAATCCAATTCTCAATATAAATTCAAAGGCAGAAAATGTATGTCTTCATTGATCACTATGCAATAAAACTAGGAAGTTAATAAGAAAAGTTTAAATGTTAAAACATAGCTACTTGAAAACTTCAAGTATCATGCTCTAAAATAACTCTTTGGTTAAGAGTAAATAGTAAATTACAATTATAGACTGCCTAGGGAAAGTGACAATAAAACACACTTACCCCAGCCTGAGCAAGAGCGAGACCCCATCTCTACTAAAAAAATAGAAAGAAATTAGCTGAACAACTAAAAAATATATATATTTATATATATAATATATATCTATATATATTATATATAATATAATATATATTATATACATAATATATAATATATATAAATATATATTAAATATATAAATATAAATATATATATAAAATTAGCTGGGCATGGTGGCGCATGCCTGTAGTCCCAGCTACTTGGGAGACTGAGGCAGGAGGATTGCTTGAGCCCAGGAGTTTGAGGTTGCTGTGAGCTAGGCTGATGCTACGGCACTCTAGCCCGGGCAACTGAGTGAGACTCTGTCTCAAAACAAACAAAAAAACACACTTACCACAACATAGTAAATGTGGCCAGCCAAAGCTATAATTGAATGTATTCATATAACTTTGGACTTTTCAGTATTAAACAAGAATGAAATGACTCTAATGTGCTACTCATTTAAATCAAGTGATACAAAGAAAAAAACAATTAAGTCTTTAAAAATCAGAAACATTGAATTAGTAGATACTTACAAACAAAAATTACTGAGTAGAAAACAGAAAAAAATTATAAATAATACACCAAAAAGTCCTAGTTTTATTTTTAAAATATTTATTTGAGCAAGAATCTCTCAGCATAAGGAAAAAGAGAATATACATGTATAATATGAAAAGATGAAAAGAAAATAATACAGATACTGATGAGATTTTTAAAAATTTAAAGAAAATACAACACACAATATCATGTCACTTTTAAAAATATGGTTGAAATGGCTGGTTTTCCAGGATACAGAAAACTGACACAGAAATAAAAAATTGAATAGACTAAAAACCTTGGAAGAAAATATAAATAGAACTAAGAAACTAGCCCATACAAAAGGTCTGAGCCTAGACTATTCTACAAGTAAATTCTTTAATGACTTGCAAAAAGTAAAAAAATCCCATGTTATTTAAACTAATGCAGAGCACTAGAGGTAAAAATTGAAAGTGTTCCAATTTATTTTGTGAAGTTGACATAATGTTAATAATAAAATCTAAGAAGGTTAGCTCAAAAAAGATCCACAGACCAATCTCATTTAATATATTAATAGATGCAAACATTCTAAATTAAATGCTAAAAAATCTAATTCAGTGATGTATTAAGTAAATAATCCACCAAATAGAATTTACTCCCAAAATGCAAGAATTACTTAATCATAAGAAATTTACATATCATTAAGTTAAAGAGAAAAAATATACCGTCACCTCAATAAATGCTGAAAAGGTCTTCAAGAAATTTAGCATCCATGCATGATTTTTAAAAAATCTGTTAATACATCCATCAGATCTAGATGGATACTTTTTAAAATTTTTCTTATTTTTAATTATTATGGGTACATAATAGTTGTATATCTTTATAGGGTACATGTGATGTTTTGATACAGGCATACAATGTGAATTAATCAAATCAGGGTAATTAAGGCATCCATCACCTCAGGCATTTCACATTTCTTTGTGTTAGGAACATTCCAATTCCACTCTTTCAGTTATTTTAAAGTGTACCCTTACTTATTGTTGATTATAGTCACTTTGTTGTGCTAACAAATCTTGTTCATTCTATCTATCTAACTCTATTTTTGCAACCCCACTTTATCCACACACCCCCTTCCCAGTTACCCTTCCCAGCATCTGGTAACCCCTATTTTACTCTCTGTCTCCATGAAATCAATTGTTAATATTTAGCTCCCACATATGAGTGAGAACATGCCAGATTTGTGTGCTTGGCTTATTTCACTTAATGTTCATGTTATTTCACTTATTTCACTTCATAATGTTCTCCAGTTCCATCCGTGTTGTTCCAAATGGCAGGATTTCATTCTTTTTAATGGCTATATAATATTCCATTGTGTATATGTGCCACAATTTCTTTAACCATTCATCTGTTGATGGACACTTAGGTTGATTCCATGTCTTGGCTACTGTGAATAGTGCTGCAATAAACACGGGAGAGAAGATATCTTTTTGATATACTGAATTCCCATCCCTTGGATATATACCCAGCAGTGGGATTACTGAATCATACAGTAGTTCTCTTTTTAGTTTTTTGAGGAATGTCTATACTATTTTCCATAGTGGTTGCACTAATTTACATTCCCACTAACAGTGTATGAAGGTTAGATGGATGGATACTTCTTAAGCTGATGAAATACCTTATTTCTCTGTTATCATGTTTAATTGTGAAACACTAAAGGGATTTCCTAAGGTTAGGAGGAAGATACTACCCCTATTGTTTTTCGATATTCAGAAAGGTATTCAAAAGAGATCATTGCTATACATGTTTTAAAAAGAGAAGCAATTGTCAGATATTTTCCCTGATGGGATTGATTACCAACAAAATCCAAGAGAATGAACTGGAAAGGTACTATAATTGATAAGTTTAGTAAGGCAGCTGAGAACAAAGTAAATATAAGAAAAGCCAGTAACTTTCTATATGTCAGGGAAAAATGAATGGTTAGAAAACTATAAGGGGGAAAATAACAATAAATATATACAGTCTACATCAAGAAAGCTTTGAAACTTTCAGAGGGACATAATGAAAGATTTGAATAAATGCAAAGGCATGCAATGACTCTGGATGGGAAGATACAATGTTATAAAAATATTAATTCTCTCTAAATAAATTTATAAATGTAATGTTCTTCAACCAAAACACCTACTGGATTTTTCATGTTTGGGAATCTGACAAAATGATTCTAGAGTTCTTTAGAAGAATGAAGTAGAGAATAACCAAGACAATTAATGGGCTGGAAGGTGAAATGACAAGGTGATTGAACCTAAGAATAAAGGTGTAAGAATTAGTCAAACTGAACAGAAAATCCAGAAGCAAATCTAAATAATGTAGGAATTCAGTAAAATGATAGATGCATAGAATTTCAAGTCTGTGGGATAAATATGTATTTTTCAGTAAATAAAGTATTAGGAATAATCAGCCAATCATTTGGAAAAAATGGAGTTAGAGCCCTACTTCATATACTATGGCAAAATTATTAGGTCATTAAATTTGAAATGTCCAATTTCTTTTTTTTTCTTTTTTTCTTTTTTTAAATTTTGAAATTTTCTTCAAGTTCTTCTTTTTCTAAAAATTTTTTATTCCTTTTTAGTCAAAGATGTCAAAGCAGAGAAATGTCCAATTTCAAATCAAAAGTTTATTATATCTCACACAATAAGCAGTACAATTAATCAAAGTATGCCCCTAAACTGTCAAAACAGTTTTGCCATCTTAATGGTAGCTGGTTTATGCCAGCGGTGAAGAAACATGGAGAGTGAGTGGCGATGAAATCGTGAAAGGCCTTTTCTACAGCCTGTTGGGAATTGAACAGTTTTCCTTGCAAGAAGTGGTCCAAAGCCTGGAAGAAGTGGTAGTCAGTTGCAAGGTCTGGTGAATACAGTGGATGACAGAAAATTTCCAAGTCCAGCTTCTGTAGTTTGAGCAGCATTGTTTTTTGCAACATGTGGTCTTGCAAGAGGATTGGTCTGTCTCTATTGATCAATCTTGGCTTCTTAATTGCAAGCATCCTCATCATTTCGTCCAACTGGTTGCAGTAGACACCTGCTGTAATTGACCAGGTTTCATGAAGCTGTAGTGAATAACATCAGCACTGGGCCATGAGACACCGTTAGCTTTTTTTGATGAATATTTGGTTTTGGACTGTGTTTCGGCACTTCATCTTTATCCAACCATTGTGCCAAATGCTTGTAATTGTCAAAAAGAATCTATTTTTTATCACACATAACAATATGGTGTAGAAATGGTTTGCCTTTACACGTGACAGCAAAGAAAGGCAAGCTTCAAGTCAATTTCCCTTCTGACACTTGCTTGTTTCATGAGGTACCCATCTATCCAGCTTTTTTACCTTGCTGATTCATTTCAAATGGTCCAATATTTTTGGAATAATAATGTCAAACTTTGCTATTGATTCACTAGTAGGTTGAGATGGATTTGCTTCCACTACAGCTTTCAGCTCATCATTATCCACCTTGGTCTCAGGCCACCCACGTGGCTCATTTTCAAGATTAAAATCACCAGAACAGAACTTCTCAAATCATCAATGTACTGTGCATTCATTAGCCACATCCTTCCCACACACTTCATTGATATTTCAAGCTGTCTGTGCTGCATTGGTTCCATGACAGAACTCATATTCGAAAATAACATGAATTTTTGAGTTATCCATGGTTTCACAAAAATTGCTCTAAAAAAAAAAAAAAAACCTGAAAGATAATCACAAGCCAAAACGTGCTTTTGAAAGAATGAGGATGTACCTTTACAATAAAAAAAAAAAACCCAAGAAGTATCAAAGTGAAATGTCAGCGATATCAACTGTCAAAATTAGTACTTAAGGAAATAGGGCATTTCATACTTAATGAACTAATAATTCATGATTTAAAATTAAATGTAAAAAAAATGAAATCATAAAAGAATTTGAAGAAAATTTAGATTAGAAAAGTATACCCTGACTGCTTGGAAGGATAAACTCCTTCATGTTTATTTCTCATTCTCCTTATCTATATTGTTTTGTTTTTTAAACAATGATCATGTGCTAAAAAAAAAAAAAAAAGACATTTTTGAGAAAACATACAAATGAATACTTGCCTGATCTCTGGGTAAATGAGGTATTCGAAACCTAAAAACAAAAAATTAAATATAAAAGAAAAAATTTAATACATTTAATTCATAAAACTCACATTTTCATGCATCAAAAATTTAAAGTAAAATGATGACAGGAGAAAAAATATTTGCAATTTATATAATAGCAAAAGGCAGGCCAATGTGATTAACATATAAAACTTCTTCTTACAAACCATTAATAATAAGATGAACACTCTAATTTTAAAAAGTAGAGAAAAAGCCTAAGTAGGCAATTCACAAAGAAGAAAGGCAAAAGTCCTAAATCCACATTAAGAAATAAAGCTCAAGCTCACTAGTAAGCAAAAAGAAATGAGATACATAAAAACCACAAGATACATTTTTTTTCCTAACAATTTGGCAAAGATATCTAAATTATATTTAAAAGATATTCAATGATGTTTAAAAGATATTAAATAAAATATAATGTTCAGTTTGAGTAAGGAAATAAGTAATGGGCATTATTACTCATAGCTGGTGGGAGTGAACATTGATACAACTTGCTAAAGGGCACTTTGGTATAAATATCAGGGGTCTTACAGCACATCACATGTCTCCTGACCAACCAGCGCCCTTCCAGAAGGCCCGATCCATCACTTTACCAGACATTTTCAAGCAGGTCAGGGTCTCCATTGAAGCTCAAGTTTGTCCAAGCCCATACACGTATATGCATCTATACTATAAATTAAGTTGTATCAATGCAGACATTCTTTGACTTAGAGTGGGGTTACGTCCCAATAAACCCATTGTAAGTTGAAAATACCCTACGTTGAAAATGCATGTAATACACCTAACCAAGCAAACACCATAGCTTAGCCTAGCCTACCACAAATGTGCTCAGAGCACCTACATTAGCCGACAGTTGGGCAAAATCATCTAACACAAAGCATATTTTATAATAAAATGTTAAATTGTTCATGTAATTTATTGAATACCACACTGAAAGCGAAACACAGAATGGTCGTATGGGCACTCACCATTAATGTACACAGCTGAAAATACATTGGGCCTGAAGAATGAAGCATTGATCTAAAGTTAACTACTGAATGATGGGCATTCTACAGTGACAGGGTCATCAATTTCTCTCTCTTCTGACGAGGCTCTGGTAGAAGGCACTGGGGTGTTGACACTTGCTGATGGTTTAGCAGGCATAGGGTTCTTCAGAAAGATATCAAGAGTCCATTGTTTACCCTTGAGACCGTGTGGCTCACTACCACTGCCCAGCATTGTGAGAGGGTAGGGCACTGCATATCGCTAGCATGGGAAAAGATCAAAATTTAGGATTTGAAATAAGGTTTCTGCTGAACATCGCTTTCACATCATCATAAAGCCAAAAAAATCTTAAGTCAAAACATCATAAATTGGGAACCGTCTGTACAAACTTCAACATCCGCATGTTGTCTTATCTTCTTTATAGCCATTTGGAACTTTCCAAATGACCAGATTTTAATAATTTTATTCTTTTAACTGCTTAGAGTTAGATGGACAAAGCCTGAACAGTAATGTGCCTGAGTGTGTACCTATTCCAGCTTTGAAAATTTTCCATGGCAATAGCCTTAGAAATATATATTTATAGCCTGAAAGACAATAATAGCAAAACAAATAGAGAATGTAATTGGAACTATTCTGCTTATTCTTCCTAGACTGAGGAAAGGAGGCCTTGAAATACATTGAAGGAAACTTAAACATATATAAGAAACAATAGCAGCTTGCAAATGTGCCATATTTTTCATTGCTCCAGTAGCCTTATTGCTATTACTACATAACAAATACATGTTAATGCTATATATTCCTGTGCTTGGCCTATGTCTGCATTTTGTGTTATTTTATTAAACAAGTGATATTCTTTCCAATGGATAGGTGGCTTCAATTCCCAAGAAAAGATGCCAGTTGACAGCCTATAAAGAATTTTATTTTTCTGCCAACAAATGCATTTTCAACAATACTAATTAATCCCTGTCATGCAGCACAAAAGCATAGAACTGAACCCAGGCCACATAATGATAAATAAGATATTTAGAACCTAACATAGAGCAATATTAACTTTAAGATCACAGAGAATGTATTAGGAATTTTCATTATAAGTGATGGAAACTCAAAAAGGCTGAAAAAAAGTAAAGGAATAATTGGGTCATGAAACTAAAAATTAAGTTCAAGAAAATCTACTTTCAGGGACAGCTAAATCCAGGAATCTATCTTTATTTGTATCTCTTTTTTGCTATTTTCTGTGTTGACTTCATTCTGGAGCAGGTTCTTCAAGGATCTCTGTGCTTACATCCTCCCAGCTTTGCAAACCCAGCAGTGCATAAAGAGCATAGCACTAGCAAAAGGACAGGGTGTGATGCATTAGACTGACGCCAGTCACACGCCTGGTTTTGAAATAATCCCTGTAGCAAAGGAGATGCTGAGCTCTAGTTGACCAGGCTGGTCATGTAGCCACCTCTGCAATGCAGGGCTGAGGTCAGCCCCCCACCCCACCGCATGAACTAAGAGATGAGGAAAGTAGCTCCTAAAGGAAAATCAAGGTGCTATTTCCAGAAAAGAGAGAAAGAAACATTGGGCAGACAAAAATAACAGAAGTCTGCACAGATGAGAAGATGCCTCCTTTATCTTGACCCTGGAGATAAAATAAATGTTCGAGGCACAGTAAGAAAACTCATTGTGGTAGGATGTATAATGAAACTTTTAGACTAAATAATTGCCAGTGATTAACAGAAGGTTTTTATTAGTCATTTCATCATTCAAAACACAGAAGGAGAAAATGGGAGGCTGCAATTAGCACTCAGGGTTTGACTGCTCAAAGGCCTTTTATATGATAGTTCTATGCCCAGTGACCTCATGTTCAACAAGAAATGACAAACTTGCAGTGCGAAGGACCCTGCCCCCCTGCTCTGTGCTTGGGGATGCTGGCCCTTACAGACCACGCCAACCCCCTCCTCCTCTGGCGCTCTGCAGGAGGCTGGAGGGCAGGAGGAAAGTGAACTTGGAGGGTTCATTCCCCAGGCTGCCTCCCTTCAAAGCCAACTTTGTCTCCAGACTCCGGGTTCTGCTGAGCATTCTCTCCCCTGACCTCCAGATCCAGGGGTGGGAATGGCTTCCTGCTGTTGCTCACCCTGGGCTGTTCCCCACCTCTAGCTGGTTTTCTGTAGCCCTGTTCACACCTTTGCAAATAGTGTGTTTATTAAACTCTCCTCAGTTGCAACTATTTGAATTTACTGCCTATTTATTTCCCTAGGGTAGGGGTGCGAGCCAGTTACCCAGCTGATTCAAGGAGCAATTTTGTAAAGAGATAAATTTAGTAAGTGCCTGGCTGTGTGTTGTTATTTCAAGAGTGAAGCAAGGAAAAGGCCTTTACCTCACCTGACCTCTCTCCTATTGATCTGTTCACCGATGCATGCACTTCCTTTAAGGGGAGACAAAGGCTTTCATCACACTATCATGGAGAGGACATATTGTGTACATTTTCTTGACTTAAAATCGCTCCTCTATTCTATAAACGACTGTTATCACATTCTTTTTTGGGAAATACATCAATGATAGAGGGAGATAGAACAGGGAGGCATGGAGTCCGATAATTATAAAGATGATGATGACACAATGCAGAAAGGAAAAACACATGAGGCTGTATGTACCAAACATGGACTTTTTCAGTGTGTAATTTTGAAGACTGGCTGTAAAGCTAAGCATCTCTCCTTTACTAGCCTAGAATAAATTAGGTTTCCCACTGTTACGGGCTGAACTGTGTTCCCCCTGAAATTCATATGTTGAAGTTATAACACCCAGTACTTCAGAATGTGACTATATTTGGAGATAGGGCCTTTAAAGAGGTAATTAAGGTTAAAATGAGGCCACATAGGTGGGACCTAATCCAATATGAACCGTGTCCTTATAAGAAAAGATTAGGACAGACACACACAGGGAAGACCCTGTGAAGACACAGAGAGAAGAAGGCCATGTACAAGCCAAGGAGAGAGGCCTGGAACACACCCTTCCCTCACGGCCCCCAGAAAAAAACAACTCTGAGGACACCTTGATCTTGAACTTCTAGCTTCCAGAATTGTGAGAAATTTCTGTTGTTTAAGCCATCCAGTCTATGGTACTTCACGGTGGCAGCCTAGCAAATTATTAATAATATACCCGCTCCCAAGTTTCCTAGGGTAAAGACTTCTCAAAGAGAAAGAAGAAAACTACTCTCTCCATCAGACTAAGAAAACCAGATCAATCCATTGTTTCAGCATCCTGAAGCTATAACTTGTGTATATAAACCCTAAGATGAGATAGCCATTTTCTTATCTCCCCATTTATCAATTTATGCTTTCAGGTCCGTGATTGGGGGCAACAAAATAATCAGTGCATTTATTTGCTGGCCATTTTGGGGACTTAACCTGTGGTTGGACTACTGCTACTCTAGCAAATATTGGGACAAAGCTTCATTTCTAAGCAAGGACTTGGCATTTTAGGATTGAACATGTCATCTCTTCTCACAATGATACTGTACAAGGACTACGGGGTGAAGCAGTATGGAAAGTCCCTAATAAATTCAATTGATATGAAAAGAGTAAGAAATAAAATTATAAAATAAGAAAAATTCCTGGACTGTAGAGGTCAGTTTCCTACCTGACTCCTAGGTATTTTTATCCCAACCAAGGGTGGTTACAGAGCCTCTTCTGAGACTGCCAGGTGTCTTTGAACCTATACCCTGACCTAACCACCTGTTTGCAGGATTTGCTTGCTAAGGTTTAGTCTGTTGAGTTTGTTGGTGGTCACTGTCCTATATGAACAGGGAAAGTCTAAACAGCAATAGAGAACAAAGCAGAGAAAGAGCCCTAGGCAATCACATTTATTTTTCTCCCTATAGGAATAAATACTACCCAAATACCCCCTGTTTCCATTGCAGCTATTAAAAGGTAATGGAATTCTCATGTTGAAATTTGTGCTTGGGAACCCACTGCCTTAAAATACAGAAAAGCATCAGGTAGGTTGAGGAGTGATTAAAAAAGAAATTCAAAGAAAATCAAAACTAAATTGCTAAAGTTTTAGGGATCTCAGCCTCAAAGACAGAAAGTCATAGGTAACAGAAACCCTGCTAGCGGAGTCGTTTGTCTTGTACTGCCTCATTTTAGTCTCAAGTTCCAGAGCTGCTCATTTCTGCTTGATTTACTGAGGCGCCAATACTCTTTCAACAATACGAGTTTATACGAGTGAGTTTTTCCTTCAAATATATAAAATTAGAAATTCTGCTACATTCTTAAATGTGATTTTTATTACACCTCATGCCCAGGAATTTTTCCAGTGAAATACAATTTGATTTCAAAACAGAAAATCTGGATTCCCTTCACAGACTCTTGCTTGGCTACAAACTCTGTAGGAGCAATTGTGCTTCCTTCACTGGGGCCGGCTGTCTGGTGCAGAGATTAAGAGCTTCCGGAGCCAGGCCTTCTGGGTCTGAATCCGGGCTTTGCTACCTTACCAGGTGCCAATCCACAGGCAAATAACAGGGCATCTTTCTCATCTGTAAACTGAAAGTAATGACAGTATCTATCTCATTAATTTGCTGTAGGAATTAAGTGTGTTAACACGGGATAGCATTTCAGCTAGTACCTAATAAGTTCTATTTGCTCAGTAAGTATTAGCTGCCACTGTCGTTGCTAAGGTGGTGGAGAAACAGCACTTAGCTTCCCACTGCTTATCCGTCAAAGGCAGTCTCAGCTCTGCCACCTGTACCACTCAAGCAAGGGACTGGGAGTGCCGCCTGTGTGGTTAGCAGGCCAACAGCTCCAGCTGTGCTGGTGAGGTTTCGTAGCACGAGCTTTCTCTGTGGGTTTTTGCTTTGAACATACAGAGATTATTTACCTTTAAAAAAACACTTCAACCTTTTTCTTACTCTGCCTATAACATTTAGTAAAAACTTAAATTCCTTGTTCCGTGCACTCCAAAAGCTAAATATAAAAAGCAGACAACTAATGTGGAAAGTGAGAAAGGAGGAGAGCTGTGAACGAAGCTCAGCGCAGACCTTGGCGTTACTTTCAGGTCTGAGGTCAGAAAATTTCTTGTCTTACCTCACAGTGGGAAAAACTCCCTTAAATCTTTCCTTCCTATCAAACTCCAACCATAACGATGGTGGAAGAGAAGAAATTAGTAATTACGTTCCTCAAAATAGTTTCCAAATTGCTGCGTTGGATAGATTAATTTAGCGTTTCAGTGGCAGTGTTTTCCCTAAATGCCCTCGGAATTTAATGCAATGCTATCAATCCTTCAAGGACATAAATTACTCAAGCCAGATTTTAGGAGTTTTATTTTACTGTCCCATGAGTGCATAAAATACGTAAAACAGGGAAACCCCACCCTGCTCCAAGGGCGGCAAGGGTCCAGGCGTCATGGGAAATATTTCCCTCAGTGGAGAATAGTACCCTCCAGTTACCCAGAATTTGAGCCCAGAAATTGTTAAAGAAACCTTAAAGGGATTCAGAAATATCCAAGGAAGAGTTCTGTGTGTACATGGGCCCCGCAGAAGGTGGCATCTGAAGGCACAAGGTGGCAGATGCTGCCCCTGCTTGGTCAGATGGCAGAACAGCAAGCAGTAGTTGGTGAGTGAAGAACTTTGGCCAGAAGGTGAGAGGAAGCAGAGAAAGGATAAGAGGGACAGAAATAAAGTGAAACGGGAAGAGCAAGGAAGCAACCAGAGGAAGAGAGGACTGTGAGAAGAAAAGCAATCTTTCTAGGGAAAGATTTCATGAGGGAGCTGGTTTATGGAAAACAACACCCCATTGCACCTGGCAATGTTTTCTGAGGCATCTATAGGGGGCACCATTGTCTTAGTCCCTGGATGATGTTTGTAAATTCTCTGTTACTTTTCTCTTTTTCCTGCATGACATAGAGTGTGAGAATTGATGTTGATTAAGTAAGCTCCTATACACTGTGCTAAGAATTGAACAGACATTGTCTCATTGAATCCTCACAGCAGTTCCATTTTACAGATAAGAAAACGGAGGCTCAAAAAATAGCAAGTGGCAGAGGCTGGAATTCCTGTATTTGACTCCCTGTCTTTCCGTTATACACACATATTCTCCAATCGGCTTGGCCACGTGTTTTTAATGTTTACGAATTTTGAAAAGTCAGTGCTCTGCTATAGGGACTCTATCCACCAGCAGCACCTCAGAATATCAGTTTTTCCACAAAAATTGATAATGGTGCTGATGTTCCCTTACAGGCACCAGAGGAAGCAGACAGTTATCACTTTTGTACAAATTACAAAATTGGTTAGGTTCCGGGCATGGGAGGCCTGGTCGTTTATGCAAGGGATACAAGAAGCAGGACTAAAAGGTAGCGTCTGTTTAACTTGGTAGGATTTCCATGAAACGTTGTTGAAAAGAAAAGCAAAATGCTAAAATGTACATACAATGTACATATATAAAGAATTACATTACTATGGGAAAAATATAGAAGGATGGATACATTTTAGGTCATTAATGTGGGGTATAGGTGAAGGTGTGGGAAGGATGTAAAAAGTATGTACATCACACATGCATCCATGAAAACTATGTATGTGTGTAAGTATATGTACATACAAAAAGTTACAAAATTCATACAAAAGTTACAATAAATAAAAATAATTTTAATTAATAAATATTTAATAAAAATATTCAATGGCCATTTCTAATAAAAGCTCTCAGTTATAATTCCTTTTAGGAGTGGTACAAATAGTTGGCATCCCTAGCATACAAGGTGATATTAAAATGGAACTGCCTATAGTTGAATGCAGAATTTGTTATGTTAATCAATACCCCAGTGTACGAATGACAGAACCTTCTTTAATAAAACAGTAGAACTGGGCACCACTTCCTGGGTTTGTGCAACTTAAGTGAAGACAGGTAGAAGTGTGGCTCAAGTGGAGTATTCCAGTGATTCCTTACCAAAAGCGTAGAAATACAGTTGTTTATTTGTCTGACTGGGTTGCCTCAAAAAAAAAAAAAAGGTAATGAGGTGATTGAAAAATTGGAAAGAGTTCTATGTAACTATATAAATATACTTGGATAGGGTGGAGGAGAGATCTCTCATACTATTATATATTAAAAAGAAAGAAAAACAGTTATTTCTAAAGGTTTCTTGCTCTGAAATACAAGATTCCTTCACAGCTCAGAGCCTTCTACAGTTCCCAAATATGCCACTAGAGGGTACTGCTGAACCATTCTTAATTCCCCAAACCCACAGCTGTGCAAATGCTTTTGTTCCTTTCCTTTTTGTTCCTTTTCTGAAAGAAAACAAAAACAAAAACAAAAACAGCCATGAGCCATAGGCATGACATAGGCATGCATGCTGCGCAATGTAAGGGACAAGATGCTTTTTTTTTTTTTTAACGGTTTTAGGCACGGGCTCAGAGAGCAAACATAGTGAATTCCTGTATCACCAACAGAAGCAAGCAAGCCTCAGCAAGAAGAAAGGGACAAATTGCCTGATGTAGTGACACTTGTCCCTTGAATTGTTTTTGCAGGAGAATTTTGTGTTTGTGTTGAAGAAGACTGCTTGAAAATTTGCATATTTTGGTTTTGCCTTGCTTGGCTTGAGGGTTGGAGGTGGGAGAGCTTTCATGCAGAGATTTGAGAAGGAAACTGAGATGTCCTTGGAGGATTGTAGTATCCTGGTGACGGCAGGAAAGCCAGCTGAAAATGATATGCATCATCTCATCCTGCTCCCGTTCCCACGTCCTCTAACTGCAAACACACTTCACAGTCATCCTGCAAAGCTTACTTGGCCAGCGGTAGATCTGTGCCCCAGAAAGCAAGATGAGTAACTTAAATAAAATGTATATCTCCATACACAGGGATGAAACAAAATGGCGTGGCAAAGGCTGCTGAGAACAAAGCATGAGCCTAGCACCCACTGGGACGTGTCAGGAGCCACCTGAGGAGAATGGACAGTTAAGACGCAGGCATGCCCCAATTCACTGTGAACTTATGTTCTGGAAGTTCACCCCACATTTGGAACTGGGAGAAATATGAAGGCTGGTTAGAATCAGGATGGCCAAGCACATCCAATCCACAGGCTGGACTGTAACACTGGCAGGGAGCCAGCCTGCACGGAGCGCTTACTACACACCACCTCCTTCAGTCGTACCTTATTTTGCTCTCAAAGCAACGCTTGAAAGTGGTCATTATCCACATTTCACAGGTGAACAATGGGATCTAGAGAGCTTATAATAACTTGCTTAAAGTCCAACAGCCAGCAAATGGTGGAGCTAGGCCAATTGGCTTCAAAGCCGGGGCCCTTTCAGTTCACTGACTGATACTTGGTGGGTGCACCCAGTATGTCAGCACTGTTCCAAGAGCGTCACACGCATCGATTCACTTACACCCACGAGAGGTGTAGCACATAGGTACTGTTGTTACTCCCACTTTAAAGGTGACACAACTGAAGCGCAGAGAGGTTAAGAAATTTGTCCAGGGTAACATATCTAGAAAGTGATGGGATGTGAATTGATTCAAAACCAGGTCATGGGGCTCTAGAATTGTTGATCTGAACCAAACCACCGCCCAGGGTACCCTCTAGCCCCTCAGCAGGTGCTTGGGCATTGACTGAGCTGCAAATCCTCAAACCAAAGGTCGTAACTGCCAGAAGGGAAAGGAAAAGATTTGCTTTTCTCATACGAGGCATGAGATTAAGCAACACTTGCTTAGAGTCTACTGTTTATAGATACCAGATTCCATGTCTAGTTCTCCTTTTTTTTTAGCATGATATTATTTGGTTCTCACAATAGTCCTGGGAAAAGGGAGTAATTGTCCTTATATTTGGGTAGGAAAACTTGTGCCAGAAAAGTTACTTTACTTAACCTACTCAAGGACATGCAATTAATAAATAGCAAAAGCAGGACTAAAAGGTAGCATCTGTCTAACTTGGTAAGATTTCCATGAAACATTGTTGAGAAGAAAAGCAAAATGCTGGCCAGGCACAGTGGCTCACGCCTGTAATCCTAACACTCTGGGAGGCTGAGGCAGGAGGATCACTCGAGGTCAGGAGTTTGAGACCAGCCTGAGCAAGAACAAGACCCCATCTCTACTAAAAATAGAAAGAAATGATCTGGACAGCTAAAATTATATATATAGAAAAAAATTAGCCAGGCGTGGTGGCGCATGTCTGTAGTCCCAGCTACTCAGAAAGCTGAGGCAGAAGGATTGCTTAAGCCCAGGAGTTTGAGGTTGCTGTGAGCTTGACACCACGGCACTCTAGGCTGGGGAACAGAGCGAGACTCTGTCACAAAAAAAAAAAAAGAAAAGCAAAATGTACATACAATGTACATATATAAAGAATTACATTACTATGGGAAAATATAGAAGGATGGATACATTTTAGGCCATTAATGTGGGGTATAGACGAAGGTGTGGGAAGGATGTAAAAAGTATGTACAACACACATTTATGCATCCATGAAAACTATGTATGTGTGTAAGTATATGTACATACAAAAAGTTACAAAATTTATACAAAAGTTACAATAAAGAAAAATGATTTTAATTAATAAATATTTAATAAAAATATTCAATGAACATTTCTAATAAAAGCTCTCAGTATATTTTATTGTTATGGATGTATTCTTCTAATCCTGGATTACTAACAGAAATAAAAAGTAAGCATTACATTTAACATTAAAACTTGGGTATGTTCAAATTAAGGTTAGGATCCAACTATCATTCTCCATTATTCAACATTGTTCTAGATGTTCTGGGTAATGTAGTAAGACAGGAAATGGAATTATGAGGTGAAATCTTCAGAAAGGAAGACACAAAATTGTATTTGCAGATGATTGTGTTGTAAAAGAAAAATAAGTATATATACATATATATATATATAAATACACACACAGCACTGCCTTCAGACAACATAGGACCAAACCTGCTATATTAGCTAGGATTCTCTAGAGAAACATAACCAGTAGGATATACGTAGATATATAAAAAGAGATTTATTATGGGAATTGGCTGACAATTATGGAGGCCAAGAAGTCCCACTATATGCCACCAACAAGCTGGAGAACCAGGAGAGCTGGTGGTACAGTTCTAGTCCATACTCAAAGCCCTGAGAACCAGGGAAGCCAATGGTATAAGCCCCAGTCCAAGTCTGAAGGCCCAAGAACCAGGAGTGCTAATGTATATGGACAGGAGAACATGGACATCTCAGCTCAAGCAGAGAGAGCATGTTTTCCCTTCCTCCACCTTCTTGCCTTCAGGCCCTCAAGGGATTGGAGGATGGCCATCTGCATTGGTGAGGGTGACCTTCTTTACTCAGTCTACCAATTCAAACACACATCTCTTCTGGAAACACCCTCACAGACACACCCAGAAATAATGCTTCACCAGCTATCTGGACATCCTTTAGCCCAGTCAAGTTGACACATAAAATTAACCAGTACACATGGATATCATCTTTAAATTGGCAAAAATTATTGGTACCATTTTGCCTCCCCTACTACCTACCACCTACTAGTTTCTACATCCCCAAGTTTTAGTGCTATTACATTTCCCTAAGCCCTAAAATTACCATCTTCCTCCTTTTTCTACCTGTAATCAAGGCTACTTCCCCCTTGGTAAAGAAAAAATGGCCCTCACACTGAAAAATGAATTACCATTAAAATTCCCTTATGATCCCAAATGTTTCTTCATATTTTTATTATTATTAACTAATTTTATTTTTTAGAGCAGTTTTAAGTTCACAGTAAAATTGAGTGGAAAGTGCAGAGATTTTCCAAAGTTCTGAAGGAAAGTTATTTTCAACTTACATAACCTTAGCCAAGTGTGAGGCAAAATGAAAACATTTTCAGACTCACAAGGGATCAAATTTTTATCTTCCACACACCCTTTCTTAAGAACGTACTCGAGGATATGTGTCCTCAATTTCCTCAGCAGTAAAACGAGAATCAGACTGGGCCTCTCGTCTTGAAACTGCTCACAGCAGAGCCCGGTGCTCTGACCCAGGTGCCAGGGGTTCCTGGGGGTAGGGAACATGGGAGAGTGGGTCCAATCCCAACTCTCGCCCCCACCTCACTGAGAAAAACTCCCTTTGGAACTGCTACTTATAGTGGGTTTTGGAAGGTTTCCTTTGAAGAAAGAGTTGTGTAACTCTGAGTCATTTGGAAGCTTCTAGACTTGATGAAGTCTAAAGTTCCCTGGGCTCTAACACACCACAAGTCTATGAACACAGGTGAGTTCGATCAAACAACACCATCTGTTGAAATCTGCGGTGCCAGAGCTCTGTTTCTGCAGACTAAATCATAACATCCTTCATCCAAACTAAAAAGGCTTTCAGAGGTGAGCTATAATTTCTCTCACCTTACTCGAATCTTTTTCTTTGGAGTCTTTTTCAGAGCAGAAATCCTGAGGGAGACAGTTTGATGCTGTGGAAAGAGCAACAGGGAGCAATCAAGAAAACCGGTTTCTGATGCTCATAGCATTACCTTAGGCACGATGGTTGGCCTCTGCAGGCCTTGATTTTTTTCCTTGCACAAATAGAGAGTGTATAACTTTTTTTGTCTCAAAAACAGAATTTTTGAGTGCCATTCAGAGCATTCTAAGTCCAATGTTGTGAAAATACATAACTATTTAGGTAATATTATTTATTCCACTACACTGAAGATGAGGGAAAAAATACCACTTCAGGCTCTCTAAAACTTTTGCTGCCTTGCCTGCTGAGTGTTTTCAAGTTTTTATCATTAGGGACAAGGTAATCACATAGTAACTGAAGACAACAGGACATTAAAAATAAAGTAGTTCCAAGGGTTACTTGTCCAAACCCACAGAAGGTATAATAGGAAGAGTGAATCACCCTAATGTAAGCTATGGACTTTGGAAGATAATGATGTGTCAATGTAGGTTCATGGACTGTAACAATGTACCACTCTGGTGGGGGACATGGGTTGTGGGAGAGGCTGTGCATGTGTAGGGACCGGGAGTATATGGCAACTCTCCGTACTTTCCATTCGATTTTACTGTGAACTCAAAACTGCTTTAAAAAATAAAGTTTATTAATAATAACATTTTACATACTTGGTATATGGAAGGAATTATAAAAGAAAATAAAGTAAGTTTTTAGTGAAACAGTTCCAACTATGGCTACTGTTCTTTTTTGTCATTTTTATCAGTTAAAGCACATTTTTCAAGCCCATGGGTCAGTACTGATTTATAGATCTTATTTAAAGAACTTGGAATGTTCAAGAGCACATACAGTTATGTAAAAATCATACAGGAATTTTGGGCAGGTCATCAAAATGTTTTGTAATCAGATAGCTGGAATGACTATTCAAAGATTACTAGCCCCAACCTCAATGTTTAAATCCGGAGCAGATGTGAGTTGACCGGCCAGCATTCCACAGGAGTGGAAACTCCAAGCTGGAACTTAGTAGGCTATTCCAATGTTAGTAACTGCTCCACTTTATGAATTCCTTTCTGTTGTGCAACCAAATGCTCTGAAATGTTGACCCAGTTCTTCCTATTTTGACCATTAAAAATATTTAAGGTCCATGCCCTTCATGTTACAACTTCTCAGTTTTTAAGAATGATATTAAGACTCCAAGTAAAGCAATGCCAAATCCTTCAAGCTATTTTCTAGTTCTTCCCCATTGCAACTATTTTCTAGTTCATAACAAAAGATTTGAAAAGACAACCTTGTTAGATAAACTAAAAAGAGGAAGAGAAAAAAGAAGATAAGATTATAAAGGAGTAGAGAAAAAGATAAAGTGAAAATAGAAAGTCCTAAAAACATAGTAAACACAGCTAATCTAGCTTCCACCTCGGCTCCTAGACTCTTAAATTTCACAAAGAGAGTTTTCAAAAATAAATTAATTAATCAATAGGAGACTTTGTTAGCTTTTCACTTTACCAAGTAATGACAATAAATAAATACGTTTTTTAAAACAGCAAAGATCTTAGTACAAACTACCATGACAAATTCGTAGAAAGAGAGAACATGTTTTACACCAAAAAAAGTAGGAAGAATACATTCTCATAATAATGACAGATCTTTACGTTGAATTGAAATTGCACTACGTCAATCGTGTTTTTCTCATTTCACTGCAGATGAGTGAAACTTTCTCAAAAAAAAGTACTACTCCTCCAGGGCCTAACATTTGAAGACCTCTAGGCTACTCCACTGTGAGCATGGTATTAAACAGAATAGCCCAAGGTGCTGCAAGCAGAGGGTGATTGCAGAGTGCTGCTACACAGAAACCATCCTGGCATGTGTAACTCCGCACAGTGGGCAGAATCTTCTTCATCTGAACCCCCATCAGAAAGTCATTATTTCTGCCAAAGGGGTCACACTACCAACCTTCACCATGCTTTGAGCAGATGCTGATTTTTTATTTCTATATATTAATCTTGTATCCTGCAATCTTGCTGAACTCATGTATTAGTGCTATAGTTTTTTTGTGGATTCTTTTGGGTTTTCTCTATATATGATCATGTCATCTGCAAATAGAGTTTTATTTCTTCCTTTCAATCTGGATCCCTTTATTCCTTTTTCTTGCTTTATTCCCCTAGCTAAAACCTTCAGTACAATATTGATTAGAAGTGGCAAGAAGAGACATCTTTGTCTTATTCATCTTCTTAGGGGAAATGCTTTCATATATTTATTTACAATTAAGTACGTTAGCTATGGGTTTTTACGTATGACCTTTATCAGGTTGAGAAAATTCCATTCTATTTGTAGTTTGTTGAGTGTTTTTTATCATGAAAGAAAGTTGGACTTTTGTCAAATACTTTTTCTGTATCTATTGAGATGATCGTTTATTCTATTAATATGGTATATCACATTGATTTGAACCAACCTTGCATTCCTGGAATAAATCCCATTTGGTGCAGGTGTATAATCCTTCTTATATGCTACTGGATTCAGTTTAGTAGTATTTTGTTGAAGATTTTTGCACCTCTCTTCATCAGGGATATTGGTCCTTACTTTTCTTATGATATTTTTTGTCTATTTTTGGTATCAGAGTAATAATGGCCTAATAGAATGAGTTAGAAAGTGTTCTTTGGGGAGATACTAAAGCAAGAAATAATGGACAAGCAATAGAAAGCTATCAAAATGAGACAGAAAAATCAAGAGAAGCTGTGTCTTATTTAAAAAGTAGAGTAACTGCCAGGCATTTTGTAGCCTATATCATGAACAAATGCATTTGCAGAAAATAAGAATTTTACACAATTGGTAGATACAAAGTACAAGCTAGACACAAGGAAATGACCACCATAGCACAGAAAATGACTAGCATGACCTGATGGCTAACTCCTAATAAAGGAAAACTGAGATTTAATATAAAAACATCACCATAGTTTATTCATTATTTGTTGAATATAATTATGCTTAAATTAGCTGTATAGAAAAATGCATAAAGTTTTTATTCCATTGTCACAGTTCAGTTGTTTTCAATGAATCTTTGCAGCAGAGATTGTTAATTGTCCCTCCATTATCTCCTCTCTTTTTCTTTTTTAGTAATAGAAAGATTTAGTTGGGCACATAACTATATAGCCAAAGACTACATTTCTCAGTCACACTTGCAGGTAGGTGTGGCCATGTGCGTAGGTTCTGGCCAACAGGAAGTGAAAGAAGATGATGCACAACTTACAGCTCAGGCCCTTAGGAAGATAAGAATTTGCTCTTCCCTCTTGCCTGTTCCTGCTTGTTGCAATGTGGAAGTCATGCTGCAAGTTTGAGCAGCTGTCTTAGATCACAGACAAAAGCCATGTGTTGAGCTTGACAGAGCACAAAGGATCCAGGTCCCTAGCATCACTGGTCTTCTTGAATCCTTTCACTCAGGTCACTAAATAAGAGAGAAATAAATTTCCATCTTATTTAATTACTGCTATTTTAGTCTTTGTTACAGCAGCCAAATTAGTATCCTAACAAACACAATCTTTGTCTAAAATCCCAGGTTAAAAAAAGAAAACCTGGAGATATTGTTGAAGACTAATATTTTATCCAACAGTCTGTAGCTTTTAATTACAGTCACAATTTTGATGTTGCAAAACAAATGAACAAAAAGACTAGAAAATTTTCTGGCATTTATTTCACTCTTCTCACTCTTTCTCAAACACACTTCAGTCAGGTCACCTCTCCCCACCCTTCCCCCAAAATTACTCTTGTCAGGATCAACAATGAACTCCAAGTAACACAATTCAATGGTTAACTCTCAACCTGCCTTATACTTGACCTGACCGTGTCCAGGCATATGTGTCTTTTCTCCTCTGGGAAGCACTCCACTTGGTTTGCACAGTACCTCGCTCTTCAGAGTTTCCTCCATCCTCACTAGCTGTTCTTTGTCAATCTCTTCCTCACCTCCCCTTGCACACAGAGTGCTCCTCAGTTCTTGGAACTCTCTTTCCTATCTGCATTCACTTCCTTGGCGATAATATCCAGTCCCATAGCTTTAAATATCACATAGATAGTGCAACTCCAAAATTGTATTTCCAGTCACCTAGAATGCAAACTATCTGAGGGCAGGGATCCTTGTCTCTTGTCTACTTCTTCCCTTATGCATCTTCAGCACCCGCCACCGATAGGTGCAACAAATAAATTATGTGTGGAATGAGTGAACAAATAACTAGAAGCTGCTTTGCTTCATAACTAATCCCTTTGAAGTATTTAATATTTACTTTCCCCCTTGAAAGTCTTACTAGAGGGCAAGGAAAACCCATGTCTTTACTTAGTATATCGAGCATATGCAGAATGAATTTCAACTCAATTTCTGGGGGCACAGCCAGGCTGTGTGTCACTCTCACTGCTCTTGCCAGCTACGCAGAGGGGGTGATAACAATGTCCTGTGTTGGTTTTAAGAATTTATAGCACTGCAGATTATGGAATGATTTGCCAAAGTCAGTAACAGGCTTAAAGAAAATGGGTACTTATTAGTATTCAGCTCTTCATGTTTGTGAATTCTAATCCTCAATACAAACTCTTTTAGAGCCATAAACAATATTGAAAGACCAGCCCTTTCAAAGGGTATTTACAGAGTCTGCTTTGTTTCTGGGTATAGTTAACAACCAATTACACCCAGCGGGATGCTAGGGCACTCAGAGAAGAGCACATGTGTCTAATTAGAAGTATTATCAGTAAAATGCAGGCTCAGGCATTCCTAATACAACCTGTGCTTACCCAAAACTGAGCCAGGGACCACAATGGAGCTTTTCCCTTTAAAAGCCATGCTAGTGATGTGCATGAGTTTAATCTCTTGGATGTTAAATAGTCTCTGAGTAAGCAGCTCAGGTGCGTGATTCTTTCTACATTTTTCTAGCATCAGTGGGCTTATATGTATATGTAAGTCTGTGCCCAAGAAAGTGTGTCTGTGTCAATGTCCTGAAAATACTCTGATCAGATTTCCAGAGGAAAAAGAAAAGTGAACCATTACCTGAAAATCTGTTTGTGAATAGATAAACCAAAACATTCAGGAGCAAAAATACTTCCTCCCTAGGAACCTAAATTCTCAGAAACGGTATCTTCAGAGCTTGTACTTAACAGATCATTGCCAATGCTTCAGACCTGCCTCCCACATCTTAGAGAAATGGAGATGAGAAGGGTAGTGTTATAGATCCAACTGGCTGCTGATCCAAATAGCATCCATTTTCTCCTTCTTTCTATAATACAACCAACTGATCTTTTAGATGGCAGATAAAAGCATACACTGGGAAAGGATACCCTGTTTAATAAATGGTGCTGGGAAAATTGGATAGCCATATGCAGAAGAATGAAACCAGATCCCTATCACCATATACCAAAATTAACTCAAGATGGATTAAAGACATTAATGTAAGACCTAAAACCATAAAAATTCTAGAAGAAAACCTAGGAAAAACTCTTCTTAACATTGGTCTAGGAAAAGAATGTATGACTAAGACTCCAAAAGCAAATACAACAAAAACAAAAATAAACAAGTGGAACTTAATTAAACTAAACAGCTTCTGCACAGCAGAACAAATAATAACTAGAATAAATGGACAACCTACAGAATGGGAGAAAATACTTGCAAGCAATGCATCCAATAAAGGACTAATATCTAGAATCTACAAGGAACTCAAACAACTCAGTAAGAATAAAACAAATAACCCCCACTAAAAAGTGGTCAAAGGACACGAACAGGCTTTTTTCAAAAGAGATACAAATGTCCAACAAACATATGAAAAAATGCTCAATTATCATTAACCATCAGGGAAATGCAAATTAAAATCATAATGAGATATCATCTTAGTCAGAATGGCTATTATTAAAAAGTCAAAAACCAATAGATGTTGGCATAGATGCAGTGAAAAGGGAACACTTACACACTGTTGGTGGGACTGTAAATTAGTATATGGAAAACACAATATAGTTTTTTCAAAAAACTAAAAGTAGATATACCATTCTATCCATCAATCCCACTACTGGGTATCTACCCAAAGGAAAAGAAGTCATATCAAAAAGACCCCTGCATTCACATGTTTATTGCAGCACAATTTGCAATAGCAAAGATACAGAATCAACATCAACAGTGTCCATCAACAGATGAGTGGATAAAGAAAATGTGGGAGATACACACACACACCATTGAAGACTACTAAGCCATAAAAAAGAATAAAGTAATATATTTTATATAAAATAACAGCAACTTGGATGGAACTGGTGGCTGTTAGCCTAAGTGAAATAACTCAAAAATGGAAAATCAAATACCACATGTTCTCACTTATAAGCAGGAGCTAAGCTATGGGTATGCATGGTCATACAAAGTAGAGCAATAATCACTAGATACTTCAAAGGTGGGAAGGTGGGAGAAGGGTGATGAATGAAAACTACCTAGTGAGTATAATGTATGCTATGCAGGTGATGGGTCCACTAAAAGCCCAGACTTCACTTCTATGCAATATATCCATGTATACCTTAGAGACTTCTAAATTGTAAGGAGGATTTTGTAAAGGCAGGAAGTTTTTTGAGGATAGTATTATGCCTTTTTGGCTTGTTTAGAAAGCAGGGGTCCGCGAGTTTTGATTACAAGGAGCCACATGTCATTCCCCCAAAGCCTTATGCTCGCAAGTATAGTGGAGCAAGGGGAAAGCCAGAATAAAAACAGAGGGAGGAAGAGACTCTTCCTTACCAGTTGGAATTCTGGCAAACCACAGAGCTCTCTGCTGGTAGTTGTAAAGATCCTGGAACCCCACCGTGAAAAGATTAAAGATCTATAGTTGTGGTTCATTGGCCTTGACACCTAACACCCTGTAAATGTTCAAAAACAAAAATAACAGGAAGGAAATATAAGAAGGAGCTCTATAGATAAGTCATGTAGAGTAATAAGATTATAAAAACTTAGAATGTCAGCACTTTCTAATGGGAAGTGAAAGACAGATGAGGAACTCACTATTTCAAGAAATCAAGAGAGGATCCATGAAAATGACAGTTCTATTCATGGACTTAAATAAAATTTTCTGTGGAACTTTTGGGTGATGAACAGGAATTATTTTTAAGTAAAGTACATTTTGCAGTGTCATTGCCCAAGCTGCATATTTAGTGAATTTTCAGGCCATCAATGGATTACATAGCCAAGAGAGTCCATTCAGAGGCAGGAAGGAAGCTTAGCTGTTATTTGAGAGTGCGAATCTATGGCTCATACCAGCACCAATATCAGAGAGAACACCCAATAATACCACAAGTGTAACACACCTGGGCAGCAATACCTTGCTTTTTAAAAATTAAAGAGAAGTCAGTTAATTACCACTCTTAGGAAATCAAATCTTATCACACCCTTCTAGGCTGACAGCCTTCTTCCTACCAAATAATGCACCTGGAAACCTTCCTACAGGGTGCATGTGAGCCCCATCCTGCCCAAGAACTCATCTCTTCACCTTCTGCCAGATCAAAGACAGGGAGAATCAGTATCTGATTCTCAAGGCCACAAAAATTGCACCTGTTTGCTGACCTACTTCATAACAGTGGCGAGGTGTAGAAAGAGTCAAAGCAAAATATTTGGAATTGGGCTATAAACTAAATAAATAAGAGAAGCAAGTAAAAATGCCCAGTACCTGCTTACTGTCCAGGCCATTGTCAAGAAAGTGAATTACCATCTTAGCAGGGCTAGGCTCTCAAGGTTCTCCCTCTGGAACACCTCCTTAGTGGCCAACAAGCGCAAGCCACAGACCCCAAGAAGGGACAGAATGATACAGAAGATCAGGAAGCTTGGCTGATAGTTTTCCAAACCAGATTATTACATTAAAATAGATATATTATATATTTTAACCTCATAGAATAAGAAGGATTTTTTTTGTTTTGGAGTGTTTTTTTCCAACAAAAATTAAATGTCATGGGATTTGGAGACATGATTGTATAAATAGTAGATAAGAAAAAAAATCTTTTGTGCCCTGTATGCTTAAAATGCTTAAAACTACTCATAAGGCCAAAGACATTTAAACTTCACTACAATATTGAGTGGCGGATACAATGATCTTTTCTCTGTCACTTAGATTAGAAAAGAAAAGTGGGGCTCAGAAGCAAAGCAAACTGTGTAGCAGTAACGTAGTGGCCTGGCTGGGAGGCAAACCTCTCCTGAATCCAGAAAGTTTGTCCTTTCCAGTTGCCATAATACTTTTTTTCAAAATTGAGAAACAGGAGAGGAGAGAGAGAAAAAAATAAAAGAAAAAGTAAAAGGATGTTTATTTCTTTTAACCTTGTTTCTTCATATAATTTTAAATATCCTGGCCACGTGGAAAGTGCCAGACACTTTGTAAATAGTAGCAGCTAACATGTGCATTAGCAATCTAGTGCTAATGATATCCTGCATTTTTAAACCACCCCTAAAATTGCTGCTTATTTATCAAGTTTTCTTTTCTCTTTTCAGGGTAGAAATTACAGAGAAAATAAGGCTATAACTCTCTTTTGCTTTACTAATAAATGTGTTCTATTAACGATGACTTCAAAGGAAACTTCTCTCCTAAATCCCATTGTTCTCATGATAGCTGGTGAGATATTCCCATGAGAAAAGACATGTGGGAGAGGCTGAGTTAACCCTTAGCAGGAAAGGAGTTACGTGCTGCACCTGCTTTGGGCAGGCTAAGTCCACTGTGTTCAGTGCCTTGAGCCAGTGCCAGTTCTGAAAGGGACAAGATGAGGTACCTGATGCTTGACCAGCAGGGTGCAGCTGATGGCCAAGGGGATGAGGTCCCCGTGAGCAGAACAAACTAATGCTAATTGCCAAGAGTGGCCAAGTAGGTTCTTGTGGTCAAGCAGGTATCTTGAGGGACAGGCTAAGGCTGCTAAGGAAAAGGAAATTGAATGAGGTCGGTCTCTGTGTACGTGTGAGACAGAGAATGGCACTTCACACAGTCAATGTCCCCACACCGTGTGCATCAGAACACGAAGCATTTTAGGAGGTATACAGAGTACAGCCATTATACCCTTCTTCCCCCTTGGCAGACCACTCCCATCTTAAGGAACTTGCCTATGCTAAAAAGATGGCGACTTTCAGACCACATTTCTCAGGAATGGTCTGAGAGAAGACAGTCACATCCTCAGCTAGGCCAGAGCCCTAGTCAGAAAAGAGGTGGTCCCTGGGGTGGACCCAATCCATGTCCTCAGTGACCCAGAACAGAGTCAAAAGGCCTCCAAAAGCTTACCTGGCTCCAAAGAACTCACTGTGTCTGTTGCTGAGCAATCTCTAAGCACCTGAGTCTTCCTTCCTGATTCACACTCATCAGCCTTCCCCCTAATCAATGCAGTTTCTTTTTTGCCTGGGTGTCCCCTGAGTCCAAGTGTCCATTCCTTGGTTCTCTGCAACCCTCTTTCAATGGGTCCCATTTATAAAGCCCAATAAACTGGCACAGTAACTCCCCACTCGACCGCAACACATCCTAATAGAACGCCTAAAGAATTCCTTGTGTTCAGATTTCCTGTTGCCTGAAAAATGAGATCATCATCTTCTTTCAAATTCACCAACTTCATCAGACTGACCAAGGGGGAGGGAAAAAAATTCCCCAAATTCTAAAATGCTTTAAGGGGATTTTTAAAAGGTGAAGGGAGAAAGCAGAAGTATTTTCTTATCCTAGTTTTATTCCATAGTTGGCAATGACAAGGAACGTTCAATTGCACACAGCAACTTGTTCTGATCTAGCCCTTTTATCTGTGGTTCTCAACCCTGGATGCACATTAGAGTCACCTAGGGAGTTTTAAAAAAAAAATAATGTCTATGTTCCAGCCCTGGTCATTATAATTTAATTGGTCTGCATTGGTACCCAAGCAACTGTATTTTTAAGAAGATCCCCAGATAGTTGTAATGAACACGAGTTGAGACCCACGGCTAACTTATCTATAGTGCCCTCCTGTATCCCTTAGTACAGAATCCTATGTTCATCTCTGAGGAAAGTGGCACAGAGGCGTTTCCTGCTCTTTCTTGCCTGTCACGTACGTCGACTTCGTAGTCGACTTAGAATGATTCAATGACTCATTTCAAAAGTCAAAAAGCTCACATTCCATTTTAGGTCTATCTGAACAATTACAATTTTCAGTCCCTTGCATTTGAAAAGTGCATTATACTTTAGAGACTGTTTTTCCAGTGCAGTATCTCACCACAGCCCTGAGGTAAACAAGTCATATATTATCCCTCTCATTTTAGAGAAGAGGAAATCAATGCCTAAAGAGAGTGAATGATTTCCCAAGGGTCACACAGAGGGAAGTGGCAGAATGGGGTCTAGAACCCAGGTCTTCTGCCTCAGTCTAGACTTGGCATTGTCCAATGCCTTTCACAGCCAAGCTTTCACTCCAGTCCTGTTGACCCAGCATTGTGACCTAACACTGTTTGCTTTTGAGGATGCTGCCCCATTATAAGGTGCATGCATATCACCTGGGGGCCTTGTTAAAAAGCAGAATCTCAGTCACTGGGTTTAGGGTGAGGCCTGAGATCCTGCATTTCTAACTTGCCACGAGCGACACCTCCACTGCTGATCCTCGAATCACACTTGGAGTAGCAAAGTCGTAACAAAATCACAAAATACATCCCTTCAAATAATACTGAAGAAAAAAATTTAACTGAGCATCATTTGTCTTCTGGATGCTCACGAGACAACACACATGTATTGAAGCAAACCACCAGACCCTTGGCAGTTCGCTCTGGCTAGAATGTCTGTTATTCCTTTGGCAGCCGGATCGTCATTGTGCTCATGTCTGGAATGGGATCAACAGCTGGAGCTGCGGCAGCCACTGCCTATAATTTTTCTCTGTCTCTCTCTCTCTCTGTGTCTGGTTTGCTTCTAATTCTCTCAGGCCAAAAGGACAGGATCTTGTGGGACCACTGGGCCATCTGGCCGTGCAGCTGGCCTGGGCCTCCGAGTCTGAGAACACAATGGTGATTCACTTCATGCAGTCCAAGTCCTTGGATGACATCTTCAGTTCCTGGAAATAAACTGCCAGGGAACAGTTATTGACAAAGAGTTTTGTCTTTGAAACCTGTTAAAATAGTTTTGTATCGGCATTGATGAAGATGTTCTTTTTTGGTTTGTTTGTATTCTTAAGATAATCAAATTGTTAAATATGTTTGCAGTGTATACAGGACATCGTAGAGAACATAGTGGACAGGGACCCCAAAAATGGCCTTAGTTCCATTCTCACTGTGGACTAGACAATTTGGGGCAAAGCTTTTAACCTTAATGTCCTTTAAACAATTAGATGATGGAACTATATGCTCTCCAACGATCTTTCCTAGCACTATATCCAGAATCACTACTTCTACTTTTACAAAGTAGAAGAAATTATTTTATGGAAATTTTATCTCTTTCTTCTACTTATCTTCCCCCCCACACACACAAAAATATCCTACATTCTAAATTGCCCCACAGGCCATTTGATCATTTTCCACTGTACTGTGGGGCCATCCGACCCTAACGGGTCGTTTATAAGAGCTACCCGCTGGTATGCCATCCAGTTTTAAGGAGGCTCCATTGAGAATGCACAGCTACGTCTTCTCACACCAGAGACCCTCTCAATCCCATACGAGTTGGATTCTCCTTTCCTCCTACTCCCCTTGGGCCCCTCCCCTTGCTGGCATTTTTATGAGCATGTACATTTACATCCAGAGGGTTTTTGAGGGACAATATTTTGAAATAATCATTTATTTTTTCCTTCCTACTCCGTATCCATTTTTACTTCTCTCTACCTGCCCCCCTACCAGGTTCTCATAACTTGCCTGTATTCTTCACTGCCTTAAGGGAAGAATGTGTCAGAGAAACAGGTAGAACTGTTCCCACTAGTCTTTCTGCTGTTTGTTTAACAAAACTCCTCAGGATAAGGGAGGCTGTTGGAGAAACATGAAACAGAGAGTGATTTAGGCTGACCCTAAAGAGACCACCCTGGGGTCAGAGGGAGAGAGAAGTAGGTCAAAGAGCAGAGAAGACCCATGCCTCAACCCCTAATGTCACCTCCTGGAAGGTGGCAAAACCTCAGAGAAAGAAGGGAATTGGCCACAGGGTGCACACAGGCCAATGGGACCAGAGACACCTCACCCGGGAGTGACTGAAAGTCACCATTCCCGAAGGGAGAAGACGGCAGAAACAGTGGAAGTAGACAGGTGTGGAAGGACCTAACAGCATACTACCCCAGTGTCTTGACATTGCACAAGATCCAGAATGTGACACAATCCTGGGGAGACATGGGGAAACCCCAGGAAGAACTGAGGTTAAGGTTTCTTTCCACTAGCCTAGCAGAATGAAGCTTGCAGTCGGAAATTAAAACCTGAAGTTGAGTTACTAAAATGAAGAAAATTGTTAAATGCATAATCCCTACTTAAGACTCGTATGTGCTCACATCCATAGAGTGTTATATTGCCATTACCCTGCATGAGCAATTCCAGGTGGAATTTACTTCACAGTATGAGGGAATCCATTGGCTGTTCATTAAGTAACCCTCACTAGCTGGGTGTCCGTGAAGTACCCAGCCGCACACAGCAGCCGCCTGGCGTACTGCTGGCTGGCAGGCTGGCTGTCTGGCTGTCTGAATGACCAGCATACTTAATGAAGCACTAAAACAACTCCCTCCGTTTGTGTGATTGTGCTAATTTGAATACAGAAAGAAAGAAAACGACTCAAATCAGTAAAATGTGAATTAAGAGTGGGCCCTTAATAATAGCTTTTTCCAGATCCATTTCCTCAGATTACACCAAAGGTCTAGGCTGAAAAAGTTCAATACTTTTCATTAGAGAGCTAGCCCTGGAAGGCAGACAGCTGCTATATGTGGTTTTACAAGGACCTTAAAGGTGTTAACAGTTTTGAAGCCCTAGGACCACTGTGAAACCTGGGATGCCATGTTTCGAAGTGAGAAGTTTGCCCGTGGCAGCTGTGCTGTAACCAGGCGTGCCTGGGTGTTAACTGAAATTGAAAAGAGCCTTTCAACAGCCCTAGGTCCTCATTATTTTTCACATTATAGTTCCTGTTGCTAAAAATATTCTTAAACCTCTCCCTCTTGATAATTTGGAAGGGGAGGTATTATACTGAGAAATAGCTAAATAGTTAACTACCTCCCGACAGGGTAGGTTTGCTGATGGTTTGCTTCAATATTGTGTGTTGTCTCATGAGCACCCAGAGTTCAGGGTAAACCCCAGAGAGGGCACAGGACTCCCTCTAGCAGCCATATTGGATCTGTCTGTTCCTGCTGAGGTCTGTCTCCTCCCTGCTAAGACACGCTTCAAACAATGCCTTCTACATCTCTTCTCGTCTGAGAGTGACATGATTCCACATTTCAGATCATTAACAGTCACTGCTTGAAAGTACTGACTCGAATCCTACTTTGTCTCTCTCTTAAAAAAACATTTTTAATGGGGCTTAAAATTTGGGATATAAAGCAAGAATACAGGAAAGAGATATTATTTCAATACTTAATCACAAATGGTGGAATTGTGATACTGCAGCTTGTTTTAATATCAGTCCTGAGGTCTGAGGTCATCATTATTGATGTTTCAAATCCCAGCTGTATTTAGCTAACTGGACAGATGATTTTACTGGTTACTGTATACATTAAACATAAAGCAAAAAAGAATGAAAGAGTGAGATCAATTTTACTACCAACTCCTACTAGAATGCCAAGGGCTCTGTAGACACTAAATGACTCAAAAGAGCCTCATGTCTCTATTTTCCAAAGACAGTAACAAGAAAAGGATAAGCCACTTGTTAGATTTTCTAACAAGTTAGAAACATGCAGATATAGTATATGGCAAGGATAGAAATACTCTCAGCCTACCCAGCCTAGATACTCTTCCATAAGCTAAATTAAGTCACTTGAAGTTAAATTGTTTTGTCTCTGAAATATTCCCTTTTCCCTGAATGCTCGCACAGTCACACAGGTCTTAGCTGTCTGTGTGATACCTGCCCCCCAACTCTGAACTGCAATTGCAAAGAAAAAATCCTTCCACACCTTTTTCTCTTGCCCAACCTGTTCACCCAATTATCCGTAGAATCACCTCTAGCAGGAAGCCAGCCTGTGTAGCTCTCTCCTTAGCCAGCTGACAATTGCTATGGCTGGAATTGTCCTCCAAAGTTCATGTGTTGGAGACTTAATCCCCAATACAGTAGTGTTGAGAGGTGAGACCTTCACGAGGTGATTAGGTCATGAGGGCTCTGTCCTCCTAAGTGGATGAATGTCATTATCACAAGAGTGGGTTTGCTATATAAAAGTAAATTTGGCCCTCCCTTACTCTCTCTTGCCCTCTCTTCAGCCTTCTGCCATGGTAGGATGCAGCAAGAAGGCCCTTGCCAGATGCAGGTCCCTTGATCTTGGACTTCCCAGTCTTCAGAACAATGAACCAACAAATTTTTGTTCATTATAAATTACCAGTCTCAGGTATTCAGTTACAGCAGCATAAAACAGACTGAGACAATAGCAGACAAATTAACTAACCACTCCATACCTCAATTATCTCATCTTACAAGTGAAGATAATAATAGTTCCTACCGCGTAATGTTTTATGAAGATAAACTAAATAATTCCACTTTAAGGATTTAAAACAGTCTGGGCACATATCAACTACTAAATGTTTGTAATTATTATTCCTGAAGGCTCTGAAGGGTTTTTTCTTATGCACACACACATCCCATTTGCCAAGTCACAGAAATGCCATTTTTAATGAATATATAATGACATGTTCTTTGTCCATGTCTTCTTTTAGTGTGTCAATCCCACCAGCGTTTCCACTGAAGTTCCTTGGACAGGGCAGCCTTTGTGAGTCACTCACCTCACTTATAGTTTCTTCATCAAATAGTCAATAAGAAACTCACAGACACCACAGCTGAATCTGAGCTAAACCCCATTGACCCAGAAGCCAATGCTCCATTCTTAGTTCGAGAAAGTCCTGTCTGCCAACCTCCCAACAACAGGAGAAAATGCTGACTCTGCAGCTGGACACAGACACTTGGGGCTATTCACCTAGAAGTGTGACCAATAGGGAGGTGGCTAAAGGATTTTCAGCTGCAGCCTTGCTGTCAGAAGCTGTCCCAGGAAATCTCAAAGCATGGTTAAGTTTCAACAGAACTAACCAGTACTCCTCTCTTCCCTCTTTGCCCTCTTCTTGTAGACTAGGATTTGAAAACAGACAGACTGCCAAGGGTTATAACAGCAGTAGATTTCTATAGCAAGGAGGCTGTAATTTTCAGTTAAAAGTGATTGTTAGCATAAACAGAAAATTTATCAAGTTGTGGCAGATAACACAGCTTCAGAGTAACTGCGGAATCAACCTTGTTCCTATTCAAAAATGGCTGCTAGAACATTGAATAGATCCCTTATAAGTTCCCAATCCATGTTTTGCATGGGCTCCCAGGTACTCCAGCCAAGATGCAGCCCATTCCTTTCTGACAAATCTTTGATAGTATTCTTTCAGCATGGCCTATCCTTCAGCTGTTTCTGATCCTGAAATCAGAGAAGTTCACCTTGTAGCTCCAGAGTTGGACTAAACACAGTCCTTTATGGTTATAAACATTCATTCACTTTATTCTGACCTTTTCTTAAGCAGCCACAGATTACAAAGTGATCTCCCCTTGCTCACTCCCTTCAACATTCCTCGCCTCACTAACTCCCATCTCAGTTCCTCTCTTCCTCCTCACAAAATCTTCATCCTTCCCAGTCCCAAACTGCCATAGCTTCATGGCTATGTGAAAGCAGATGATCACATTCTGTGAAAGCTTCTTAAGGGAGAGATGTTACCAAGAATACGTCTGTGCAACATGTTCTTATTAAGCATAATGAAGAACTTGCTGTGTTAGCACTACACTAGCTAACGTAGGAGATAGAGCATAAATGTAAGGTGGAATCTTGACACCAGGGAGCTTATAATTATGATTAATCATCTTTAATGTACAACAGCCCCCACTCTACTGTGTTCTAAGAAAATGGTTAGTAAAGCCCAGGTGAGAAGAATGATGTTATGGCATAATATGGTGGCAATAAGTGGATGCTAACTAAATTCCCCATTTTCCCAACCCAAGCCCAGCAAAACATCAAGTATCTCCAATAATAAGGAGGTCTGTGAGAAAATCCATCAAATCATATGATGGGGCCATCAAATGTATATATATACATGAATGAATTAGTGGCTTTTCCTTAAATCATGAATTTAAAGTCCTTTTGCAAATTCTTGATAAGTGGGCCAAATTCGGGCCATGTGTCCTTTTAAAAAAAACTTAACATCTGTTTCTTGTAATTCATTAAGTGGCCAAATGCCATTCTACTGGTTCTATGCACCTATTGTTTAACTTGGCTCTGTTTTCAGCAGTCTGAATAGTGTTCTCTCAGCTGGACAATGTGTTTATTCATGTAGCTGTAGCTCTTCTGTTATTAGGAGTGTGTGTTTGAAACAAACATAATGTCTGGAAGGAAAGAAAACACCCAAAAGAAAAAAATTGAGCATGTATCATTTTTTCTTAATGCTCTTTGCTTCCTACACAAATATTAAACACATCGTACTCCTCAGAACACCTTATAGAAGGAGACTTCCATAGAGACTTTATAGAAGAAGACTAAAAGAGTAGAAGACTATCCCAAGATTAAATCTAAGTGGACACGCTTCAATTCTGCATTGCTCAAACATTGAGAGGCTCCATGAAATGCTCCTTCTCTTAAGGAAGACAGAATATTGCTTCTACTCATCTTATAATGCCAAAGATGCCTACATAACTCCTCTCACTTAAATAAAATGAAGCTTTGTTATAATCTTTAGTATAACATCTTATGAGTCAAGGCATCATTTTGTAGTGTGGGCAGTCTACAATTTTGAATGGCAGTCTAGAAAGCAATTGAGAAGAACTTCTTGTGAAATATTTCAATAGAAATAAAGAGAAGTGTTCTTAGATCTACCTGACAAGGGTTCAACATGGGAAAATTGAATGGCTGCTCTTAGGCAGAGAGACTTTAGCTAAATGACCTCTTGAGTACCTTCAAGCTCTCGTGTTGAATGATTTTGTACTCATAATATGACTGTATGTTTTTAAAGTATTGTGGTGACCAGATTTGCTAAGGCGATAACATGAAGGAAATCTGAGTAATGAGTGAAGCTGCCTGTCAATCATAATATAATTCAATAGGTAAAACAGAAAGAGGTCTCTTGAGAAGTGGTTGGCCACAGGGTACAACACCTCATCACATTTCTGGCTGGTGAAACCCTCTTGCTTTGCTGAGAAGGTCTCATTTGCTGAGCTTTCACAGATGTAGAAATATGGACTCAGCAGGTTGCAAAGCCAATTGGCAGTTTCAATCGTGTCACTTACAAGAAGAATTTGATAACCAATTCAGAAATGAATTGTGTTCTTTTCCTTTCTTGATTAGCATACCTCACCAAACCCATTCTGACTGTTCCAAGTGTGTGGTCTCAAGGCATATTTGTTGTGGAGCTTAGATATTGAGTTCTTTCCAGAGAGCAAAGCTCTGAGGTTTAGGGGGAGGAAGGAGAGAGAGGCATCTCTTACAAAATCAAATGACTTGCTTTTCGTTCAGTAATAAAAATTAACCTTCTAGCAAGAAGGACCTAGGAAGACAGCCTATGTTCAGTAAATTTTAGTTGCCCATTTCAAAACTTACAGAATAATAATTAACATTGATATTCCTTATTAAACATATCACAATAAAATGAAGTTGAACATAGATTGAGCAAGTAAAAACATCCTATTAGAAAGGCTGAACCTCATACAACTATGTTTCTTAACCAAGTTAATTAACATCCCTAAACCTTGACCTTCTCATCTGTATATCATAACCAATCTGACACCACATACTTCTCAGGGCAGTTATGATAGTCAAAGAAACTACCATTCCCTTCCATGTACATTTCAGCAATATACATGAAAATGCTTTTAAAACAGAAATGTGTTCCTCAGTGGAAGGTAGTAAGAAAATTCCAACTCAGAGAAGTTAAGTGACCTGCATAAAACTGGCAGCTAATTAGTGATGGGGCTGGGACTCAGAGCTAGCCGTCTTTATTTGTTATCCAGATGTATATCCTCTCTAGACCCTGTTACCATTCCAATTCCTCCTTGTCAACCAATTATGAAACCAAGAAAGCAACTTTAAAAGGCAGGCTTTAGAAATAAGCACTCCACTCAGGCCTTTACCACTGAAAGGCAATTGAAAGAGTTTAACATCAAAATGTGATCATCTTCTAACTGAAAGGACTGCATATTCTGCTTTGAAACCAATGTTTGGGAAACATGTAGACACAGGCATAGGTTGTCCTTCTGTGAGTGACACATACTCCCCTCCTCAAATCATCCACCAAGGAGGCATGTAAATTTTTGCCCACTCCCCTCTCTACCCAACCCCCTCCTCTGGCATGGACACAGCCAGGTCAGCTTCCAGTCATGTGAGGGACTCTCTTAGTGTAATTTTGTGCTTGAGATTTGTTCTTAAAATACGCTGAATTCCTGATGACAGCTGATTCTTATATCATTTCCTGGCAAGTAGATTTTAGGTCCATACCTAGGAAGTAAATACCCTTACCATCTCTTAAGATCTTATATTGATCTTAAGTTCATACAATGGTTATCTTAGCCCCCATTTCCATATTCAATCAGGCACTTGTTCCACTAGAGATGTTCATGGAAAACCTGTTGTGTGCCAGTGACTGTTCAGTGTCCAAACCATCACGGTGGAAAAAATGGACAGAGTGAAAAGAGTATGAAGACTACAGGGGTACAAATGTTTTGGTTACATGGATTGCTTTTGTACTGCTTGAGTCAAAGTTATAAGTGTGCCCATCACCCAGATAGTGTTCATTGCCCCCGTTAAGTATGATGAGACCCCTCAACACCAGCAGTAACACACCCATTCACAACATGCAATCACTGACCATTTCAATTTATGTCCAAGATTACATGTATGATTAACTGAGATGCAGCTTGCTCAACATAGTTCATTTCCAGGACACAGGAACCTGAGATGTCCTGTGGACATAGGAATAAGGATAGCTTTTTGGTTCTACCTCATGCTCTTAACAAAAGAAGGAGGGAAGGAAGGAAAGAAGAAATTGAACTTTCTATAAGCCATTTTCCAATTCTAATCTAATGTTAGGTTTCTTTTCGCTTAAGTTTCCATTTTTTAAGTTACTGAGCCAACTCAAATCACAGCACCCAGGCCTGGCATGCACAATGACAAGTATCTCTAGGGGAGTGACTTGCACTTCCTGCAGGTCATACATACCCTGCTTATACCCCCCCAGACTTACTCAATTCGAGCAACATCGTGCACTGCTTACTCATCCTGGGTCTTTTGCTGAAGTGCTTGCACACAGCCAGGCATTTATCAACTGGTATTTCTGTAATTTTTTTCCCAAAGCACATTTCTCTACATTTGTTCTTACTTGAAATTCATCTTGTTTATAACTGAAAACCTCTGCAATTTATCAAGGTCACTCTAAATTCTAATGATAGCTCTGTAGACTCTCAGATCTAGAAAGAACCTTGGAGGTAGTGAGTCTGACCAACCTCCTTCTACTATAGAGGAGGAAACAGAGATCCAGAGGCATAAAAGGACATTTCTAAGAATATGTGATCTATTAGTTATGATCTCAGCACAAAACAGAATTTATCTCAGATGATTCAGCCACAGAAACTTGAATAAGGCACTACTTATAGAGCAGTGGCCAGGATGAAGGGGAAACAGTGGATAGGGAGACACCAAGGAACCAGCAATAGCAGAAATTCTTTACTCTCCAAGACTAAAGGAGAAGGGGGAAAATAATGACCAGAGCCCCGTGAGAGCTGGAAAAGAAGAGGAGCCGCCAGAGCTCATCTTCTTGACCAGAGCTGTAGTCAAGGAAGGACACAACTCTGTCCTTGATGCTACATCAAAGTAGGGATGAATGGAAGAAATACCCCAACCACACTGTCTTCTCATTCTCCCATCTCCTGCCTTCCATGGGTCGATGGCCAGAGGGCAGGGCAGGCAGATGACATGGCCCATTCAGGTCAGCTTCCCCGGGCATGAAGCTGAGTGGAGCAGGGAGAGAAGAGAGAATTGATTTGGAGGAGCAAAGAGAAAATGACCAACAGACACAGCGAATTCAATCACGCAGCCTTGATGTGCATCTCCATTCTAACCAGTATTGGTGTCATTACAAAGGCTTAATTGCCTAACAAATAGTTACTGAAGGGAAAATGAAGGGAAAGTAAAAGAAATGAAGGCAAGTAGAAAAAGGGTAGAACTGTCCTATGCCAGGAGCCATACCAAGTATGATGAGGGGTCGCAAAGAAATAATAAAAGTACACTATCGTAATGTACTTACCACATATATTACTACATTACACAGTGTTTCCCCCCTGCCAGGCCCATTCTAAGCTCTTTATATGCACTGACTCATTTAATCTGCAACCTCATTTTACAGATGAGGAAACTGAGGACTAGAGGATTGAGCAGGATAAGCCCCCATCCTTTTACTTCAGAGGTCACACTTTCAACACTGCTCCACACTGCCTCTGTAGACGTCCCTCAGGGAATTCATTATGTATTTGAGGAATAAGTAACACTAATGCATGAAAACTTAATTATGAGAGTTAAATAATTAATTACAAATTGCATCATTACAAGACAGCATGAGAAGGAATCTAAGGCTGGGGAACTCCGCTTGAGCTGGAGCAATCAAGGAAGGGACCAGGGTGACTCTTCAACAGCTCCTAACCCAGAAATGGCTCTGGGCAACCACAAACCTGCTGGGCCAGGGCCAAGAGCAAGACTCCTAGTTCTCCACACAAGGATCACTAGTTCCCTTGTCCTTGACAGTTCTCTTTCCAGGGCTCCACAGAAGTGTTCTCAGGGACAGCCTTCCAATTTACAGATCTGCTACCTCACCCAACAGGATCTCAGGGGGCCACCTTGGCCTGCCTCCTGACCTCAGCCCAGGAAATATTATATACTCTTGTCAAATGAAGCAACTGTTCCGCACTCATTTTCTAGATTCTATTGGAAGGCCTGCAACCAGTCATTTTTAGGGAACTGAACATAGACATGTAAGTCTATACGCAGGAAAACCTTTAAATGGTAGAATATAAGTAAAATAAGACTAACCTTGTACACACCCTGCCTTTGTCCCTATTATAATCACTCTTGAATATAATTTAGACTCTGGGGTAGACGATTACATTTATATTCCTGTCTCTTAGAAATGTTCAATATTTAATAAAAATATTAACAGGGTGTTTTTGTTCTAGGACCAAAGCAAGTAATTTTCTTTACATTATGCATGCATTTTGACCTTAAAGGGAACAAATAACACATTTGGTTTTATGGTGTTGCTGTGCGGTTTTCAATTAGGTTTCTGTTAGGTTCTGCAAACAGAAAAACCAGCCTATATCTAATTCAATACCTACAAATTTCCACAGATGGTCACGGAATACTGTAGAGGCTAGTGAATAAAGATTTTGCTGCATGTTTTCCAATCCGTGACTTAAATTCTGTTTCTACCACATTCTTTTTATTAAAAATTTCCAATGACTATTTTTTTTCCGGAGAGTGTGATTATAAAATAATTCTCTCAGTTTCACTAGGCAAAAAGACATCTAATTTGAAACAGTTTGTACGTTAGGCAGCCACGTTAGACAGAAATAGTTCAGCTGCAACTGAATAAGACAATAGTGTCAGAACGGTTGTCAAAAGTCAGATTCCTCAAGACCAGTTTGATCCCAGTGTATGTAATGCGCCACAGAAGATGGAAATTTCTAAGGATAGAGCAGGGAACTCCACTTCCTGAGCAGCCATGAAATCCCTTATACGTCTGTCTGTGCTCCCAAACACAGCCTTGTTTCCTCCTTCCTGAGCCCGTGCCCATGTGCTGAAGGGTACACCATTGATGGCAGGACTTCAGGAAAAGACCACAGGGTTTGAAAGCAGACTGACTTGAATTCAAATCCATTCTGCCTCTTAATATGATGAGATCTGGGGCAAATTATGTGACCAAAATAGAAATAATAACTTCCTATCTAAAAGTTTGAGCAGACAAATATGAGAAGGGCTAGTTCCGTCTAGAGAAGAGAAAAGGCCACAAATGAACATTGATACTGCAGAGTGGCAAGAGCTTAAAGATTAAAGGACCAAATGTGGTAAGAGTAACCATGTGCGAGGGTTTAGGGAGGCTTCAACAAAGGAAGGGACGCTTGAACTGGGTCTTAGAAAAAGTAGAAAGTGGTTAAAAAAATCCCCGGAGTTATCAGTGAAATCTTGAGTGTCAACTGTGATGACTGTCCATGGTTCTCTAGAAAACTGTGTTGAAAGGATTTTTAGGATGTGGCTGGGATCAGTGGCCCAGCAGTTAAGCCAGAACTCAGCCTACAGCAATATCTCCAGGCAAGGTCTCCAGGAGCATGTGGTTCTCCCCAGTTTATGGAATTCAGCTGGATGTTGGCCTCACTGTACTTGCCAAGCATTGCAATTCTCCCTGACACCCTGCCTAGACTCCTCCTGAGCATGGGATTCTATGCTCCGTACTTCCAAATGTTGGCAGAAATCCTAATGTGAGCCAATTAACCCACTAGAAGGTCAGCAGACCTTGTTTGGGTATTTCCTACCATATCCTTTGCTGCTATGCCAAGTTAGACCTCTGTGGACAGTAGCACTGCCTGAATGGAGCCTGAACCCATCACAAGTCTCAGATGCAGGCCATAGGAGCACTGCCCACCCAGCAGGTGTCAGCCCTTCAACCAGGTCTGCTTCCCCATCCCCCTGCCCCACCCTGTCTTCTGATTCCTTCCCTTACCTGCCAGCTGCTATTGGTGAGGATCCAGCAGGCCTGCCCCAAGCCAGCCTGCAACAGGACAGGATCCAATGCACTCTCCCTGACTCTGGATCCAAGCCCAGTATCGGAAGAAGAATAATGCTAACGCCCCCTTCCATCACGTGCCTCTGCAGAACACCAGAGCTGAGGGCTCCAGGAAGCCCAAGCCCACAAAGCAAATCCACTCCATCTTTCATAGGACAGCCCTTCACGCCTTGCACACAGCCATCACGTCATCCTTGAATCATCTCTTCTCAGGCTCAAATTACAAATGCCACTTACACTCGAATTGGCACACATGCAGTCCACACGACGCAGCTTTGCACAGGCTTGAAGCACTCAGCAGTTCCGCTGGGATGCTCCCTGCCACTGTCCCCCCATCATCAGCTGCCACCACACATGTACCTGCCTCCACCACCACTCATCCAGGTGGCATCATTGCCTGTAACACCCATTCCCACCAGGGAAGGTCTTCTTCTGTTTTGGCCCCAGATAATCCCACACTTCAACTTCTAGTAGACATTTCTTCTGCATAGCTACCCCCATCACAGACTCTGCTGGCTGGTCCCGTGGTTCTGACCTGGGCTTCTCTCAATCTTCTATGTGTCCTGTGGCATTGGGCCCGGATCTATAATTTTATTCACAGAACACTGGTTCACTTCATTTGCCATTTGAGGAAATCTTCAGGCCTCTGTCTTTTGCTTTTGTTCTCCATCTTTATTCCTCGAAGAGATTCATTGCTATTTCCCAGTACCTCTCAACCTTGACTCAAAGACTCTCCCTTCTTTTCAAACACCACCCCCCTAACCCCCAGTCCTGCTGCACAGGGAACATGCTGCAGGTTATATGAGGATCAAAACTTCTCACTGGCTGTGTTAATGGTTTCCATTTTCCCCCATCTCTGAGCCAAGCTTCAATATGAGAAGCTATAATACTGAGGGCCAGGAAGGTTTTCCAGCCAGCAACACCGCGGTGCTGACGTCAGCACCAGAGGATGGGAGGCAGCTATGGGAGAAAGCTATGGGAAGACAGCTATGGGAAGACAGGTATGGGAGGCAGCTATGGGAGGCAGCTATGGGAAGACAGCTATGGGAAGGAAGCTATGGGAGGCAGCTATGGGAAAACAGCTAGCTACTGTTAAAACTGGGGATTGAATCCAGTGGTCCACCTTTACATGTCTCCACCTTCCTGTTTTCCTCTCTCTCTGGTTATAACTCTCAGCTGCTGGGGTTAATCTCATAATAAGCCCTTTCAGAAAACCTTTAAAAACATTCATCCAAAAGAATATTTGCTTATTCCAACACCGATTTGTAACCCTCATGACAGGTGCTTTACTTTCCCAGCTCTTTGATCCCCATTCACTTGCCATTTGTCTCCTTTCCTTTTGCAGGAAACCCTCAGAACTCAGATACGGTCAGCGAAAAGAACATGGGCTTTGAAATTAAACCTCAACACTAATCCTGACTCTGCCATTGACTATGTGGCTTTGGGCAAGTAATAAAACCTTTCCGAACCTGTTTCATCATCTGTGAAATGGAGAATGATAGCAGAAGCCCTACTGCAGGGATACTGTGGGAATTGCTTTAGCTAACGTACCTCCATTCGTGCAGTATTGGAGGCTTTGCAACTTGATTTCCTTTCTCTCTGCATTCAGAATAAGGAGCACGGGAACTGTGTCTAGCATGGCGGCTTTCTCCATAGGAAAGGAATACAAGAGCATGCTCACCTTCAGTCACAAACCCAAGTTTCCTGTTCCTAACATCCAGCTGTGGTTAAAGATAACGTTCACCACAATGCCAGGGGCTAATAGATGCTCACAGGAGACCAGGGACTATGTTTGAGTTGCAAGCGAACTACAAAGAAGCAAAGCAAAACTTGTTTTTAACAAGTTGAAGAAAATAAACTAATGGTGGGCTGCATGCAGCATGGACTAAAATGTTGTCAAGGTGAAGCAAGAAGGAAAAGGAGATTGTCCTTCAGAAACACACTACTCAGGAGAAAGTCATTTGTGTTGCTTTCTAAAACTTGAAATAGCCTCCTGAAATATATTTCCTATTGTACCATTCCTCCCAGAGAGAGCCTTCTCTTTTTGTTTCAATAGATAATATCACTTTGTGTGACCAATATCATGTTTTTGAAACACTGTTGTTGTTATGGTAACCTGATTGTGTGTGATTAAAAAGAGCACGTATCATCTCAGTGGGTTGTTACAGGGCTTCCAGCAGAACATAGATGCTTTCTCGGGGCGCTCCAGGCTTTGCTGACGGACTATTGGCAGATTTTGCTTCGTGTTTTCCCCTGCAGCATTCTTCTGTAGGATTACTAAGGACAGGCTGGGCCACTTGGGACTCCTTTGCAATGGTGGTGATGATCACATGGAGGTTTAACAGGAACAGTTGGGATGGAAGTGGGAGGAAAAGCTGGTTTTCTGGGGACAGCCTGGAGTATTGGTAGTGGCACTCCAGTAGCAGCCTGGAAAGGACAGTTCCTGGGCAGAAAGTTTCACAGTGTCACCCACTGCGGAGCCCTGATGCAAAAGTCTGGAGATCTGGCTTCTTAGCCTGCTTCAAGTCCTGGTCCAAATCTATAACCTTGAATGAGTTTCCTGATGTCTCTGAGCCTTATTTTCTTCTAAAATGTGAGGAAATTTCCAAGATCCCTTCTCTAGTCCTAATCATCTCTGATGGTAGGATCCTGAGTTAGACCAGGGATTCTAAAAGAGTGGTCCAAGACTCACTGAAGAATTAAAATCCCCAGGCCTTGCCTCAGATTTTATAAATCAGAAGCTCTGGGCCTGATGCACATCACTTTGCATTTTTTCCCCAAATGCTCCAGATGATTGTTGTGTACAATAAATGTAAGAAGAGCTATAATAGAGTGCACCCATGAAAGCAAAAATTTCCAAGAAGGGTCTGAAAGTCAGACTCCTTGCCATACACACCAGAGTGGGCTGACTTCTTCTAAGAAGATTACTTAGAAGACAAATTGCCACCTCCTCTGCAGGCCCTGTTAGCCTCCAATGACACAGCAGCCATCCCAGATGTGCCCACAGTGGGAACTGGAGATTGTGTTAGAGTTGAAACTGCAGTCACAGGCTCAGGTTGTTCTTGCCCAGAAACTTCTGAAGATGGGTTTCCAGCACATTTTTATTTAGGCTGTTTAGGTTGTCAGATCAAATACAAGGCATCCTGGGGTTTTTTGTTTTTTTGTTTTTTTGTTTTTTTTTTTTGGTGGGGGCGTTTGCTGAATCTGGCATACCTATCTACTAACCCCTATCCCAGCCCATAGCCAAGGAAACATAAAAGAGAAAAGAAAGAACGTTTTCTCCCTTTCCACTGGTAGGGTGTATCATATTTCTCAAGAAAACAGAGAAAATTGACCTGAGATGAGACACAAATGTGTACAAAATAAAACAAGCCCTCTAAGGAGACTGAGTCATGGCCCTAATCAGGTACAAAAAAAAGAAGTGAGTTAATAGGAATAACTTTCCAGAGAAAGCCATTTTCTCTTTTGCTTTGGGACCTCCCAAAATAATAACTTCAATTTAAAAATTCTTGAAACTTCTTAACTGGCTTTGTTCCAATTAACAACACAATGACATCAACATTTTACAAATTCAATCCCAACTAAGTTAAATTAAGTGGGTATTAACTGTGGATATGGAAGAAGGCTCACACAGAGTATGCAAATATAGTCAGTTTTAGCAACAACCCACAGTTCAAAAGAGTGAAAAGAGAATAAAGATGAGAATTTGCATAAATGAAGATTAGAATTAAGACTGGATTAAGATAAAAGACGAACGTGTGGGGCAGGGTAGCAAGCTGGAGCTCACATTCCAGAGTCTTAAAGGTTTAAGCCAAAAGATGAGTTTGACCTACACATAGTTCTGCTAATCAAACAGGAAAGAGATTAGACTGAGGCCGCCTAAGAAAACACAGGTGGGTTCTACACAGAAGACAGTTGTGCTTCCCAGAGTCCCAGATGTCCTAGCTCCCCAACTATTCAATCCATTTATGTGAGCATCTACAGTATCACTAAAGCTGTGCTTATCCCTGTCTTGGAGAAATTCCTGATCAAACTAGGCAGAAAAGACATGCACATCTGAAATTATTAGAGATGAAACCAAGTGTAGCTATGAAACAGAAGGGGACAAATCCACATGGGCTTTAAGTGTCAGCAAATCTGATGATGCAGGCAAAATCTGAGATTAGTCTTAATGGATATGAGAATGAGGGATTAAGATATTTGGAGGTGAGGAATGGGGAAATGGGAAGGTGCAGAAATGAGGGTACCATGTTGGAGGAAGCACAATGAGCAGAGGCCGGTGCTGGCATGCATGGAGGAGGAGGAGCTGCCACTAATGCCTCTGGTAGCTCTATTCTGCTCCCCTTGTCATCCCCATTCCTGCCTGGGACAAGTGGTTCCAGGGAGGAAGTTATAGCTCCATAGCTCCCTCTGCATGGTAGACCAGGCCCCATTTAAACGTACAGAATCTTTGGGCTTCCCCAGGACCCTGATCCCAGAGATGGAGATGGTAACGAAGGTTGGAATGCCATGAGACAGTTGGTCCTCTGGTTTGAGGGCAGTGCACCTCTCTGAGTGCTGCAGGCAAGGGATCTACCCTCATAAACAAAATGGGTATTAGAAGAAGTTTTCCCTTGGTGCCCAGATGCACTCTTCTACCCTCACGTTTGCTTTCTGCCCTTTCAGTGGAAGCCCAGGCCACAGTCTTTCTTGCCAGTTCTCCTATCATAGGGGAAACTTTTTGAGCTAAAGAGTATTTTATTTTTACAAGATTGAGAGTGAGTAAGAGGGCAATGCTTAACTCAATGAATAGCTAATGGTAGAATTTTAGGTAATAGTAGAGAAGATGTTAAGCTTATGTAAAATAGTCCATTGTCTAAGGGTATCTTAAAGGTATCTGAGAGGTCCCTTGTCTAAAGCCCTCTCTGTCACTTAGATCTGCCATCAACTATGGAAAAGAGAAATGTTATCATACTATCCATTTGGGGTCCTAATTTGTGTGTTTCTTTGCGGCTACTGTCCATAGGCCAAGAGAGCAAGAAATCTTCCACATAGTAGGAGTTCATTCTACGTAATAGCCATTACCCAGCTTTGAAAGATCTTTTTATTTTTATTTAACAAACCTTAATGGAATGCTTCTTATGTGCTGTTTCATTTTTTTATTAGCACTTGCTGGGAAAAAAAAAAGAGAGAGAACAAGAGTGAACAAGTGAAATAGCAAGGGGAAGAGAGAGAGACAGAGACAGAGAAAGAGACACAGACAGCGAAACCTGCCTAAACAGCAAGTCTCACAATTTGATGGGCATAAGAAGCACTGGGGAGCATTCTGGAAGTGCAAACTCCTGGCCCCACCATCCAAAGATTCTGATTCAGTGCATCTGGGGTTAAGCACTTTAATTAGTGTTTTTAAGAAGTGACCTAATGGATTCAGTTAAAGGTGATCCCTGACCTCACTGAGAATCATTGCACATGACCATAACAGGATGTGGAGGTCAAGAATAAGAAACCTTAAGTGAAACCAAGCAGGCTGAGGCTACACATTGGTTAACCGAGAATCACAGAGGGCTCAGTGGGCCAGGCCCAGGTCTGCCAGCTGATAGCAAAGGGGACTGGAGGAGTGTTTTCCCCACATTTGCAAAATAGTACACTTGGAAGACACAAGGATAAGTTCCATTTGCCAGGAAGGCAAAATCAAAATAGCTGCAAGGGGCACGGTTAGAACACTGGAGTTGTCATGGCAACTAAAACCAGCGTGAGAGCTGAGCTGAGAAAGCTGTGGGTAAGAAAGAGGAGGCGAAGAGCCTGTGTTAAAGAGCAGGCCAGGTCGTTTACAAAGGGCTGCTATGTCTGTGTTAACCCACGTTATATCCCAAATAACGTGAAGAAATCAAAAGGAAAGAGGATGGATTCCTTCCAAGAATGGCTTGCAGGTAATAGGTTGGTGCAAAGCTTACTCATGAAGTAGTATTTGCCCTTTTGTGTTTTTCCAATTTGTTTCCAGTATCTCTAATATTGGAGATGCCACCAACTGCTTCACGGATCAATCAGAAACAAGCTCAAATGCAAGGATAATAAAGACAACTCGGAAAAACGACCACTACAGAATTTTATTTAATTAAAAACATTATACATGTTGTTGCATTTTCATGGAAAATACTGAGTTTAAAAACACCAAAAGTGTTAGTTTTCAGAAACCTTCATGCACCCTGTTCTGCCACTTGCTGCTTTCCTCTGTCTGTGGCATTAACCATGTGTTTATAAGGAATTGGGCCCATTGAACTTGAACTTCCTAGAAGGCCATGCCTACAGGTCTGGAGTGAGCCATTGTCTTGACAACAGCTCTGTAGAGTTAACTCAGATCCCACCAGCTTCAGCTCCCTTGCAAACCATTGAAAGGAGCCAGTGTAAAAGCCCAAAGCACATGTCAACACCAATTCGGTACAACTGAGTACTGCCACGACCTTATCCAGTTTCCAAGCCAGCAAGCATGTGACCCTGTATTCTACCTGGCATATTAGTGTCCTGAGCTCCTCCACAGAACTTCCCTGGGACACAACGCTGGGAAGTGCCATATAGTGTTCATATTCAAACCATCAGCAAATACACAAAAGCACACGTGGCCCCATGCACAATACTATCAAATAAAAAAAAATACATATTGGTACAATACAACTTTTGTAATCACTAGCTAAAACATAGCAGTGTGAGTATTTTTAAAGTCTTGGTGTAATTGTACATTGGTTTTTTTCCAAAAAAAAAAACACAGCATAAAAATTTAACTCAAAAAGATCATTTCAGCTATAAAACGTCTCGCACATAAACACAAGGGGTGTACAATATAGACCTCTCTTGCACTCGCCTCCTTCCCTTTCTTTGGACTGTACTGTCCCCCAACTTAATTCCTTGACCCCACATCATAATGCTGTGTCCCCTTATTGATCCCGAGTGATGCTTTTAGTAAAAATGGATCTGACGTGACAGAAACCTCTGCCTCTGTTTTCCTGCTCCTTTGCTTTAAATTGTAGTACACTTAATTTGGGTTCTGCATCCAGCTTTATATAAAAGAGAGATGAATTCCCCCCAAAATATACAAACAAATAAAAATAGCCGGATAGCAAAAAAAAAAAAAAGTTACAATTGCCTCAGCTCTTAGAAATTGGAATATGGTCTTTCTTCTTCATGATGGTCTCTCAACTGATGGGAATAAAATAAGGCTGAAATTGCTTTTCACATTCTGGCTCTGTTGGGGGCATTTTGACATAGACCCCTGTTGTAAGAAGGCTTCTTTTCTTTAGCTGCCAAACACAAAAAAGAAATAGTAATTATTATTGAAGAATAACAGAAGCCATTTCTAACCATAATAGGACTCAACAAATATTGAAAATGAATGCTCACAACATACAGAATTTTAAACACCAAGAGATTTTCTTGATTCAGCTATTAAAATTCACTTTAGATAAATAACTGTGATTTTGATGTAAAATAGCCATCATTTGCCTTGACTGGAAGGTAGGAGAAAGAGAATTTGAGAAAGCTCCACAAAGAACCTCCAGAAGGCCTATGATCATTGACCAGATCTCGTCAGCGAGGAGACAAGCTTGATAAGGTAATAAACTTTAGTACTTTCGTTGTGTTTCTCATCCCCGCTTCTCGTATGCTTTTTATTACTTTTTCTCTGTCTGCATTAGTTCCCAGTATTTATCACCTTACTGAATTGAGATCAAGTCTACTGGTTAGCGTGGTAGTTTGCAGTAAATGAGGTAGAAAGAAATTCACAGCAACAGAACATCGCTGTCGGGCTGAGTAGAGGATCTTGGAATAAAGTGTCTGTGTGTGTACGAGACAGCGAGCAAGAGAGAGAGAAAGAGGGAAAGAGAGAAAGAGAACAAGAGGAGGAGAAGGGAGGGAGGGAGGGAGGGGGGGGGCCCAGATGTACTCCTCTACCCTCATATTTGCTTTCTGCCCTTTAAGCAGAAGCCCAGGTCACAGTTTTTCTTTCTAATTCTCCTAGCATTGAGGAAACTTTTTGAGCTAAAGAGTATTTTATTCTTACAAGATTGAGAGTAGGAGGGCAACACTTAACTCAATGAATAGATAATGATAGAATTTTAGATAATAGTAGAGACGATGTTAAGCTTATGTAAAGTAGTCCATTGTCTAAGGGTATCTTAAAGGTACCTGAGAGGTCTCTTGTCTAAAGCCTTTTCTGGCACTTAGATCTGCCAGGCTTTTATTTTCTGGGCTGGAGGGGAGGCAAGACACCCCAGTCGAGCAGACTGGATGATGGGGACAGGCGTTCTGTGAGCAGCTACAGCTTGGACAAGGAAGGCACAAGGTAGCGTCAAGAGATGACTTCCAGGTGAAGTAGAGGGACCTTTAGGAGGAGACTAGAGTCCACCCAGGTGGTCCTCTCTAGCAACACTTTGTCCAACCTAATCTTGTGCTTCAGAGTTGTTCACTACTGTACAATTGTCATAAAGAGCGAAACAGCTGCCCCATGTTGTTCAAATTGTTACTCAAACTGAAACCGTGTTCTGAAGCACACAAACATTCAATATCAAACACCTTCATCTAAAATATTAGTCATTCTGAAACCTCAAAGGCCAATGCCTGGGTCCTAGCGTGTTCTTTACCACTGTCCTTCCTCCTCTCCATCTATTGCTTCATCTCAAGAAAACTAAACTCGACACCATCGTTTGGTCAGTTGATGCCACTGAAGGTATCCCCATAAAACACGGTGCACTGGCAGCATCACACTCACCATTTTGCTCAAAGAAACAGCTGTGAGGAGAAAGCTGTAAAAAAACAACCCCGAACTAACTGCTGCAAGGATCCAGAGGAGGAAGTCATAATCTGGGCAGGGTTCTGGGTCTGCAACAGAAAACACAGCGGACCCTCCCTGAGACAGTTTCAAACTTTAGGCCCTACTCCCCTCACTGGTGGAAACAGGAAGAAGTTAGAGCTTCCAGACCTTGGTGCCCACACCTAATTTTTATTGGTAGCTACAGGTAAGTATAGCTAGTTGGGAATACTTCCCCAGGAGTATCATACCACAGCAAAAGCACAGGCCCAACTTCATGATGGTAAGAGTAAGTGCCCCATCCTGCCAGGAGAAGAAACACCTGCCCCAACTCATTTTATTTTACAGTCAGAATGCTGTGTAGGTCTCCATCCATAATAAGCAAGACTACCGTGTGGTAGAGAATGCTTAGAGAGAATTTCCGCAGTCCTACAAATGACCCACCCAAAGGAAGGAACAAAACTGTTTTTATGCAAAGAAGACAGCAATGCAAAAGGTGTCAAATTAGTGAAATGGCTTTGCTCACCAATGACATAAATCTGGGTTCCATTGCCCACACCCACATAGTATGGTGGCGGGTACATGAGCTCCACCTTGCAGATGTAGAGTCCCATGTCCTTGGCCCTCAGCCCTTGGATGGTCAGGTTCACTTTGTTGCCACTGGAGGTGCCAGTGCAGGTAGAATCGTCTAGGAAGGTCAACTCCTCCTCCAGCATGTATGTCGCAGCACAGACTTCAGTCTCCTGGCTGTTGGCCTGCCGCAGCACTGTCACCCGGACCTCAGTGGCTTTGCCTGAAGACTCATACTCACACATGAAGTTGGCGACACCCTGGTTGCTGGCCAGCACCACTTCAGGCTGGGCCACATGCATTGCTAACACGGAAAAGCCAAACGGAACTCAGTGAACTTATGCTCATCTGTAGCCAGGCCCTGGCAAGACCTCTGGCCAGGGCAGGTTTACATCTGAGGAGCCCTCTCCAGCTCTACCCTCCGTCCCTTCTCTCCCCACTTCAAGAAACCCATCATCCTCCCTTCCCCTTCTCCTCTCCACCCACCTCAGCCACCCCTCCATCTTTTGGCTGCCTTCCAGCTACTCGCCATGAAGAAGTTTCCTTATTGGGAAATAGCTCTTTCAAGACAGTTGGTTGTGGCAGGAAGAACACTGGTAAAGCAAACAGAAGACTTGGCTCTATCATGAAATATGTAATTTTGGGCAAATTGTGCCTCCCCCAGGGCCTTCATTTTTCTCAAATATAGTAAGAGGGGATCAGAAGAGATGATATCGAAGTGCCTTCCACCTCTGGTATTCTAAGCTTGTAACAGAACTATGGAACTACAGCTCAGGAACTATGATGAGTAGTTGGGAGAATTCTGGAGGCTGAGGACAGAATCTTGCCTTATCTCTCAAAGCATACCTCAAAAATCTCTGCCCGTGTATCTAACTGGCCCTGTACCTCCGTCACCCAGGAGTCGTTGAGCCTTGGCACATGAGGCCAGCCACCCGCTTCCCCAGCATTATTGTTGTGGAGTGGGAGATGCTTCGGAAGAAAGAAGCCACAGAGCTGAGGGCACCAGGTTGTTTCCTCTCTAGGTTGAGGCAACCCTGCTGTTAACTTCTGCGGGCTTCCCCTGCCACCGCCACTGCCTCTCTGCCCTCCCTGTCTCCTTCTCCTGAACACTCTAGTGCTCCTTTGTTCTTTCTCCCCTCTGGCTTTTACAGGATAAAGGAGGTCTGCTCTCCACACAAAGAGGTTGGTCCTCTAATAAATGGTGGCTTCATGTCAAATTATCTTCCTGTAACTAATCTGGTCTCCCTCTAGTCAATCTTACAAGTGAAACCCCAAACTTGTATTGAATGATGTCACTCATCCTCTCAAACCCTTTGACAATTTCCTAACACTGCTTGCAAAAACAAACAAAATAAATAACATTCAATGTCCTCCCTGATCCAATTCCCATCTATCACTCCAGTCTGAGTTTCCAGGACACCCCACCCTGCTTATAAATCACCTGATACTAGAGACGCTAGCCCCTTACTCCAAGCACCTGTACTGAGTAACATCTGTCTGCAGAAGAGACAACAATATGGCAGCAGCCATTGTCTTGGCTGTCCCAGAAGTTCTGGCTGGCTAGACTGTCTCCTTACCCAACCCTCCTCTCTCCCTATCAGAGATGTCCTCTGGGCATCCTTTGTACTGTGCTAACTCCATTAAGATACTTAATTAAGTTCTGCCCTGTATTAAAATATTTGTGAGCTAATTATACCTCCTCCCTCTTCTGCCTTTGGCTCATAAACTCCTGGAAGCACTAGTTATATCTTGCCCAAATGAGCACTCGATGAATCTTTGTTCTATTGACTCTATGCCTAAGGAAGACTAAATGTCCTGCCCTCACCCAGGCGAGCTTTCACTTATCACCACTACATCTGGTCACACTCGATTTTCCAGCATCCATCATGGAAGGATCCTAGTTACAGGTTGAGATAAATTTCCTTTAGGAAATTTGGATGCTTCTACGGATATTTAATCTTATATATTCAAAACATGTAAAATAAGAAAATGTACATGAGTATTTCTTCCCCAGTACAAATTAAATCATCAAATATCTTTTGAGCTCCTACTTAGTGCAAACCACACAGTTTCTTAACCAAGGAGGTCTAGAGAGGGATAAGGTTGAGATTCGGTGGAAATGTTCATTATTCTAAGCCATGTAACAAACATGGTATCAACTTCTAAAGAGCTTTATTTCATCTGAAAAATACGGATCTGCATCTGAAACCCACATGTAGGTCAGGCAACAATTAAGCATCTTATGCCAAACAGACTGACAGCTTTCTTCCTTCCTTCCTTTCTTTCTTCTTTTTTTTTTTTTTGTTTGCAATTTCAAACTATTTCATTTTTTAAATAATTGGCTAATTTACAGAATTGATTAAGAGGACATTAAAACCTTGAGTTGAGTAAAGAAATCATTCTTCCCATGATTTGCTTAAATTTTAAACAAGCTGGCAAATTAGTTTATAAAACTAATGAATTAGAGGACCTTAAAACCTTGAATTGTATAGGAAAGAAATTCTTCCCATGCTTTGCTTAAGTCAATGTTTTTTTTAAAGGAAAATCTTGAGCTCACTCTGATACCCAAGCTTAAACATATTCAGGATCTCCTTCCGTCTTAAATCGCTTAACTGTACAGTATTTTCTTCCAATTTTATAGAAGAGCCTGAAATTGCCCGTGTCTCCTAAACCAACTCACATGCTTCATTAAGCCCCTGCTAAATACCTGGCACTCTTCTGTGAGCTATATCTCTGCTTATTTGCTGCTGCCCAGGTGTCCCCTGCTTGCCTTGGAATACAGAGGCATCTAAGCCAAGAGACCAGAATTTTACCTTTAACTTCTGGCTTTGCTATAAATCACTGCCCTTGATTGCTGTAAGAAATGAAACCCAGGTGGGAGAAACACGTCCTCCACCTTCATGCTCCCAAAGCCTCACTCACCTTTGGTGAAGACAGGAATGAAAAGAAGAGAAAACAAGGCCATGCAGGACCAGGTCCTGCAAGCTAGGTCCAGCCGAGCCTCGTGCTTCTGGAATCCAAGGCAAGCCATGGCCTTATGGGAACAGTGTTGAGGTCTTCAGGAAGCAGAGCGAAACCTTTCGGGATCCTGAAGCTTTGAAATATGTTTGAACCCACACAGAATCAAGGACTTTATATAGACAGCTTTGATCCCGGGTATGTACTACACATGTGCACACACAGAAGGCACCTGAATAGAAAGCCTTTTTGTTTTGGTTTTACGAGAAAGGAAGCCGTGGGTTTAGCTGTTACGTCGAAAAGACAACCTCAAACACTCAAAGTAAAACTGAACAAAACAAGCCAATCCGTGGATGGAAAATGTACTCAATTTGAAACTGAAGCTTCGTATTCACTTTGAGGATCTGGATAACTAAGTGGAGACTTGGAGAATTTCCTGGAATGCAGGGCTCCCCCTAAATCCCAATTTTATCCAACAGACTGGGCATCTTTTGCCACCAATTCATTCAATTGACATCTCCCAAACTGCTAAGTTTCCAGCTCTCTGATCCTTTGAGTGAATGAATAGAAGAATTAGTCTCTGGGCATTGTTAATGAAAACTATGTTCTATCTGTGAAGCACCATCCTTCTAAGAGTCCCTTGGCATGCATTTCAAATAAGAGTTTATTTCTCCTAACTCCATTTAGCATTTGGTTGAGAGAAAATACCAAAATCACAAGAAATAAATGGAAAATGAGGCAGAAAAAAACTGCCTCTGGTTTTTCAGATCAGGAAAGAATTTATATTTTCTTAAAAGCATTAACTAAACAAAGACAAAATAGAGTTGGAAAAGGTCCAAAAAAAGTCAACCAAAATGATCTAGGAGATTAAAAATTTCTATAGTAAGACAGACTTCTTTTTCCTAATAAAAATTTTTCAAGCAGAAAATCCAAAACCTGAGGTTAAATATGACCAGAGTTCTTCAACTTTCAAAAGCTGGAGATGGCACAAATCTTCATCTAATAAAAGAATACTAAACATTGAGGACCCTCTTTAAGTCTGAGAAGTTTTAATACATTTCATCTATTTCAATGATGAAAGAAACACTTATTAAGAACATATAAATATGTCAGGAATTGTGTGCACTTAAGATTGAATGAACAAGACAAAAACATAGTTGATGCCTTAAGGGGCTTCTGGAAGGCTCACATGCAAACAGGCAGTTGCAGTACCAGATATGGTGTTTGCCTCCTCCAGCCCTTCCATGGCTTCCCATTGTCCATGCACCTCAAAGAATACAGACCTAATGCTCTGGACCTTTTTCCCATCATTCCCCCACAGGCCCCTTCCTCTGCTGGCATTTGTCCTACTTGCCTCTTTCAGGTCTTATCACCTGTACCCATGCTGCTCCTATTGCCTTTTTGCTCCCATTATTTTATTTCATCCTCCCTCTCATCCTCCAGGACTTAACTAAGCTGTCACCTCCTCCAGGAAGCTTATTCTGCCCTTCCTCTTTTCTACACTCTGCTTGCACCTTATAGAAGCCTTCAAACCCCAGCTCAAATGCCAATAAGCAATGACAACCTAATGAGCGCTTACTAATGGCCGGGTCCCAGACTGGGCACTGGAGATTAAAAAAAAAAAAAGTGAAAAATATATGTCCCTGCCATCAAGAAGAAGCCATAGCAGTGGCAGGGACAGACAGCTGAACCCATGATCATGATAGAGTGAGATATATGCTGGACTTGAAGTATTACACACACTGTAGAGGAGCAGAAACCATTGGTTTGGCCTGTGGATGTCAGAAAGGGCTTCTCAGATGGAGGAAAACCTGAGCTTATTATTGAGGGCAAGGGCAAGAGATGAGTATTCAGTCAAAAATAACAGCATGGACCAAGGCTGGGAAGGGCATAAAGAGAGCTCATCACGGCCAGAGGACAAGCAGCAGTAGGTGAAAGCTGATACTCTCAGCAGTGAGGGCCAATGAAGCATAAGGAGCAAATTGGCATGACCAAGTTCACATTTTAGGGAAATTCATCTTTTCACAGGAGGAAGTATGGGGAGGATGGGTTCAAGGAGGAATATGATATAACCAGGAAAACCAATAAGGAAACTATTGCAATACCCCAGGCACCAGAAGTTAGAAACTTTCTATAAGGAGCCAGATAGTAAATATATCATAATTTGCAGTCTCTGTTGCCGCTACTCAACTCTGCCATCTTAGGGTAAAAGCAGCCACAGACTATATGTAAACAAATGGGTGTGGCTGCAGTCCAATAAAACTTTATTTACAAAAACAGATGAAGTCTGGATTTGCTTTGTGGGCCATGGTTTGCCAACCCCTGCTCTAAACTAAGGTAATGACAGCTGTGAAGACAGGTACCTATGGGACTAATCCACAGTCAGTAAGTGGAGGGTGAAGTTTAGGATGACACCAGATTATGGTTTAAGAGGTACTGTGGTGCTACAGAAATTGTTCAACTGGTTGCCAATTTGTCCCATTCAAGTCTCATTGGGTAATTATTTTCCTCATTTTACAAAGAAGGAAATCAAGACATTGAGAGTGAAGGTGACTTATCCAACCCCCCATAATAGGTGGTGGAGCCAGGATATGAAGCCAGTGATACTCTTCGTCACTACACTAAAACAAAGTCTTTGAAGTCAAAAAGAATGGGATTTGAATCCCAGCATGAAGGCTTGCTACTTGTTGACCTGAGGCTGAAAGCTCAATGTCCCCAAACAATGGCATCTACTTCTTAAAGGTATTACAAGGATTAAATGAGGTAGTACATGTAACATGTGTAAAAGACCTATTATGATGGCTGGCCACTCAACAAATAGGAGTCTTTTTTTGTTATAGGTCATGGAGAAGACAGAGGTGCAATTTACTGGAATAAATAACATAGGAAGAGCAGGTCAGGAAGTGAAAATGATGACTTCCATTTGGGCATGTTGAGTTCAAGGTATCTGTAGATGTTCCTGTGGAAAGACCCAAAAGCAGTTGCCAATAGGCATACTGGAGCACAGGGAGCGATGTGAGCTAAAGACAGTTTAGGCAAACACAAAGCCACTGATGAACATTTCACAGGCCAAGGCACAAAATGAGCACTCTGTAGACATTTGCTAAATGAGCAGACAAATGAATGAAAACATTTTAACATAGGAAGAGATGAGGGTTGTAATAGGAACTGTCAAAGAGATCTTAACAGGTTTCCTAATTATGTTCTTATAAAATTATTTCTGTCATAGCAAGAAAATTCAATGGTTGTGAAAACCACTGAGTGAAAGAATGTTGGTGAAAAAGATACATTCACATATATCACTCCACAGATTACTTGATAATTGCAAAGGGGAAAAGATAATTGATAAATCTAGCAGATACTATCTTAACCAAGTGATCCAACTGAAGATCACCCATAATGGAACATTCTGAGACCATGTACCTCCAGATCCAGTGCACTGAGAAGGACACGACATCTCTGTAGTATTATTGCCAAAATTATTTAAACTGAATCTAAGCATGAAGAAATCATCAGACAAATCCATATTCTGCAAAACAAATGGCCTGGAATATTCAAAATTGTTAATATCAGGAAAGATTTAAAAAGGAAAAACCTGGAAAACCATTCTAGATTAAAGAACAATATGGAGATGTGACAATGAAATTCGATGTGTGGTTCTTGACTGAAAAAAATATAAACTGTAAAGCACACTGCTGAGACACTTGGGAAAATTTGAATATAGACTGTATGTGATAATAACATTGTCTTAATGTTAAATTTTCTCAGTGTGATCATTGTATTGGGGCTGTGTAGAGAAATATTCTTGTTCTTAAGTGATGCTGAAGTATTCAGGGTTTAAGTCTCAGTATGTTGGCAAGTAAATCTCAGATGGTTCAGCAAAAATAAGTGTGTATGTTTGTGTTAGTAGGGAAAGAGAAAAAGAATTAAACAGTGACAAAATTTTAACAACTGGTGAATCTAGGTGAAGAAATATATGTGTGTGTTCATGGTACTAGTCTTAAAAAATAAGTTTTGAATTTTTTCAAAATAAAAAGTTGGAAGTAAAAATTATAAGGCCAACTACTGTATTAATATGGTAGACACTACGTACAGATAAGCAAAATGAAATTTAGAGAGGAAACATGACTTGTTCAAGGTTGTCTTCCGCCCCCTTTCCTTAGATCCATGCTCTGAAGAATAACTGAATTTAAATTCTGGTCTTCTCATTCCCATCCAGTACTTATTTTTTCCCTATCATCTTACGTACAGTAAATGTGTTGTATCATACAGGTTTGTATTTACTATAGTCGGTCGTGTGTAATTCTGATGCTCCCACTCCAAATGCTATTTCCACAACACTTGTACTCTCACCATACACACAGCACCTAACCAGGGCCTCCTTCATACCTAGTAGATAATGGAGAATTTCTGCATTTCCACTTAGATCTCAGGCCTTTTTATTTATCTTGCATCTAATTTCCAACTCTGGGGAAAGTGCTAGTAAGGAGACAATCAGAGGACTGATAGGTACTAATGAGCCCAGCAGAGTGATTATAGAGTATGGCTGGAGTCAGACAGATATGAGTTCAAATCCTGTCTCTGCTGCTTCCTAGATGTGTGGCTTGGATGACATTTTTGAACTTCTTTGATCCTCAGCCTCCTCATCTGTAAAATATGAGTGATTATAGTAACTGTCTTACAGCGTTATTGTAATGATTCGATGAGCCTATGCCAACAAATTGTTGAGCACTGTGCCTACAATATAGTATGCGCTCAGTAAATGTTAGCTTATCTCTTAAGCACAGAGAAAGTTATGAATTTCAAACTTCAGCTGTTATGTAAACCCTTCTTTCATCATCATCTCTAGTGAATAGATTATACATTAGAATAAAATCAGGTACTAACTATTCTAATACTCATATTTATTGAATTTCTGCCCCTGTGTTTCCATCAGTATCTGGAACCAAATAGTTTATTATTTTTCACCTGAGTCCCAAAATTCACAACTGTATATAATACATAATCTAAAAATTATGTATTATGAGCTCTCAATTATTCAGTGGTCGAATATCCAAATGTCTGAGGACACCACTTGGATATTTTCACTTCAGGTTAGGAAGGGGAAAGTCAATTTCATATTTACTTTTACCACTCCAATTTAAAAAAAAAAGTTGGTGGTAAAGAAAATGAAAATAACTGGCTAAAATTAGGACTTGGGGATTCACTGTGACTTCATTTACTCACTATCTTCCTATATCCTAATAGCTTGAGTAAACCCCAGATTGGCTTTATAGTACTCTTAGTGGTTACTGAATTTGAAAGATCTCTCAAGATTTGCATAATTCACAGTGGTGCCTACCTACGGAGAAGTGTCTTCAGAATTCCAGATGGGGTACAGTTTAGGTACGGTAACAGGTGGTTTTACTTAATTGTAGAAGTCCTCAGTTTGTAAAGCTCATTTTGAGCTTAATTCAACTTTTCAGATTTTTGAAACTTTTCTTTTTATAGACCTGGTCCTACGATCCTTTCCCCAACTAGTACACCCAAAAAACCAATCTTGTTGAAAAATTTGCACCTGGCATTGACTGTGGTACATGCTGCAAAACATCCTTTGCTTGATGGTTTCAGATGTAATGGGAAGAATGAAAAGTCTAATATTTGCATAGCATGCAGTTTCAGGACATCCCATTACGTTGAGCCTATAATCAATCATGCCTAATTAAGGTTATATACTCTGTGTTTTTGTGTTAATTAGCTCATCACTATACAGCTCCTTTCAAAATCGACTTCAAAGGAAAAAGAAAATCATCTACCAAAGTAAGTGATTGCTGAAGAAGAATCTATCAATCATCTCACTTTGAAAGAGAGTCAAAAAGAAAGGAAATGATATGCAAAGTGACTGGAAAGAAATTTAAGCTTCATTGCCATTAAAGGGTGAAAATATGGGCTGGGCAAGAACCCACTTAAATAAATATGGTGGATGAATTTTCAGTCCCTAGGAAACTATAATCCACACCATTAGGTCAGGTAACAATGGATGCTTCTGAGCTGGGGACTTTCTGTCAATCTTTTAGTGGGGAACTAGAGTAGGTTCCTGCTGGCTTTACAGTCTACATTGTCCCTGGCTGGGAATAGAGATATCAGGGAAGCAGAGTTTTATTTGCTGGTCTGGATGACAAAATGAAATGCTAAAGTTGCTTCAGTTGAAGGTTAATCCTTGCCTGTCAGAGATTTACTCATATAGAAATGAAAACAAATATTTTTGAATGATATAATATTCAGAATAAGTCCTCTGTGGTCACTAAGCAATTTGTACAGGGAATGTGTGTTCTAATTGCCCAAGCTTCTCACTTTATGGGATTAAATCCTTTTGAACATCTTATCTCCACTTACAGAGGATGGTCTGTTCTTATATTTCTGGTTTTAGCCATTATTATCTCTGATTATCTCTCAATTTCCTTAACTTCTCATACCTAAAAATAAAAGTTGGATTGTGTTTTTTCCTTAACCTGTCAGCTGTGTTACCACACAGCCAGCCATGAATAAATTTAGGTAAGTGACTTTATCAAAAGCCAAGAATAAATGTTTTCAAAATAGGTGACCCTCTTATTTTACAGATTGGGAAACTGATGCTAAGAAGGTAATTGGCTTGCCCAGAGTCACACGTTTAGATCTTATTCCTTCATCATTAAGGAGAAATGGACAGAAAGGGAAGGGTAAATAGTTCCATATTTGATCTGTGATGCACCACAGCTCACCCCACCTGAACGGGCCACTCAGAGTGTCCCTCATTCCTATTTAGAACAAGTGTGACTACCCAGTACCATTTCCATTTTACAAAAGGGGAAACTTCACAAGTCACTAATGTTTTCTTGCCTTAGTGCAAGGAGAAAGAAACTTTGGAGTGTGACTAAAAATTGTCTTTAACGCTGAATAAACCACCCACACACCAACCCCCCCCAAAATTGCTAGCTATCTATAAGGAGCGACATTGGAAGTGCAAACCTTTGCTGGAACCCGTTTCTTGCATAATATTTGTGGCTGGTATAATCTCAGCCTCAAGCATTTATTTCAGCTTCTTGGTTATGGAGACAATCACTGTTTTCATATTTTGAGCTGTGTTATTTCAGGCCCTGCTGTGACTGCTGCATTTCAGAGATTTCAGGCCCTCACCCCCTTCACACTTCCAGTTCGTAGGAAACTGTTATGCTCACACCTTAAGCATAGGAAAGGAGCATCTTTACTGCTTTGCAGTATGATAGCAGTTGTGATGGTGGGAAAAGGTGTGTTAGATGACGAGAAATACAGCCTGTTTGCACAGCCTGTGCCAGGCATTGAATCCTGGAGCTAGAAGAAACACTAGTGAGTTTTGCTCTCTTATTTTACAGACAAAGAAACAAAGGCTCAGGGAGGTGAAAGGATCTACCCAAATCATACACACACACACACACACACACACACACACACACACGCACACACAGAGCCTGTTGATGGCAGAACCAAGATGAGGACCTAAGGGCCCTTGACTCAAGTTTAAATCTCTTCTTGATATGACTTCACCATCATTCACCATCTCCCCAAGAACCTATTGAACTAACGTGACGTGTGGCTCTCTAGTTTTCTGCCAGTTTGCAACTTGAAACCCAGCCCCACCAAACTTCCTGTGGGTCTTGGGTACCCACAAACACAATTCAGCAAATCAGGTTCTATTTAAGCAAAAAAATATATATATATATGGTCTCACAGCAGCACTTATCACAGTAACCTAAAGTGGAAATATCCCAAGCACCCATCACCTGATGCATAAATAAAATGTGGTCTGCCCATACAATGGACTATTATTCAGCAATAAAAAGGGATGAAGATGCATGCTACAACATAGATAAACCTTGAAAACATTATGCTGAGCAAAGAAGCCAGACACAAAAGGACACGTGCTTTATGATTCTTTTTATAGGAAATATTCAGAATAAGCAAATCTATAGAGCAGATTATTGATTTCCAGGGGCTAGGGGGAGGGGAGAATGGGGAATGACTGCTTGATGAGTATGGGATTTCTTTTGGGGGTAATGAAAATGTTCTGGAACTAGACAGTGGTGATGGTTGCATGACATTGTGAATATACTGAACACCAGTGAATAGTACACTTTAAACTGATTATAATGGTAAATTTTATGTTATGTGTACTTTACCACACACAAAAAATAAATGGTCATACTGACAGGCTCAGTAGGCATTTACTATCTTAAAAAGCATACCATTGGTCTTACAGGATGTATTGGCCATATATGTTTTGCTTTCTCAGAATGTAATCTGGCCAAAATCTGTAACCAACTTCCACTTATCTCTGACTATAAAAAGAATAAACTCATAGACATATCCTCAAGAGGCTGAGACAACGAAAATAAATGCTGGTCATTTCTTATTATTCACAATTCTGACCACACATCTCACTAAACCATCACCAGCCGGACTCTGAGATATGGCTCATCAGCTCTGCCTTCTCCTGGGCACAATTTTCTAACTGGTTATTCAGTTGTGGAGTAACTAAATGAGATGGAGGGAGGCTATGTTAGGGAACTTTGGCTCAATAAACTGTATTAAAGTGTGATTTAGGAGAACATAATTTAGAAGCAGCTGGTTACATTTAGCAATTTTCCTTAGCAGGCCTCATTTCTTGGATTATGTTCTAAGAGGAAAATCTCTGGCCCAGCACTTTATTTGTGAGTAGGAATCTAAATAATTGCACTAACATGGCCACATCAGGCCCTGCTGAACACAATAAACGTAATGCACTATAACTAAAACCTAAGGTATTTAGTTTTTGTCTGGCACATGCATAGAGCTTAGTTTCTGTATTCATCTAATAGGATCATGTTACTACAATGACATTGTCTGTTTAGGAATTCATTGCTTATATTTTTGTTATTTCTCAACATCATTTAAATTCAATCTGATTCCGTAAAGTTCTTGACACATACAAAGTTTGAACTTTGCAGTTCAGGACGTTTCTATTCCATTGGTTAAGAAATGCTGACAGGTAGAATATACCAGAAACATTTGTTTCCTGTCCTCTTAAAACATAAGCAGGTCAAGAAGCTTCAGTCAACTGCATACCTTGCATTTCACCCTTTGAATAAGATAGACAATTGTGAGCGTAAGAATAAATAAGTTCATTAGGAATTTTTAAATCATGATATTAAAAAGAGCAATTTAAAGAAGTTATGATATTGAAAAATTAAATGTTTGATACTGGAATTTGTTATCCTGATTTATAGGATAAATTCAGTAACCAAGTCTATGATAATATTGTTGAGTAAATGCAATTTTTTTCCTTGTCATTTGGAACCATTAGTTTCATTTGAGAAAATAAATCACTTCCAAATTCTCTGACTCTCTCTCCAGATATCCAGCCTTCTTTTAATTAGCATCATAAAATGTCTACATAAGTGAATGTCATTTTTATAATTTGAATATACTCATTGACTTCAACATCTCTTGTAGCAAAGAAAAACTGGAAAAATAAAACACTGAAGATTTTTAAGAGAATAAGAGTGAAGAAAATGAGACAAATACAGAAATGAGAAATAAATGAAACAAAGGAAGAAAGACAAAATAGAAACTTTAAAGAAAGATAATTTGCATATATTCAAAGAAGTATCAATTCTGATCTATCTGACAGAACTAATCAACAGTAAGAGAACATTGGTTTTGATTGTGGGTGGAACTTTCATAAAATTCCAAAAATACCTTGATATCACAAAACCCCCCCAAAAAGGTATTCTGCTTGATGTTTTTATACAAAGAACATACAGATGTCACTCTAGTACTAAATTTAGCAAATAAAATTGATCATGATTGATAAGACTTAGAATATTTCTTAAAGTCTAACTGAAATAACTGCAGCATAAATGGTTTTTTTAAGTCAGAAACCTAAAAGTCAGGAAATTCTTACTCAGATTTAACCATGTTTCTGTTGACACTGGGTTAGATAATAATTTTTTAGAGATTTATAGCAGTTTGAGATGTTACCAAGATCCAGTGCCTCAAACCCTGTTGTTCCTCCACATAGCCCTCAATTTGAAGCTTTAAAACATGAAAACCTATCAACAAATTCACAAATTATTTTACATAAAATATTTTCAATAAATTCTAAGCTAACTGGTCTTTCCCACTGTGTTTCCCAGCAAACATGTAGCCAAGCTAAAACACTTAAGGGGAAGATAAGAATTTCTCATGTTCTCTAATCCCAATTAATCACGCTGGATTTAGTTATAGCATATACAGAGGAAGGAAGGCCACCTGTAAAATGCATAAGTGGTTACTTGGGATTTAATAGGTTTTAGTTATGGGCCTAGTTCTGGTGCTTCCTTAATGTGAATTATTTTAATTATATAGTCTCACTAGAGTTTAATTTTCCCACCTGTGAAATGAGAAGGCTCAATTAGGAAGGATCTCTATCTTTCAGCTCTAAATAATTTTTAATTAAAAGTGTATTTTCCCTTCATGATATGTAAATGAAGAAAGCAGGTGAGAAAATCCTACTTAGAGTATGATCCATTTTGTAAAATTAAAGTGAAAATATATGCAGAATTATATATAGCAACACATTAATGGTGATTACATAATTTCACATAAAATTTTTATTTTCTTATTTTATCTATCTGTATTTTACATTTTTATGAATGTACATGTATTATATTATGGTCATAAAAACAGAAAAGATATTATAAACCATAAAAATTAAATCTTCTTAATGTTTATAGAACACTATGTATCAGGTCATCAGCACTTTGGCATTCCTTGTTTTGGAAAAGTTTAAAGGAGATAAGATAAGGATTTAGCTTCTTCTTTTTCATGCAGAGACTTGAAATCCAAGATGGGTCTATATGAGCACACCAGTTTCTAGAATATCAACCAAAGAATCAATTGCTCCAGCACAACATATTGTACCCCATCATCATGGCAATAATCTGAAAGCACTTGTGTTAATTTTCCTAGAGCACTATAAAAGATAATGTACACACTAAAAAACACATTTTGGACATTCAAATAAGTGGACTATGTAACGAATATAGGAGTGAGGCATTAGTGGGTAAACTTTTTGAAGTTTTATTGAAACATAATTGATATACAAAAAAATCACATTTAACGCATACATCTCGATGAGTTTGGACAAATGCATACATTCATGGTACCATCACCACAACCAAGGTATCAAACATATCCATCATGGTGGGGTAAATTTTAGAAGAAGGAGGTAAATTTATTTAATATAGTCTGAGCTATCTGGTCCCTAATTCATTGAGACCTTGAATACGGGAATCCACACTTATTGGTTGTGACAATAAGAAACTGACCCTCAAAGGCAGGCGTATAAGCCTGGCTTCACAACAGCTGCAGACTTTGCCTTTTCTGAGGGCATGCCCTTAGTTTCTAACATTACAGAAATCAGACAAGATATACCAAGATTACCTCCAGTTCAAAGTAGACTTCAGATCAGGGGTAAAAACTGTCAGAATCAGGTATCAGAGAATTTCCAGAAATTTGCATATTTAGTAACATAAATTAGACATGATCTTGAGTATACCATGGATAGAAACTTGAGGAACCAATCTTAAACAATTTGAGAATAATTCTCTGGCTGGTTTCTCTATGTTAGAGTAATATTCCTACTTAAGGGTCTTTTTTCTTTCTGAGCTACAGAAGCGTCATGTAAGGCTCTCGACCATGCCAGCCTCTCCTATGGCAGGGACAAGAGAAGGAGAAGAGGCTCATCTTTCTTTAGCACATGGAGCCCTTTTAGTCACTCCAGCTTTATACAACACTGCAGCATTCAAAGAGACATCTCCACTGTGTAACAAGGAGAATCCCAGAGAAATGTAAGGGTGGCTGGCTCCCACAGCTCATTATAGTCCCAAAAATTTCTCAGTGATGAAAGGTTCAATTGCTTCATCTTCATGTGAAGGTGAACATAAAACTGCAAATCCAAATGACTGTAGCTCTTCAAATACGTCACTCTGGAAGACTCTATTTTTCCAGTGATGCTGTCATTGTTCAGAACATCCCTGAGATACTTCTTTTGGAATTACAGAGGAGAAAAAAAAATGCCGTGTTTTATTACTTTATGGTCATGTCTTGGCTTTGATACAAAATGGAAAACACCTGGTTTGGTCACTAACTTTCCTCAGTCAATGAGGAAATTGTTGGGGGGAAAAATCAAATCCACATTCAAACAACAAACGAGTGCTGCCTTTAGAAGATGTTGCAAAGATTGGGCTACAGGCCTTTGAATGCCAAGAACATTTTTAGTAGTGGCAGCATTGCTAGAACAAGCGATGAGATATTATATCTTGGGATTCAAGCTGGAGGCATGATCCTGCCCCCGCAGCCCACACAGGGCCAGTGGAGATAGGAAAGAGATTGTCTCCTTACCCACTTGTGCAGGACTGCAGCTGAGCACCAGGACCCTGGGGGACCAGACTGGGGGTCATGTCAAACTTTCACAAGGCGTAATCCAGCCAGTAGCACTAGAGCCCAAGGAAGACAGGTTGCATACAGGCAGATGAGTAGAGCACAAGAAGCAAGAATCCAGGCAGATAGTGACTAGATGCCTCTTCATCAGAAAGTCTCTCACAGACTTAGAGGCCCTGGGTCCCAGGATAAATAGGTGTGGAGTTCAGGTCAGGACCTCTGGCGTCAGGGAAAGGACTGGTCAGAACAAGGCAGCCAAAAGGGCCAAAGCAGAAACTCAGTTCTCTGAGATCCAAGCAAAAGAGATTGGGGGAAAGCTGGGCCTAGCCTGAGTGTGGAGGGAGTCCAGTGGCAGTTTCCCAAGATTGGGTGCCATGTGAGAGTCCAGTGGTGTGAAATCCATTGGACCCAAGTCTTGGATGATAACCAATGCTAAGCCTCTTTCAATGAAGTACTGGGACTTTTGAAACCTTTGTAACTTCAACTAGGACTGAGGTGAAACAGAGCCAGTGGGTGAGGTGAGATGGATGGGGGAGCTGAGATATTTGGGAACACAGATGAAAGAAACTGATCAAGACAGACAGAAAACATAAGTAAGCCCTACTTGGGTGCCCTGAAGACACCAACATGCATATAAATTCTGATACATTTATTTTAGAGTACCTATCACTATATTGGGAAACCGCACATGAAAAATTTCATGCTTCCTTCCTCTTCTGAGTTTATTGTCCTTAGAAGGATGCTACTGAATTTCATGGATTGCTGGGATTTGCCAGTCACTATTTTTTTTAATTCAACTATCCAAGTTTGGCAGGGTTGAAACCAGACCGTGGTTTTCAAAGAGCAGACAAATTGAGACCAGACTATATTCTAAACTCCCCCACGTTCTGGTTTCATTACGTTCTTGAAACCCAAGTCAATTTTATGAAAAGAGTTGGTAAAACTGATCATAATTCTTAGCAAACCTGACCCAGTTAGAACTCAAAGTTGGAGTGAATTCAGCTTTAATTTGGGGTGCAGTGCTAGCAGTAGAAGTGAAACTAAATATGTGCAAATGCGTAAGAACTGAAGAGGAGGAAAATATTATTATTATTATTAAGTGATAAATTTATTAACCCAAATCTCTGAGCAATGAGTGGTAAGAAAATATTTCCAGATCTAAAAACCCAGAAATTACTCTAAGATCATAATTCTAAAATAACTTTTCTAATTAAGTTCAAACTTTCCAAGAACATTCACCCTTTATCTGAAACTGAACCTTGAGAAATTTCAAACTAAAAGTCATTATAAACTGCTTGTATGAAAATTATGTTTTCGCAATGGAACTATAGTGTAATCGTTGTCAGCAATTACTAAACTGCAATCCTGAGGCAAGAGACAAAGGGTCAGTGGAGCCAAAAAAGAGAGAGGGGGGAGAGAAAGAGAAAGGGAGAAGAAGGGAGGGAGCAAGGGAAAGGGATGGAAGGAGGGGGAGAGAGGATAGAGAGAAGGGTGTGAGGGAGAGAGAGAAAGAGAGGGAGAGAGAGAAAGAGTGTGAGAGAGAGAGAAGAGGAGGAGGGAGGAAGGGAGGCAGAGAGGAGAGTTGGGGGAGAGAGGAGGGAGAGAGGAGGAAGGGACAAAGAGGGAGGGGAAGGAAAGAAAAGAAGAGAGAAAGGGAGGAAGAGAAGGAAGGAAGGAAGGAAGGAAGGAAGGAAGGAAGGAAGGAAGGAAGGAAGGAAGGAAGGAAGGAAGGGAGGGAGGGAGGGAGGGAGGGAGGGAGGGAGGGAAGAAGGAAAGTCGGTCAGTCAAGGATTGAGTTCATGCATTCTCAGAGCAAGTTAGTTTTGACCCTTGGGAATAGGATCCTGTTAGTCTTATTCTGAATCCTTCTCAGAAGCATCATTTTTCTTGGTGCAGCATCTAACATCTGGACCAATCCCAGAGAACTGTATCTCCAGGGAATCTCAAAGTAATTGGGTCAATATTGATACCTAACTCCCACTGTTATTATTTCTCTACACCAGAACTATTAACATTTTGGGCCAATAAGGGATTAAGCATGTAAGGATTTTGTTAGGGGAAAAGTCTACGAAAAAAATGGGAAGGAAGATGGGGAAATCTGGAAGAACCATCAGACATGACACAAATTTTACCCCCAAGTGAAGGATAGAAGGAAGGGAGGATGGGTAGAAGTATTCCAGACCTCAGTGCAGCCTGAAAGGCTTGGCAAGATCGTCAGGGGTTTTGAGCTGGGAATTCCTGCAGTGCACTGTCATTGGTTGGGAGCAGCCACGGGAAGCAAGACCTCAGCATAAACAAGATGCATAGACTGAGTGTCTGTGTCCCCCTAAAGTTCATATATTGAAACCTAATCCCCAATGTGATAGTTTGGAGGTGGAGCCTCTGGCAGGTGACTAGGTCACAAGAGCACAGCCCTCATGAATGGGATTAGTGCCCTGATAAAAGAGGCCCAGGGAGCTTCCTCCCTCCCTCCCATCACATGAGGACACAGAGAGAGGATGGCTGTCAACGAACCAGGAAGTACCTTGATCTTGAACTTCCCAGACTCAAGAACTGCAAGAAATAAATGTTTGTTGTTTATAAGGCACTCAATTTATGGTATTCTGTTATAGCTGCCTGAATGGACACAGGGCAATGGATGTTGAAGTGCAGCCACTTGGGCCCTTGGTCCAGGACACTCCTCTCAGCAGGGAGCCTGTGAGGTTCACTCTCATGGATGCTGTAGTCCACCCCTAGTGCCATGAGCATCCACTTCTCCACATAGGTTCAGGCAGCTCCTCTATGACAATTCCTGTGGGCCTTTATTTCTGAGGGAAAACTTAGAAGAGAGGGATTAATGGGATGGACAACAACCCCCATCACTGCAATTGATCTCAAGGCAACAACAGATTCTCCTCTCCTCCCTCCTCCCTTACCTGTTCTAAATTCCTTATCCTCATCCTCAGCTATCACCTTGGCCATTCTTGATGGCTTACCTGGTGGCATGACCTTAATTCCTGATGGGTCTGAGCCCTTGGGAACCATACTTTTCACAGTTCTGGGTCATTACACATGTTTGTTCACAGTTACAATGAGGCAAGAATCCACCCAAGCAGATCACGTGTGTTCCACCTGTATTCCTCCCTGTACCCATTGTGGAAAAACAGCCTACCACCTTTTATCTCTACCTGTATGGTGTCTCTGCTTTCTGACTGCTGGTCCTTGGAAACAGAACTCCAAAGTGTCCTGATGACAGCTGTAATATGTAGCTAAATGGGATCCCTGCTGTGTCTTCTAGCAAGAATGTGCTCCCTTTGGGGGGGCAAAGTGGCAGAGACAGGAAGCACAAAATCCCCCAATGGGTCATGGGGACCTATGGTAAATGGGCCCACTCTGCTTCCACCCCTTCATTCCTGGACTCATGTTCCCTTACTACTGGGAATATGGCACCATATATTAGTCCCTGATTTAATAAAGGCATTACATCTTTAAGGATGATACTCCATTATTTCAAAGTGTTCCTCCAAGATGACACTTTAGCTGCACCTGTTGATGGCTATTGCAGCATTTTATGAGGCTGGCAGCCTCTTGGATATGCAATATGAATCTCATGGACATGAGCCCATTCCAAACATCCTTTGATGTAAAGTAGGTCCTTTGGTCAGATGCTATGCATAGTGGAATTCTATGCATGTGGAGTAGGCATTCTATAATATAAGTTCCTAAATAATAGTGTTGATATGCTGCTTTGCAGGAAGAACAAGCAAAGTCATCCTCAGAATGGGTATCTTTCCCTGTGAGGATGAACCATTGGCCCTTCTAGGATATAAAGTTCTCAATGTTGCTACAAAGTTGTGCCACATGAGAGGCTCAGTTTTGGTAATGATTTGGACACTCATTAATAGCAGTAACTAGATCTACCTTGGTAAGTGAAAGTTCATACTACTGGGCCAATGTGTCATCCCCATCTCTTCTACTCTATTCACATGTCCATCATACCAGTTCTGGGGTGAGCAGTGATGAATGCTGGCCAAATAATTTTGTTCACTTGGTTGTTCAGTGCTTCTTCCATGCTTTCGGGTGGGCATTAATGAGAGATACAAAATCTTTGTACTTTGTGCTCATTTCCATATGTCTAGCCAAGACTCCATCCTGGACCTCCTTTTCTCCAACCTTCCAATCCTTTTCCTTCCAGGGACTTGACTAGATTGCCAGGCCATTGGCCACCTCCCAGGATCTATATTCTCATTTCAGGCCACTCCTCCTCCCTTCCACACAAGTGGATGACCTGGTGCATGGCTCACAGCTATGCCCATTGGGAAGATATTTCCTCCCCACTGTCCTTCAGGGCCACCCCAAATGAGGCATAATGCTGCCACTGTCAACTTTCAGTTTGTACCCAAGGACCAAGCTGAGCCACCCGTAAACAAAACTCTGGCCTTTTCCTCCTCTTTCAGCTAACCAGCTGAAATATCCATTTGTAGTACCAGATTTCACTATAGGTACAAGCTAAGGGAAGGGTCTCCTGTTCAACTGTGGTGGGTGACATGAGGGTCTGGGCCACCTGCTCATGCAGCTTACTCATGTCCTCTAATTCTTCTGGGTCCATCTCAGATTTAACATTTCCATCTTATGATAGATTGCTTCTGGGCCCCTGTGACTCTATGGCTCAGTAGATCCAACAGAACCCAGTTTATAATGGGAAGTTCCAGAAGCATGGTCATGTGGAGTCCTACAGTCAAGTTTTCTACCTCTTTCATGGTCTAGTAACAAATCAAGAGCTATTTCTCAAAGGATATATAATTTCCTGCTGCAAATGGCATGGCTCTAGAATCCCAGAGGTCTGCATTATGATTCTTCTGCTGGAACTTACTATAAACTCCACACTGCATCTTTTTCCACCACTGATTCTTTGACACTATAGGACCTGATAGATCATATGACCCAAAGGCAGGGCAGGTTGCATCACAGCCTAGGCATGCTGCAGTGTCCTTTCCTGCTCTGAACTATACTCTAAGCCCAGGTGGGAACAGTATCCCTAAATGTGGAGTATTTTGCCTCCAGAACTTAAAGAGGCTTACCAGATGCTCTTTCATGTGTGTGTGTGTGTGTGTGTGTGTGTGTGTGTGTGTGTGTGTGTGTGTGTGTATGATAGGGGACACAAGATGCACCAATTGTCTTTTGCTTTGAAGGACATATCCAAGCATGCCCATAACCATTGGATCCCTAAAAATCTTCACTAAAGTGACTAGCCCTGAATCTTCCCACCCACTAGAGCACATATGTTTTCCCAAAATCCAGCATATTAGTCACCTCTTGCTCCACCTGTCCAATCATAATGATGTTGTCAATGTAATAGATTAGTGTGATGCTCCATGGGGTCTCCAGGCAATCCACACCTCTTCAGACTACACCATAACAGAGGGTAAGAAAAACACAGCCCTGAGAAAAAATTGTAAATAAATATTGTTACCCATCCCTTGTGATTGTAAACTGTTTCTGATCCTCTTTCCTAATTGGAATGGAACAGAACACATTTGCCAAATCAGTGGCTGTATACCATGAGCCTGAGGCCTTATGATACCATATCTGGTACAGCAACTACACTTTGGGCTGCTACTGGATTAAAGTCTATGTCAGTCTACAGGACTACCAGAATCCATCCAGTTTCAAAAGGGATCAAAATGGTAAATTAAACAGAGATGTAGTAGGAACCACTACCCCTGCATCCTTTAGGCCTTTAACAATGGCATTAATCTCCACCATCCTCTCACCCCAAAATATATTTTTGGATTTATTATATTGGATGGAGTGAGGGGAGGCTTGGACAATTTCAAAGGTTTCCATCTGGACTACTTTGATAGCTCTTATTCTACAGACCAGGAAACCTCTGTGGGTGTTACTACAATTTCCAAACATGTCTATCCTAATTGTGCATTCGGGGACTAGAAAACCCACCCTCTGGGTGAGTTCTTCAGGACCCTATTTATTACCTGACCCTCATGAGCTCTCACTCTAATGGGATGTCATGATAACACTCTGGGTCTCCATCAGTGTCAGCTCAGACACAATGTCCATTAATCCTAAACATGACCAGTTATTTACCTGTCTCACATCTAAGTAAGTGGTCATAAGCCCCTTGGGGAAGGATGAGGGACATTTTCACAGTATATTCTTGCCATAGTACAGAAGGGTCCTTGTCCCTAGGTACCAGGCCACCTCCTTAATCAGTGGGTTACAAATCTGAAGGTTGGCTCAGGTCCAGGAATTGAGCAAGGAATTGTGACTTTTTATTGTAGCAATTGCCCTCAACCTCCCAATCCTCTATTTTTAACTTTAGTTTTTCTTACAGTCATTCTCCTGGCTTCCCAGAGCTCCATCATCCTCACAAATATTAACAAGCTCAGCTCTGTGACTGCCTCTTTCCATAATCCCTGACCTGCAAAGGAGGAAACCCCTGAGATGCTGATGTCCCTCTGACCAGCACATTCCTTGTGTCCTTTGCAAATGATTTATCCTCTGTTTCCTACCACAAAACACCATCCCCTAGTGGGTCTTCTGGTCTCAGATTATATATTCATTCCAGCATGCCCACTTCCTCAGTCCCTTTATTCCTTCCCCCACCATCTGCCAGGGCATTTCCACTCATGAGTGTTGGCCATCGTTTTATCCAGGCTTCTAAGAGCCACCCAGCAATGAGTTTACCCCATCCTCTAACAACTTTGGTGTTAAATATCATTTCTCAATAAAGTGCCCTTATATCAATGAGTTCTTGCTTATTCAGTCTTATATTCCAGCCCCCTTGGTAAAGCACCCTCAAAATCCAATCCCAGGAGTATTCTCCTGGCACCTGCCAACACATGCTGGCTAATTATTGCAATTCTTTGGGCATAGAGTCTCTTTCTTAACTTACCAAGCCCAGCATGACCTCACTATGGTATACTGGAGCTTAACCCTAGTTACTGGGTTGGCAGGCAAGAGAGGAGGTGCATGCAGGTCCTGAGATGACACCTGTTACAGGGGTGAGATTTCTACAGCATCTTCTAGCCCTGTAGAACTACTAGCCCTTAATATGGAAGGTGGGACACCTCTGCAAGCCCAGAGGGTCTGAGGAAGTTGAAGAATCAACATACTCAGGGCACCATCCACATGTCCCCATCCCATGTTTCAGTATTCTACATTTTCCCACCAGGTGCCTGACCTTTGCATAATATACCTGCTTTGACTGAGCATTCAAATATCTCCAGGGCTCTGCAATTCTAACAATTAGGTCTTCAGTCTGCCCCTCAGCTACATCTGTCTTACTACAGGGGATATGGCCTCATTGAGAGCTACCACAAAATTTCTCTGGCTCACACACTTAAGCAATAAACTTTGCTAACATTCCTCAGTCTGCCAATATTCTTCTGTGGGGCATTAATACAACTCAGGAGTAACCAGCCAACTCCACTGTCTCTGTGTGCATTATTCCCCCCACATTTTTTAATAGCTTCGATCATTTCACCTTACTCAGCACTCCCCTACCCCCGGACATTTTCCCAGGCCACGACTATTGAAATGTTTACCAACTGAGCCTCCATACTTAATTTTCTTTTTTAAGATTAATTTCCAACTGTAAGTCCTAGTCAGAGCAGTCAGGCAAGAGAAAGAAATAAAAGGCATCAAAATTGCAAAAGAGGAAACCAAATTGTTCCTCTTCACCAATGGTAGGATCTTCTATCTAGAAAAACCTAAAGACTTCACCAAAAACCTCTTAGACTTGATAGATGAATTCAGTAAAGTTACAGGATACGAAATCTACATACAAAAATCAGTAGCATTTCTATACACCAATAATGATCTAGCCAAGAAAGAAATCAAGAAGGCAATATTATTTATAATAGCAACCAGAAAATAAATACCTAGGAATAAATTTAACCAAGGAAGTGAAAGATCTCTGCAAGGAAAACTACAAAACACTGATGAAAGAAATTGAAGATGACAGAAACAAATGGGAAAAGCATCCCACACTCACATTGTGAAGAATTAATATCATTAAAATTACCATATTAATCAAAGCAATCTACAAATTCAATGCAATCATTATCAAAATACCAATGTCCTTCTTCACAGAATTAGAAAAAAAATCCTAAAACTCATATGGAAGCAAAAAAGGGCCCAAATAGTCAAAGCAATCCTGAACAAAAAGAACAAAGCTGCAGGTGTCCACATTACCTGTTTCAGAGTATGTTACAAGGCTACAGTAACTAAAATGGTATGGTATTGGTGTAGAAATAGACACATAGACCACTGGAACAGAATAGAGAACTCATAAATAGAGCCACATATTTTTTTTTTTGAAAGCAATCACTGTTTATTAACTGAGCAGATTACAAAAATAATCATGGTAGACACCTTAGTTCATTCTTCTAATAAGCCTGTTGATCTGGTCTTCCCTGTTGCCAGCATCTCCACCTTCTACAAAATGGGTTGTCTTTTTCTTCATTCCACCCCATGGAGATGATAATTTGAAGGGCCACAGGAAATTATTTGCTTCTTTGAAGCGTTTCCCAACAGTATAGATCTCATGAATCAGATCTTCCATGCAGCATGCAGATGATGTCGTATTTACCAAGAGATCGAGCAATCAAAGCGTTATCTGTCAACGCAATTCGTTTCTTATTGATTTTGCCATAACCACGCTTGTAGATTAGTTCATTTACTGACTTCAAGTTTGGGTACCCCCATGCAATATATGGTTCTACAATCCTCAGCATGTTAATTGAAGCCTTGTTGAGCTTAACAAAGGTTCCATTGAAGATCTGACGAAGGTGAAGAAGCTGCAACACCTTTCGGACCTTTGGCTCACACCATTGATACCTCGGATCCTGATGACGAACGCCAATTTGGGTTCTGCAGGTACATAAAAGTTGCCCGCTTTTCTCGCCATCCTAGCCATTTGAATCTCAGTTCTGTACATCTGCCTGTATTCCTTGTGATAATGCTTAGCTTTTTCATAGATAAGCTTCTTCCTTGCCTTTTGAAGCATCTTTTGGGCAAACTTGTTTCTCAGGCATTTGATCTTCAGCTCTGCGAAATTCCTTCACTTTTTCTTAAGGGTTTCTGGCACAGCAGGAACCTTCTTTTTCTTCTCTTCGACACCCTCCATGGTTCCAGCCGGAAAAGAGCTAGAGCCACATATTTACAGCCAACTGATCTTCAACAAAGCCAACAAGAAAGGATGGGGAAAGGATACCCTCTTCAATAAATGGTGCTGGGAAAATCAGATAGTCACATTCAGAAGAATGAAACTGGACCCCTGTCTCTCACCATATACAAAAATAAACTCAAAATAGATTAAAGACTTAAACATAAGACCTGAAACTGTAAAAATATTATAAGAAAATCTAGGGAAAACTTTACTGGACATAGATCTAGGCAAAAGTTTATGACTAGGACCTAAAGGCACAGGCAACAAAAACAAAAATGGACGAATGGGATTTAATTAAACTAAGAAGCTTCTGCACAGCAAAAGAAATAAGAGCAAAAGATAACCCGTTGAGTGAGAGAAAATATTTATAAATTATTCATCTGAGAGGGGATTAATATCCAGAATATACAAGGAACCCAAATAACTCAACAAGAAAAAATCAAATAACCCCATTGAAAAGTGGGCAAAAGACATGAATAGGCAGTTCTCAAGGGAAGACATACAATGGCTAATAGGCATATGAAAAAATGCTCAACATCACTAGCCATCAGAGAAATGCAAATTAAAACCACAATGAGATATCATCTTACCCCAGTAAAAGAATGGCTATTAATAAAAGATAAAAAATAATGAATGTTGGCCAAGATACAAAGAGAAGGGAACTCTTATATACTGTTGATGAGAATGTAAATTAGTATAGCCAGTATGGAACAGAGTATGGATATTTCTCAAAAAACTAGAAGTAGAATTAACATTTGATCCAGCACTCCCACTACTGGGTATTTACCCAAAGCAAAATAAGTCAATGTATCAAAGGGATACCTGCATTTGAATGTTTGTTGTAACACTATTCACAATAGCAAAGATATGAAGTCATCCTAAGTGTCCAACAATGTATGAATAGATAAAGAAAATGTGGTATAGATACACAATGGAATACTATTTGGCCATAAAAAAGAATGAAATCATATCATTTGCAGCAACATGGATGGAACTGGAGGTCATCGTCTTCAGTGAAATAAGCCAGGCACAAAAAGACAAATATTACATGTTCTCACTTGCATGTGGGAGCTAAAAAATGTGATCGTATGCAGGTAGAGAGTGGAAAGATAGATAACAGAGACGGGGAAGAGTGAATGTGGGAAGGAGGAGGATGAAGAGAAGTGGGTTAAAGGGTTCAAACATACAGTCAGAAGGAATAAATTCAATGTTTGCTAGCAGAGTAGGGTGATTACAGTTAAGCAAAGATATACTGGGGTGATAGACACCCTAAATACCCTAACTTGATCACTACATATTACGTAAAAATTTCACATGTGCCCCATAAATCTGTACAAATTAAAAAATGTTAATTTCCAGCAGTGGAACCATACATCAAAAAATTTTATGGCTTTTGACATGTACGTATATTAGATTAGGCAAAAGGCATCAATTTATACTCCCATCAGCAGTATACAGATTTTGCAACTTTCTGGCATATCTATCTTTTTAAAATATCTACTGATTCCACAAATGTGAACATTTTCTCATTATTTTAGTCTGTTTTTATTAATTAGTTTTTGGTCATAAAATTGAGCATTAACTGATTAATGATTAAAGAGCAACAGCAACCCAAGGTGCTGATACCTAAAGAATGTGTAATTACATTGCACAGAATGGCCAGAAGGATGAAGTCCCAACTTCTCTGGAGGTGGCTGCTTGCCTCTTGACTCTTCTACCTGTTTGCACCCGCTCACTGGTCAGACAAAGCCACTGAATCTACCAGGCTCTTTGAAACTTTGATTTTCTGCTTCTGCCTGAACTGGATTACGTTTTCATTAACATGGTGAAGATCCACTTTTTTCATGATGTCTTTCCCCTCTTCCTCCTCTCTTATCTCCACCCCAGTAGATTTACTACTCTTCTTTGGCCACCCCCGTACTTTATGGATACTTCTATCAGCATCTGCAACACTCCATTGTCCTTATTAATTTGCAGATCTTCTCCCCACCTTCTATTCAGGGACCATATCAGTTTTATGGTCATGTCATCAGCATTTATAACAGTAAGTAGCACACAATGAATAAATAAAGTGTTTCAGGATTATCTCTAAGAGTGGGAAAAAAAGAGGCATTTCTTTTCTTTGGTCAATCTCAGCACACTCAGGTGTCCATCTGTCCTGCCAGGCTGCTTTCTGTATGGTGCCTTCTCAAAGGCAACAACAAAACCTTCCCAAAAGTGTGAACAGCCTGAGTTTACATGTTTTGGAGGTTCCAGGAAGATATCAAAAATCACAGTGAAAATTCCAATAGTCAGGCAACTACATGGCTTTTTAAAAATCCAGATGTGGAGTGTTCAATTGAAAAACATATGGATACCAAATCAGAACTTTCCATGTTAATCTGGACACAGCTCTATTTTTACTAGGAAGCTAGCAGGAATGTTGTTAAGATTCACAGCTGCTCTTATGAATTTGTAACTCCCAAATTGCGTTAGTCCACAGCACTTGCTGAGCCTCCAGTATGCATAAGAAGGAGGTCTTAAATGGTTTCCAGACGTTCATAGAAAGAGACATTCAATGGCTTTGGGCTAAGAAATGAATTAAACAACAATGGATTGCTATTCTTAAGGTTCATACATCACAGCCTCTTTTGCTTTGGATGAAAGCAACCCTAAAGTGAAGTTACAACTCCCAGGAACACATACACAACCCTGGTTACGCCCAGCAGACATCTCAGCAATGTTCTCACTCTCATTCCGAGCATGGTAGTAGCTTAACAGAGAGCAGGGAGTGTTGGAGGAGGCCCCAAGGGGACCTTCATCCCTCTTTCCACTTACCTCCCCCCACAGTTCTAAGCCCTCACACTTGTCCAGAAGAAACATAAGGCCAGCCACGTGCTTGAATGTGGGCTGCTACTTAACACTAGAAATGCATGAGGAATTGGGTCTGCTAGGAGGAAATCAAGCAAAAACATTTGTGAGTTGGAAATACGTTGAAAACATATTAAAACATAATAACCTAGAGTTTCTGTGGCTTTGCTAAACCAAAAAGAAGGAAAAAAGGAAAGAAAACATGCTTCTCATTTCTAGATTTGTATCATCTGGAGTAACTGAATATTTGTCCAGTAGGCTTCCGTGGGCCTCAGGCTCCAATAAAGTTGAATTTAAAAGAATTTACACCTTCTCATTCTTCCTGCAGCTTGTAAAGTTACAAGGATTAGTAGAACTACATCTATAAAGCAGAAGAGAGTCTCGAAGCCAAGTCTGGTCAGCAGAGAAAAGGAAGGCAGAAAGGCTGCCTAACAAAATCCCTGCATCTCCCCTTTCACGCCACAGCCCCCACCCCTGGCCAGGACAACTGAGTTCAAGGCACTTCCGCATTAAAGTCAATTGAATGGCCTTAGTTCCTGTCCAGCTCGGTTTGGTCCTGGAAAAGGGACTAGCCAGAATCGGACAGAAAATCACAGGGAGTACTCACACACTACAGACCTACCTGAAATACAGTGAGAAGTGGTGTCACTGACTCCCACTTTCTTTACCAAGAATTATTACTCACTTGTGTACCATGTAGCCTGAACTAGAAAAAGGCACCATAATGGAAGACATTACCCATAATGTTTATGAGAGGAGACAACAGGAAAGACAGTCATGAACAATACTTTGAAAGCAGGTATTTATATGCCCATACATAGCAAACGACCTTGATTTTTCTTCACACAAAGATAGGTAGAATAAGACTGATGACTTGATATGAGAAAAGAAGGGTAGACCATGATCAGAAGAAACTAGTGTAAAGAAAGTGAGGGCAAAAAAACACTCTGTTAAAAAATTATGTACCTGCCAAGAATGTGATCCATAAAACCAAAGGTATATATGAGAAAAGGGTTTATATTCATTTTCTATTATTTTATTATAAAACTCATGCATGTTAAATACAGAAAAATTAGAAAATTCATATAAGCTATAGAATTCCTATACCTATAAATAATGTGCTAATAATGATATGTATATATGCATTCTAGACCATGAGCAAAAGACCCTGTCAGTCTTACTCGCAACTGTTAGTTCAATGAATAATCTTTAAATAAATGAATTTAAGATATTTTTCTAGGCATATATACATATAAAATAGAATTATCCATACACACTATTTTGCTTTTGACAGTATATCATAGATGTATTTCCATCTGCAGGCATTTGATTGCTGTATTTCAGGCACGGATGTACCATCTGTTGAGCCCCCTGGTTGGAGGCCTTTCCTCCTTTCTTTTCCATCAGGACTATTGTTCATTCCTTTGTGCTTCCTTTACCTTGAGCTCTAATAGAAATATTCTCATGAGCATTATGATGGTTTCTGAAGAACTTGTTACAGGTTGAGACTCCTGAGCTCTGCCCCTGGAAATCTGAATTCATTTGACTAAAGTGAGTCATAGGAAACTGTATTTTTAAAAAAGATTTCAAATGATTTGTCTGCAAGGGGGTGGGGAGACCACATGATGAGAATCACCATTTTGTCAAACTATAAAATACTACTGTGGACATATTTTCACTCATTATTTGCAACCCTTCACCCTCTGGAAGCCCTGACTCTGTTCTGAGAGGAGTCTATAAAACTCTGCTTCCAGATGCCATAGATCCGAAATAAAGAACTTAGTGCTTACGGACTCTAAGCCGTAGGGTGGGCCAACATACATAGTCAAGAACATGGAGGACTTGTAACTTCTGCTGCTTCTGAAAATAATGAAGCGTTTGAGACAAACCAGTGACAGAGTGACAGCTTACAGGGCCCTGATAAAATTTGTCCTCTGATAAAATTTTAACCTAATTCCAATTTTGCAGAAGACTTTGGATATGTGCGTGTTCAGTTATACCTGACCTCCAATTAGCCCATGAAAAGTCCAAAAATATCAGTACGCAGACTTGGAAGCTCCTTTGTTGTGTGTCTCATGGATTTGTCCTCCCACCTAGGCTGTTCTCTACATAGCCCTCACCCTTGTCTTCAGCATGGTGCTGGGAGGGGGCTGCCCCAGGAAGGCAGAGGAAGAAGGGTCGCTCATAAAGTCTTTGAGTAAGCTCCTCTTCCGCAGTCAGGCTTGGAATTCCAGAGCTTATTGGGATTTCAATAAGCCAAATAACAGTAAATTCTCCTAGCATTCTGTGACCAAACAATCCCCGTGCTCGTTTACATCTTTCAAGCACAGATGGGACTGCGATAACAGCGAGAAATGAGGTCTGACCCCTGGAGCAAGGGTTGTAATGAAGCTGGAATGATGACAGGAGAGGAATTGACTGGCTATGGCTGCCACCACCTTTCCCAGGCATGGCTGCAGCTGCCACCAACTGATGTCTTTCCTCCCATGAGTGCCCTCCCCTCTTCTCCAGAGGCTGGTGCAAACCTGGTCACATGAGATATCTTCTTAAAACCCTTCCATGATGCTCCATTACATTTGGCATAAAATTCAAACACTTGAGAATGGCCATCAAGGTCCTCACAATCTAACCAGTGTTCTCTATTTTTCAAAATATTAAGAGGGTACATATGTTTTTGATACATGGCTTGAGTCAGGGCTATAAGTGTGCCCATCACCGGAATAGTGTTCATTGTACCCGTCAGGTAGGGTTTTGCTCGTCGCCTCCTCCCCGCTCCCCCCTGCTTGGTTTCCAATGACATTTACTTTCCTCTGTGCACTTGTGTGCCCATCAGTTAGTTCCAATTCATTAGAGAGTACATGTGGTGTTTGTTTTTCCATTCTTGAGATACTTCACTTAGGATAATGGTCTCCAGTTCCTTCCAAATTGCTGCAAGAGGCATTAATTCAGCCTTTTTTATGGCTGAGTAGTACTCCATGGTATACATATACCACATTTTGTTAATCCACTCATCATGAATTGATGGGCACTTGGGTTGACTCTACATCTTTCTTATCTCTCCAGACTCACCTCCCACCTCTACTCCTGACAGCCCTTCCTCCACACACACACACTCATGCCCACTGTGTGCTCCAGCCTTTGCAGTAATTTCTTACAACAGCCTCAAGAAACTAATATACCCTATAACCTGGAAGAGTCCCTCTTTTCCCAGGGCACTTATAGTACTGAACTATTATCACCTATTTACTTGATTTAGACTCCATGAGATGAGGATTAGTAGCACCATCTGCTCTTTTCCCTACAGCATCCTCAGTGCTGAGCACAGGGACTTTCACATAGTAGACAATCAATAAATATGTGTAGAATCAATAGATGAATAAATGAATGCTTGAATGAATGCACAAGGAAAAGCTTTACTTAGAGAGATAAAACAGGGGTACCTAATAAATATTTTTTGAAAGGCTGTTATTTACAGAGATGGGTAGGAAATGCAAATGCATTGAGTGCCTGCTATATAAGCCATTATGCCGGATGGTTAATGTGCATTACCTCACTGATACTCACCACATTCTTAAAGAGTAGTTATTACTGCTCTGGTTTTACAGAAGGAGAAGTAGGCTCAAGAGATGAAGTAATTCACCCCCAGTCACATAGGAAGGAACAGATATCTGTGAGGACACTGAGTATATGGGGTATAATGAGGCCCAAGGGTAGAAGTCACAGGGGAGGCAGAGTTCAATTTAGAAAGATGCTCTTTGTATTGACAACCAGAGATGTCCAACAGAGCAATTTGTAAAATCTAGTAGAGGATTAGCAAACTACAGCCCACGTACCAAAGGAAGTGGAAGTTGGCATAAGAGCAAAGTCCTGGGCCAGCGATTCACTTTCCCTTTCCCTCATTTTCTGAAAATTCACTGTTGCATGGACCAATCCTCAGCATTAGCCCAAACTTCCTCCCCATCTCCTGACACTAGACCAGGATCCCAACGTTCAGAAAACCACTTCTGAGAGTCCTCTGGCCCCTGCACACCAGGGCAGTTGACCACTAGGTAGTCAACGAAAAACAGTCTTTCCTGGAGATGGGGTTTACTCCATGAGGACTCCAAGATCACCTATGAACAGTTCTTTTTATTTTTTTAATACAATCTGAAATTAACTTGTTTTCTATGGTTTATCTCTTTCTTCCAAAGGAGACTGCAAAAAATAATATCAGTAAGTAAAGGGTTCAATCAGACTTCTGATTCTCAATCTGATGTGACCCTTCCCCTCCCTTTAACATCCAGAGATACTTTGTGCTTCTCTTAGAATTTTTATTTAATTGAGTTTCTCCACTGCCTTGTATTATTATTGTTTGTCTCTTTCTCATATTCTTCTTATGAGATTGTAAGCTCCTTGGGAGCCGAGACAATATCTTGTTTTTTATTGCTTGCAGCACCTACCACATTGCATAGCACGTGGTCGTCAATTGAACTGCTCAAAGTTTTCCTATATTTTTTAATTTACGTGAGGCTGATGATATTTTACTAATGGATTATAAATTCTTGGTAATAGAGTAATTAATACTTTCTGAATTCACAGTGTGAGGACCTCATAGTCTATAAAAACTAACAACTTACTACATGCAGAAATCATCACAACCAAGATTTTAAGGTTTTCCTTTGTTGTTTCTTAATTTAAATAGTTGCTTTTTTCCTCAGACACAACCAACATATTTATCAATTGCTATTGTTTTTATTTAAATTTTACTTTTTAAAATTCATAGCAAAATTAACTTTTTAAAAATGGGGTTATAGTTCTATAAATTTTGACACATACATAGATTCATATAAACATCATTGTCAGAATACAGAACAATTCTATCATCCCCAAAACCTCCCTCATACTATCCTTTTTATTTTATTTATTCATTTATTTATTTTGTGACAGGGTCTCACTCTGTCACCTGGGCTAGAGTGCAGGTGGCATCATCATAGCTCACTGCAACCTCAAACTCCTGGGCACAAGTGATCCCCCTGCCTCAGCCACCTGAGTAGCTAAGACTACAGGTGCACACCACCACCTATCCAGCTAATTTTTAGCTAAAAATTATCCTACCCAGCTAATTTTTGTATTTTTTGGAGAGACAGGTCTCACTCTTGCTCAGGCTGGTCTCTGACTCCTGACTTCAAGTGATCCTCCTGCCTCGGCCTCCCAAAGTGCTAGGACTACAAGCATGAGCCACAACACCTGGCCCATACTATCCTTTTCCAGTCACAGCCAGCCCTAGCCACTGTCAACCACTTTCCCTATAACTATAATTTTGCTGTTTAGATAAAGCCAAATAAATGACATCACATACTACGTAAACTTTGAAGACTGGCTTCTTTCACTTAGCATAATGCTACTGAGATTCATCCAAGTTGTCTCGAGTATCAGTACCTTCTTCCTTTTTATTGCTAAGTAGTACACCATTGGATGGGCGCATACACCACGGTTTATCCATTCAGCCATTGAAGGGCATTAAGGTTGTTTCTATTTTTGATGATTATGAGTAGAGCTGCTATGAACATTTATATACAGGTTTTGTGTGAACTTAAGTTTTCATTTCTCTCAGGTAAATGTACGGGAGTGCTGGGTTCTAGGGCATGTCTAGCTTCATAAGAAATTGTCACACTGGCTGGGCCGGCTACCGGCTTTCCCACCAGCAACATTAGAGAGTTCTCACTGCTTTGCATCTTCACCAGGACTTGGTATCATCCACAGTTTCTATTTTAGCCATTCTAATAGGTATATAGTAATGGCTCATTGTTGTTTAGGTTTTCATAACATTTATAAATGGCGCAACTCTATCAAAATTGGGGAGGATATTATCTAGCAATACTTATGGCCCCACAGCCACATTTTATTTATCTGATTTTTCAACACCCCCAAGTGTATAATACAGTAGTTGCTTTATAAAATATTCAGAGGCAAGCTCAGAACTGTATTATTATTTCCCTGAACTATATTTGAAGTTTAACTGTTGGTGTATAGTAGTAGAGCAACTGAGTGCCCCCACCAAACCTAAGCAGAAATCATGTGTGGACAAAACAGAAAATGCAACTAACCCCTACAATGAGAGAAGGCAAAGTGATACAGAGTTTGGAAGAGGTAAATCACCACACTATGCTATTGTCTTAGGGCCGGGCTCGTCTTCCTAGGTCTCCTGCTCCCTACACTCCAGCCACACTTGGTCAAATTCATCCCCACTTAGGGGCTTTAGCACATTTGTACCCTCTGTGTGAAATGCTCTTCTCCTATGTTTTAGTAAGACAGGAACATTCCAGTCATTCAGATTTCCACTTAAATGTCATCTCATCAATGACCACCCATCCTAACCGCAGCCCCACAAGCCACCCCCTATTTTTGTCATGCTGCTCATCATTGCCTGACATGATCTTGCTAATTGTGATCTGTCTTTCCCTACCAACTCGATAGCTCCAGTGCCGGGAACAACACTTCATACACAGTAAACATTCAGTAAATATGAGTTGAATGGGCGGATGACTGAATGGATAAACACACGTGTAAGAAACTTTGTTCTTGCAGAGACTGCCGGAGGGATGTGTTACTCACGGTACTTTAAGCATAAGCCCTGACCGTAACTTAGTCTTCACATCTTTGAAGTATTGGTGGGAAGGGTAAAAACTGGAACCACCATTTCAAGGCTGTAAGCACTTTTCTGTCTTACAGGTGGAGGCTCAAATGAACCATTGGTAAAGACCAATCTGTCGTTCTGGGAAAATCACTGGAGTAGACCTTTCATTTGTAGGGCAAAGACTCTAATCATAAATACAGATGTCTGAGACAATGTCACACCAAGAAAGCAAGCTGCACTTCTGAGAATGTAAAAGGTTGTCTGTAGGGTGGGCAAGCCATGCTTCCTCTGAAGAAATACTTCTTTTCTAAGAATGAACTTGGGTGTTGCTGTACCTGCACACTCGTCCTGGTTCTCATAGAGCAGTGGTTTGTATGAAGAGAGGCTTGCAGAATATCTGATGCCGAGACCTTGAAAATGGAAGAGGTACAGGTTTTCTTTCACTTCATGTAAAAGTGAACCTAGCTAGGTTTAGCGGTATGCAGTCAGGACTCTGCCATTACGGCCTTACTTGTGGTGCTATTAAAGACTGAGAAACCAGACTCTGAGAAAGGTTAAAAGCAAGCAAGCAAGCTGCCCTTTACTTTTGGAATTTAGAAAGGGAAAATGTAAGATCTCACAAACACACCCCACACACTTTTCCCATACATATACCTCTGTATGTGCATTGTCTGTATTGGTACTGGCCTATTGTGTTCTGTTGTGATCATCAGTTACTGGCCCTAGAGCTAGGGGTGAACTTCTCTAGAAAGAGACCAATCTACAAAATGAAAATAGTGCTCGGAAACTGGACCTTAGAATGGGTTGCAAAGGAAAAGTCTCTCACCATTTGGGACTCACTTTCTTGGACCTGGACCCTAAAAATGTCAACAAGTTTTCAGAGTGCACCTTAGCAACTGTTTTTCTTTATAATGAAATGGCAGTACCTACAACAACAGCATCCTAAATTATGGAAATAAACCCTTCCTCCTTACAAAATAACTTGGGTCAGCTATTCAGTCACGTGATAAATATTTGTTGCTTACCCACTGAATGCCACACACCTTGCCAATAATGAGAAAACAGTGGTGATCAAAACAGATGTTGCCCCTACAGTCATGTTGCTCACAATAACAGTGAGGAAACAGACATCAGTCAAACACAACAATCCAATTACAAATCATGAAGAGTGCATGAAAGCCACAGAAACATTTGACAAAGAGGCATCATCTAGTCTAGGGTGTCATAAAGGGGGCTCTCCTGAAGAAGTAGTTATTCCTGAGCTGAGATGTCAACAAGGAATAGGGATAAACTAGGCAAAGAAGAGGGGAGAACACTCCAGGTACAGGGAGTAGCATGTGCAAAAGTCCAGAAGGAGAAGAGAACTTGGCATGCTCCAGAACTGGAAGGGAGGCCAGCGAGTCTACAGAGAAATGGAGGTCCAGGATGAGGACGAAATCTACAGGGGTCAAATCATGCAGGCTATGAGGGTCGTGTTAAGGATCTTTGACTTTATTCTGAGAGCTAGGAGACACCTTGAAGGGATTTGGGGAGATCACTCTGGTTCAGTGTGGATCTCTCATTAGAGAAGGCAAGAGGTGATTCAAGAGTATTTAGGAAGTGTGCCGGTTATCAAGTTATGGTCTCTCAGCTCAAATCAACACTACTACACTTTGTGATGCTGAGGCTAGGAGTCTGCAAACTACATTTCTTCTTGTGACAATCAGATGCATGTTAGGTTCTACCTGAGGAAGGTGCTAGAGGGAGATTGCAAGGCTGAAGCAGAAAGAATGGACTTGCCCTTTCCTGTCTGCTGCTGTTTGTGTGGATGTCACCCGAGTCTCACTTCTTCACCCCGGCAGCAGCAGTTCTGTCCATTAGCAGCAGCTGAATCCACTTTGCAGGTTTTTTTCAAGACTCATAGAACCAGCTTTATTGGCCTCTATCCCACTCCCCAGAGACACCAGTACTAGCCAACTAGAGACCACCCTCCTCAGAGGTCTGGGTCCCAGGCACACAGGGCTCCTCCTGTAAGTTTCTAAGTTTTAGTGATTCTAACGTTTTCCTCTTGTTCCTCCAACCTTAGGGGTGGTAGCTGTAGTTGCTACCTCTACGATACATTAGAGTTCTTTTGCTTCTCAATTACCTGGTTAACTGTGTTATGCCTGGTTAACAACTCTGTTATTTAGGTCATTAAATATGAAATGTCCGATTTCTAGTCAAAAGTTTAGTTTATTATATCTCAAACAAGAAGCAGTACAATTAATCAAAGTATGCGCCTAAACTATTGACATAGTTTTGTCATCTTAATGATAGCCTGTTTATGCCAGCAGTGAAGAAGCCTGGAGAGCAAGCGGCAATGAAATTGTGAAAGGCGTTTTCCACAGCTTATTGAGAACTGAATATTTTTCCTTGCAAGAAGTGGTCCAAAGCCTGGAAGAAGTGGTAGTCAGTTGGTGCAAGGTCTGGTGAATACAGTGGGTGACAGAGAGTTTCTAAATCCAGCTTCTATAGTTTGAGCAGCTTTGTTTTTTGCAACATGTGGTCTTGAAAGAGGATTGGCTTGTCTCTATTTATCAATCTCAGATGCTTAAATACAAGCATCCTCATCATTTTGTCCACTTGGTTGCAGTAGACATCTGCTGTAATCAATTGACCACGTTTCATGAAACTGTAGTGGATAATAACAGTGCTGGACCACCAAACAGACATCATTAGCTTTTTTTGATGAATATTTGGTTTTGTACTGTGTTTCAGCACTTCATCTTTATCCAACCATTGTGCTTAACGCTTGCAATTGTCAAAAAGAATCCATTTCTTATAACATGTAACAATATGGTATAGAAATGGTTTGCCTTTATGTCGTGACAGCAAACAAAGGCAAGCTTCAAGACGATTTCTCTGCTGATGCTTGTCTAATTCACACGGAACCCATCTATCAAGCTTCTTTACCTTGCCTATTTGTTTCAAATGGTCCAATATTGTCCAAACCTCACTGCCAATTCATAAGTAGGTTGAGATGGATTCGCTTCCACTACAGCTTTCAGCTCATCATTATCTACCATGATCTCAGGTCACCCATGTGGCTCACATGAAGATTAAAATCACCAGAACGGAACTTCTCAAACCATCACAGTACTGTGCATTCATTAGCCACATCCTTCTCAAACACTTCTCAAACATTTCGAGCTGACTGCACTCCATTGATTCCATGAGGGAACTCATATTCAAAAATAACATGAATTTTTGACTTATCCATGGTTTCACAAAAATTGCTCTAAAAAAAATTTGAAAGATAATCACAAGCCAAAATGTACATTTGAAAGACAGAGGATGTACCTTCACAGTTAACATAAAACAAGAAGTGTCAAAGTGAAATGTCAGAGATATCAACTGTCAAACTTAGTGCTTAAGGAAATCAGACATTTCCTACTTAACAACCTAATAAATTCTCTCTGTTCTAATAGTTGGTGTGGTTTCTGTCTCCTGACTAGACCCTGGCAGATACAGGTGGCTACTGCAGCACCACAGCAAAGAGGGATAAAGGTGGCAGGGAAAATTGAGAAACAGCTTTTTTGCCTGAACTTTCTATTCCAACTTGATCACTCCATTATTAATTTTTCCTTTAAGAGTATGAGAAGGACTATCTTTCTTGCAAGTAATTGGTAAAGATGGGGTCCATAATAGCTACCTAATAAATATTTGTTGAATAAATTAAAATGGGGTTAATAAAAGTTTAAAGAGTCTCAAGGGAAATCTTTATAATTTCTAATTTATTCTATCATCTTGAAATATAATATTATATATACCCATATATATTTAGAAATAGGTATATATAGAGATCAAAGTCTTACAAGATATAATGGCCCAATTAAAGTTATTAAATAATACTCCCATGTTATTTTAGCACAGTATAAAATAACATGGGAGTATTATTTAATAAATAATAAATAATTTAATAACTTTAATGCAGGATTTTGTAAAACACCATTTAACACTACTGGTTGATGTGAGGCAAAAGTTATTAATATTTTTCTCAGCTTGATAATAGATTCATTTTAATAGATTATTTTCTCAGCAGAAATGAAACACACAGCTGTTGTTTGATTTTAGGATACAAGTTTAAATGCCTTGGGATAATAAAAGCCATGAGCTTTCATTTATCTGGGTTATGAAAAAGTAGACTTATATCCCCAATGCTATTACTAAAATATTTAAATTTCTCAATAAATCTATGAAAATGTCAATTATTTTTAAAGACAGAAATTTTGTTAAATTTTTAAAACAATTTATTTTATAATTGCAATAATATTAATATCTTTCAATGTTTGTATCACTGTACTAATCAAGGCTATCAATTCACAGAACAACTACTCTATGTCCAGTTAGCCAATTTTTTCCCTTGAAATATCTGAATTTTCTTGGGTGTTTTGTTTTTTTGTTGTTGTTGTTGTTGTTTTGAGACAGGGTAGTGCTCTGTTACCCAGGCTAGAGTGCAGTGGTGTTATCATAGCTCACTGCAGCCTCAAACTCCTGGGCTCAAGTGATCCTCCTGTCTCAGACTCCCGAGTAGCTGGGACTACAGGCACACGCCACCATGCCTGGCTAATTTTTGTATTTTTTGTAAAGACACGGTCTCACTATGTTGCCCAGGCTGTGAATTTTCTATTAGAAAATTAGCCTATGAGATTCTGGGTCATCTTCCCACAATATGGTATCGTAAGCCACATCATTTTCTCTTATCAGTTGCCAAGTCCTATCAATTTTACCTTCTCAATTCTTTCACATCTATATTCTTCTATCAGTTTCCTTTGCCACCATCCTGGTTAGTCTTTTGTTACCTCTTTACTTGGAATGTTGCTGGAGCTTCCCAAATAGGGTTGTCAGATTTAGCAAATAAAAATACAGGACATTCAATTAAATATGAATTTCACATAAAATACAAATACGTTTTTAATATAAGTATGTTCCAAATATTTCCCAAATATTGCATGGGATATATTTTTACCAAAAAAATGTTATTTATCTAAAAAATCTTTTCAATTTAAAAAATAAATAAAATGTTATTTATCTAAAAATCAAATTTAACTGGGCTTCCTGTATTTTATCTGGCAATCCTACTCCTAACTAATGTCTTTATCTTCTCCTTGTTTCAATCCACCCTTCATACATTTCCACATTTATCTAAAAAATATACTTATGATCATACCACACCATCACTACCACCCTGTCCCTTCTTTTAATTTTTCAGGCAAAGGAAAATCGTTGATGATTTTAAAATACAAGCACCTTACTCTAACATTCAAGGCTATCACAATATCCTCTTAAAATGCCATCTTGATATTTTAACGTAATTGTTCTGAAATGAATTTATGCTATTCACTGACATAACTCAGTTCACACCTTCCTGCTTCCATATTTTGTCAATATACACCAAATTCTATATTTTCATTCTTAAAAGTCCACATTAGAAACAAAGTAATAATACTTGTACAGAAAGCATTCAATAAATTTTTGCTTTTCTATTGTAATTTTATCATTATAATTATCAGCATTGTCTTGAGACTTCAACCAAAAAAAGAAAGTGGATGAGGGAAAAATGGATCCAATCCTTATTTGTTATATTGAACCCCAAAAACTCCAACCTGGAAACTGATATGTTATTCTATAATAAATGTAAAAGTTTGTGAAAAACAGCTAACAATGCTAAATCCTTGACACATGAGAAATTAATCAGAGTTGCCCAGAATGGAAAAACTTAGAGACAAGCTACCAGGTGCCTATGCACTCATGAAATGAAAGCTCTCTTCACCCATATCCATGGTGGCTCCAAAAATAAATTGCAGTTGTTTTTCTCTATCCTTGAGTCTTAATTTGTTCTTTTTATTTATATTGTAGAGCCATTCTGAAACTCTGAGAGTTTGTCCTTTATCCTAACGCTTGAACTCACATTAAATACACACTTTAATTTTCCAAATGTGATTTAAAAATGAATAAATAAAATAATCTCAAACATCCCAAATAAATTTTATAAGTTTATGCAACAAAAAAATTCCATCAGGATCTCAGCTTTTATATTAAATTCCAATTGCATAAAGTATTTAACAGAGCATATATTAACTTTATTTTTATACACCAGTAACTACAGTACTTGCGTTGTGCTTTTTTTACCCTTAATGTCATCTTATATGGAAATTTACCCTGAGAAAAGAGATTGCTTTCTGAGAAATGATGTAAAGCAACTTAGAACTTACAGTACGTGAGTTCAGTGACTCAAGAGAATGAGGTAGAGACAATCTCTATCTCCTTGCTCTTTAGTTTTATCAGTTACCCATTTTTATAGATGTTTTCAACCTGCTTCATTCTACAGCCTTCCAGCAACAGTCTTCCCACTTTAAGAACAGTTAAATTGCTATTCTATTAAGAATACCAGATGTCAGTCATAATGGAATCCCTGGCATTGTCGAAGTACCCTGGGAGAGTAAACTGTGGGCTTGGTCAGGGCATGTGACCACATACAACTGGGAAATGACTCTTGTTCTCACCAGGGTCATTCGGTCCCCGTCCCGTGATAATGAATGAATGAGCCAGCACCTTCCTCTCCTAGTGTTGCTGAGTAGGCCTCCAGGAAATGAAATGTCTCCACCAACACCAAACCCCAAACCAATGAGAGGAGCAGTGTTTCTACCCTTATTCATACCCTACTCGGCTCTATGGAAACAAGACTGCTGGCTTGCCAAGAAGCCAGAAATAACACTTCCTCTACTGGTTCAGGCAACTGATGAGAGATACCTTGAGAGGTTACTAGGTTCATACTTCTCTACCTAGAATTACATCTTATTTGCAAAGTATTTTTGAGGCTCATACTTTTGATTGGGGAAGGGAAAAGAGTGCAGAGAAAAGAACTACTCTGAGCTCCATTCACATTCATTCATCACTGTATCTCCAGTGCTGAACATTGTGCCTGCCAGGAGAGGCCACTGATAGCATCTCTTCCCAACCCCTATCCACTGACTCCACGTTGGTAGTTTGAAATTAGCCACTGGCAGTATGAATACCATGGAAATCAGCAAGCACTATAAGTCCTCCTCCCCTCCTCCCCGAGAGAGACAGTTATTTCACATTTCCCAGCCCACCACAGGGCACAATCAATGCTTATGGTTGGAATGCATGGTGTGCCTTTGCATTACAAGTGTTTTTACATAGGCTCTCTCACTTGAACATTACAACATTGAAAGGTAGAAATAGTAATGGGGAGATGTGAGTATAAAATCGCTGTGATGATATCTGTCATCACTTTGAGTGCCAGTGTTTGCTGTTATTGTCTTCATTTTGCTGTGCAGATGAAGAGACTGAAGCAGTGAGAGAAGCAGGGGTTGATGCAGGGACCTTACTTTGTGCACCCCTCCCCCCTTGTTAGTGCCTCCACCACCAACAAACCCTTCCAACTGATGTTCTCTCTTGCTTGCAATTAACACAGTGAAATCGTGCTCTCCTGGGTCAGTTTTAAGCTGTGCCTGACATGGGACACACATTTTTTATGTGAATGAGACCACTCTTCTGTCCATGAGACCCTTGCCTCCCCTCCCCACTCATGGCAGTGTATGGAAGGCAGGATGCAATCAACACTGAAGGAGATGACCTCCTAGGAATGCAGAGATTACTACCTAAAAAGTTCAAAAGAAGACATGGCTAGAAGACGTGTTATTCCACATTATGCTATAAAATTCTGAACATGACCAGAAAGCAAATTATCATTCACATCTTCTTGCATACTCTGGGTAAGACTTGCCACAGGAGATCATTGGTGATGCACAGTAACAACTTTTGAGATGGTCGTTGGAAGTCAATATTCATAGGCAGCTTGATGGATAATGCAGTATCATGAAAAGTGCTGTGGTCAGCGTTAGATAAATGGAATTAGGCAACTGCAGAGTCTGGAAGATCTATGTTACTTCAGTGCAAACAGGTTCTGAAGAGCCATGGGATTGGGAGTGATAATGGCGTTGCTACCTTTTCCTCATGGTGGAAAATGTGAAATTAGCTGGGAATGGTGTATTTGATGATAAAAATCACAAAGAAATGGTTCCCAGACCTGAATAGGAATGTTCACGTACATGTGCACTGGCTGGACAAGATACAAATTTGTAAGTACTTCTCTACCCATTATTCTAAATCTTCATTGACAAATCACATGGGCCTCACATGGTTCCATGTATTTTTGTGATATATTTTTAATCAAATTGTTTATATAGACAGGGGCCCACAAAAAAGAAAATAATTGCCCAGGGCCCTGTGTACCCAGAAGCAGCCTTTGTCAAACCTTTCGATAGCTGTGCTGGTGGCCGGCAGGTTGTTCTCTCAATGAAATACTTGATGGCCAACTCTCAACCAGAACTCAACCAATGTGCAGAAGCCACAACATGGGCAGAAGCAGGGGCTTCTCCCAACCCCACCTCCACCCTTGGCAGGTGGAGGTAGTTGGATCTACGGATGTGGAACTCAAGCCTTTCCGTGTCCTCTGTCCATCTCCAGGGCTCCCATTCACTGTCAACTGCCGGCATAAATAGGGACAGGCAACTCACGGTTGACTATTCTGTAGGACTTAACACTAACTGGAGTGTAATTTAGTCCACACCACCAGATCATAGGATGTGTGAACCAGAAATCACCTGAGAGGATCATCTGCCCCGAAAACCACATTTTGCATATTAGGATACTGAGGCCCAGAGAGCTCAAGTCAGTTCCTTAAAAGGAATCTGTGCCCAGTGCTGGCATGTGGTGGGAGTCCAGGAGCCACAGAGCATGTTGGGTAGGAGCTTGAGCTCCCCAGTCACACTGTCTGTGTATGAGCCTCTATTGCAGTTTTCCCTTAAGAAAAACGAGCATAACAATAATAGTACCTAATTCATAATTTATAATGAAAACTACATGATAAGATATATATATAGGGTTTAGCACAATGAGCTAAGAAAGTTCTAAATAAACATTGCTCGTATTACTATATATATAAGACTGCTTCACTATTCAAGTATTGTTGATATAACTCTACACCTAAACCAATGGACAGCAGAGTAAGGCCATTCCGCAGACATTATTGGGAACCTGCTATGTGCCACACACTATGCTGGTTCCTGGGGAAGTCTGCATGAAGGAGTTTGCCTGGGATTATAGACACAGGTGGTAGGAGCTGCCAGACTCCAACCTGGGGACGATGCTTGCATGTGAAACACGCAATCCCTCCGGCCCAGGCAACCCTGAAACCCACTGAATCTGGCTTCCAGCCTTGACACCTCCTTGCTCTTGCTAAGGTCACAGGATTGCCATACTCAGAGGACATATGTCTATCCTTATCTTTGTTGATATTTGTCTTTCTTTAAATAGTCCCTGAAACTCTCTCATCCTGGTGTATTAGTCTGCTCAGGCTGCCATAACTAGACACCACAGACTAGGCAGCTTAGAAACAGAAATTTATTTTCTCACAGCTCTGCAGGCTGGAAGTTCAAGATCGAGATGCTGGCAAGGATGATTTCTGGCGAAGCCTCTATTCCTGGCTTGCAGATAGCACCTCTTTGCTGTGTCCTCACATGGCCTTTTCTCTGTGCTCCCAGCGAGAGAGAAAGATCTGGTATCTCTTCTTCTTATAGGGACACCAGTCCTACAGGATTAGGGGCCTATCCTTATAATTTCTTTTAACCTTAATTACCTTCTTAAAGTCCCTAACTCCAAATACAGTCACATTGGGAGTTAGGGCTTCAACATATGAATTGGAGGTGGGGGGTGCTTACACAATTCAGCCCATGATATTTGGCTTCCATAATATGGCTCTCACAGTTCTCCCCTACCCCTCTGATCACTCCTTCACAATTTCTCTTCCTCTGAGTGCTGGAGTTCCCCAGTTCCATCATCTGACTTCTTCTCTTCCTCTGCCCTGATATACATTTACTGAGCAATCACACCCACATGCATGATTTTCAGTACCACATCCAGGCAGATGGCACTGCAATCGATATCTCCAACTTAGATTTCTCTCCTAGCTCCATGTCTATATATCCAAATACTTGTTGGCCACCTTGTATGATGTCCCACAGAAATATCAACCTCAACACTACCCAAGACTAAACATCTTCCCTCATTGACCTACTGCTTTTTCTAAGTTTTCTGTCCCCATCATCTAAACCAGAAATGCAGAGTTATCTGTGATTCTTTCCTCTTCACACACTGTACCATCCATGAGCAGGGAAGGCATCTCTCTTGTCTCCTTTATTTCCAGCAGCTACTACAGTGCCTGGTTTAAAGGAGGCACTCGTTAACTGTCATGAATAAAATAAAGGATAAATATCCCCCATTCCCCACATCCAGTCACGCACCCCGTTCTGTTGAATCTACTCCCCAAGTAACTCTCTGACCCTTTTCTTCATCCACACTGCTCCTATATATCTTTCTGCCTTTGTTTTAGTCCTCCTTCCCCCTCCTCCTCTACACACACACACACTCATCCTAGACACCAACCATGCCAACAGATTCTCACACCTCCATGCCTGTACATATGCTCTTCCTGTGGAAACATCTTGATCACTTTTCACCACTTAACTCAAGTTTTACCTCCTATAAGATGCCTTCCCTAACCACCCTCCCATCCAGCCCCCAGGTCAGGCTCCTGTATATGTTAGTATTATAGGATGGCTCACACTATATGTTGATGTCTCATTTCTTTTCTGATGTCCAGCCACCACTGAGGATAGAAACCATCTTCCAGCCACTTCAGTATCCAAAGCACCCAAAATCGTGAGCCACAGTGGGTAGAATCACAGATTTTGGAGTCAAAGTGATATGGATCCAAATTCTGATTCTGCCTCTTAAGCTCTCTAAGCTTCAGGTTTTTTATCTCTCAAATGGTGGGTGGTGAGGGGAGGCAATTAGATCTACTTCACAGGATAGGGTCATTAGAGGGTTTATTAAATTAGGCAACAAAACCAAAGCACTTAGTGCACAGCTTAGTACATAATAGGGTCTTATAAATGGTTACAGAATGAGCTAATTAATTAACTGATGCTGTGAGTGAAGCATACAGGATGAGGAAGTTTCTTCTACCTCATTTATCTACCCCCATGCTTCCTTGATCAAGACATGCTATTGTCAATGGGAAGGTGTAAACCTTTAGAATGATCCTCAATCCATTGGTTGCAACAGTGTTGGACTGTGTTGACCTACTGTCTGAAATATCTGGACCAATACCGACAGGGTTTAGGCTGGGGTGGGGGGAGGGGTGTTGCTCTCTGGAGGTGAAATGGCTTGTACAGCTGGGTTCAGGAAGTTCTGTTCCCTCAATTCTCACCCTTCCTGCTATATCACTCTCTCCTTTTCTCACCAGTATGCCACATGCCCTGTACTGTAAGACTGCACCTCTGTGTAAGAGGGAACTGGAAACCTTGGGTGACAAAATAACACAGTACAAATCTAGCGAGATATAACACTGTTTTTCATCTAAATAGAAGTGTCTCATTTGACTCTACTACTGATTTTTTGGTAAAATTCAAGGAGATGTTGGCTAAATTGGATTAAGGAAAACCTAATTATCTCCACAGAAATTTTAAGGTCTGAAGCTTTCCAGTTTGGATGTTTGTAGAAACATAATCTCTACATACAAGTTAGAAATCTCCATGAATGGAAAATAATCCATTTCAATCCAATAGCATACCAATAACATAGACTGGGGGAGGGAAGGCAGAGCAAAGTTCCCTTAAAGAAGATATTTGGATGAGGTTGAGACTTCTAGTCCAGTAAACTTTAAACAATTACATCTGAAATAGTTCTCACAGTATTGAGGATTTTCGAAAGTAAACAACAAAGGAATAAAATGTCTCTTTGCTATCATGGTTATTATTTTCTGTTTTTGTTTTGATTTGGTTTGGTTTTTAATAATCTGTGTATGGTAAGTTTTTATCCTCTTTCTAGGGTGGAGTTGGTATAGTCTAGTCCACATCATGGACAGTGTCATTCCTTTTGGCTGCCTCTCATTTGAATCTCCTACCTATATTTGACTTTCTTATGAGTCTTCAGGGGAGGCAGAGCCCATTTTCCATTATAAAAGCTGAAATGCCAGAAACTACCTTTCCCAGCATCCCTTGCAGGTAGTTACGGGCAGAGGATCCAGGATTCACCCCTCAGAAGCACCCACTCTGGATTCGGAGTCAGGTGCTACTGACACAAAGCAGCAGCCACTCAGACCCTCCCTAGAGGTGATGGCAGTTGCAGCAAGGTGGCGTTTCCATGGTAGCAGTAGTTGCAGTGCTGTCTCCATCCTTCACCTGGAGCAGATGTTCTGCTGTTTGAGCAGCAGAGTACAGCATCTGGCAAGGGCAGTGTAATGGCATCCTCACAGAGCACCCTGTGGCATGGGTTTGGGTATTGTGCACTGCTACTGTGGCTCCAAGCCTGATTCTCTAACTCCCCTAGCAACCCAATGTCATTCTAATAAATTAGTTTAAATCAACTGGAGTCTGTGTTCCCTACAACTAAGAATTCTGACAGATTCTGAGAGCCTAAGGGAGGAGGAAAAAAAAAAGATCCGTAAAGCTGGAGCTGTGTTGTTCCCACGTTTGGGAAGTATAGGGTTAACAGCGATGCCTCCTGATCAGAAGTGTCTGATCAGAGCTGGCCACATACAGGGGGCTTTTAACATCTCAGTGTCTGGACAGGGCAGCCAGAGCAGAATGGGCAGTTGGCAGATGCCAGCCAGCGCACACAGCGATATGCTGAGTGGAGAAAACAGATCAAAGCAACTAACTGCACTGTACTGAACATGGAAGTGTCAAGAGCAAGCAATAGGTACCCATGAGCTGTGAATATGTGAAATCACAAATTGAAAATCCGTGATCCCTTGGGTCTTTCTCTCTGTCTGTTTTGAATAAGGCTCCCATTTCTGTTAACTCAACTCTCGAGGTATTCAAATAAAGGTTCAGACTATTTACTTTTAAGAAATTAATTCAACAATAGATTAGTAAGAATGTATCACATACAGAGTACCAAGTGGCATTTGTTAAGGATTCAGACATTCAGGCCTCCATATCTATACATTTACAAAAATGTCGTGTTACATGCTCACACTGTACTACAATTAATTCCACGTGTTATGTTCTTTTGTTACTTCTTACCACAAATATTTTTCATTAGAAGATAATCTTATTTTTTAAAAAATGCTTCCAAAGTACATGAAAGAGTTTATTCTCTTACATAGATAGAATAAACCTACGAAATCTTGTACGCACATACATGATAAATTCCCAGACATTCGGAAAAAAAAGAAATCAAGTATTCTGGATTCAGAAAATCTCTATCTGGCCCATAGAGTTCAAACTTTCAAAAACAGAAGATAATAAGACGTACTTACTCTTTAAACTATTTGTTTCTTAGAAAATTCGGAAAAATCAGTGACATTATGAACTCTAATGCAGATGTGTCAATGTCAGATAAAAGAAAAAAAATAACTTATTCTGGCTTGCTTAACACAACAGCTTTGAGAGGAGAGCATAAGCCAGCGCTCAATGTGGTCTCTTTCCAAATTAGACATACTTCCAATAACGGGAATGAGAATAAGTAAGATTTCATTGCAGCTCCTGGGTGTATGGCTGGCGGGGTCTGGGGTCAGCCTGGCACACATACGTGACCCTCACAGTGGGGCCCGGCACGGTGCATACACAGGAACCCACAGCTGTCTTTGGCCCTGCATTCTCCACCCCACTGTGTAATGATGATATCTTGTTCCCACCAAGAAAGCCTGGACACGCCCTACTACAGCCTCACAGACAGCGCAAGGTCTAGTTCAAGACCCTCGATACTCATGTTTCCTATTATTCTGGGTCTTCAGATCCCTCGACTCCCCACAGGGACCCCCTGTATTAGGTGTCCTGCTGTCTTGCAGCTTGCCTGCTCCTCCCCCGCAGGTCCTTGGAACAGGTCAGTTTTGAGACACCACTGGCTGTCCAAGCACTGCCAAGCCCCAAGCAGGGAACTCCCAACAAAGAGAAGACAGAGAAGCTCAACTCTCCACACTCCCAGTTCTCTGTCCTGTGATCTGGGCCTTGGTGGTGACAGTGTAGACATTCCCTTCTGGAAATCAGTGGCCTGTAGTCCACTTGCCCCATAGCTGCCCACTCTACCCAGTGCCCCACAACCAAGGTGTTCTGGCAGAGGTCCCAGAAAACTTCTTTAGTCAGTAACAACGTATTTTCAAGGATTCCAAGCACAATTTTTGCTTAGAGAGTAGCCCCATAGGCTCCTCCACACTGGTAAAAGAGAATCACCCAAGACTGGACGTGATCAGGGGAAGGGGTGGGAGGCTAGAGATAAAAGTCTTGAACAGCAAGGTTTGGAGAGCCTTCTGGGTTGGTGAACACACTAAGCTGCTGGGAAGATGGTGCGCGTGGAGAGGGCATGGCAGCTCCCCGGCCACACACACCCTGCACCTTGTCCTGTGCATCTTTTCCATTTGGCTGTTCCTGAGTTGTAAGTAAGTACACACAAGTAAAATGTTTTCCTGAATTGCGCTAAGCCATTTCAGCAAATTAGCAAACTTGAGGAAGAAGTTGTGGGAACCCCCAATTTATAGCCAGTCAGTCAGAAGTACGAGTGGCTTGTGACTGTCATCTAAGGTGGGGCCAGTGTTGTGGGACTGAGCCCTTGAACCTGTGGGAACTTTAGGGAGACAGTGTCAGGACTGAATTGAATTGTTTGACACTAAGCTAGTATCAGAGAATCGGTTGGGTTCAGAGAAAACACCCCAAAGACATCCATGACTCCACCCTATAAATTCCAAAACAGTGGTACCTTCTTTTCCAATTTACTTTGCTATTCCTTTGCCAGTAGAAAAAGTTAAATGCAAACTCCCCCAGACTCCACAGACTGATAAATCACAGGGTAGCTCCTGAGGCATGAGGAGGCATATCAGTCTTCTTAGGCTGCCTAACAGAATACCACAGGCTGGGCAGCTTAAACAACAGAAATTTATCTTCTCACAGTCCTGGAGACTAGAACTCCAAGATCAAGGTGACAGCAGTGTTGCAATCTTGTAAGGGTTCTCTCCTTGGGTGGCAGGCAGCTACCTTCTCACTGCGTCCTCACATGGCCTTTCCTCTGTGCACACGTGGAGAGAGATACCTCCGGTGTCTCCTCTCTTCTTATAAGGACATCAGTCCTACTGGATTAGGGCATCACACTTATGACCTCATTTAACCTGACTTACCTCCCTAGAGGCCCTGTCTCCAAACAGACACACTGGGGTTCAGGGTTTCAGCATATGAATTTGTGGGGAGACACAATTCATTACATAACAGAGGAGATGCCTCGTTTGTTTTCCAGCACCAAGCCGCATCCCTGCCTCTAGTTACCGGATCATAGAATTATAGAACGTTAGAGATGGAAGGAACAGTAGCTGCTTCACCTCACAGTGAGGAACTTGGGTTCCAGATGGGTGAAGTGACTTGTTCATGGATACAGCTACAGAACAGTGAGGCCGGGAGTGGACCAGACTCTCTCCTGCCAGGGTAGCATTCTTCTCCCCAGCCTCAGGCAGCCTCCCAGAAAGATCCTGGAGAGAAAAAACTTCAAGGGGCCAGATCTTGAGTTATAAGCAAGGGAGGGCTGTAAAATATTACCTGCTACCTGATAGTAAGAAGTTTTCCTCAAGGGAGCCACGAAATGTTGTATGGCCAGTAAAAACCCAATACATATTCCTAAATGCCAGTACTCGGGATTTTCTCCTGTTGACCTAAGGATCATGGTGTTAGCCAGACTGGATTCGAAGGTTTCAGCCCACTCTGTGGGGGTAGCATGAGCAGCTCTCCATGAGTCTATGAGGGTTTCTAAAATGTAAGGGGGATGCCAACGAGCTCCCTTATTCTTTGACCTCAATCCCTAGGAAACCCATGATTACCAGGGTACAACCATCAAGACCCAGTGTCCTCCCCTCCCCTCAGTCATTCTCACATCTCTTTGGCCAGCCAGGAGTCAAATGGCCAGGCCTGCATATAAATGCCAGCTCCTATTTTTATCCCAGATTTGCAAAACCATGTGCTTCCTGCTGATAACCAAAAGCAATTCTTTCACGAACCTCAAATAATGCTGATAGGACACTCACATGGCCCTGGGGCATCTGGGACATGTGAGGCAGGAGTTAGCTGCAAAACTCTGTGAACAGTTTTCCAGAACAACTTGACACTAACTGCTGAGCCAGGTGGCCCCTGACAGTCTGCTACCCCACTGGGCCCCTGGTGCACCGCAGACTCTGAAAGCCAGGTCTACCGCCAGACCCACTTCATGGATCCTGTACCAGCCCTAACACTCACCCGTCTCTCCAGGACTCATCTCCAATTTGCCCCGAATATTGCAGCCCAATTAGCCTCTTGGATTACCTCTCCTATTTCTCACCTCCAAAATAAAAAAGAAATTTAAGGGTTGCACTGTGGACATAATCTTTCCAATTCTCCCCTGCACTCTGGGAAATAGCTTATCTCAATGAATGGAAGGAGAAAAGTCCCCTTTCCTTTTTTCCTGAGTTTAGTGGTCTTGTCATGCTCCAACCACAGGCCTGTCTATGCAGTAACCATCCTACTCCACCCCCAGAGGCGGGAAGAAAGACAGAGCCTACAACCCAGAGTGCTGGCCCTCCTCTCCCCACAGGACCAGGGTGGGATCAGAAAACAGCAGCCCACCCATCACTGTGCTGGGAAAACCTGCAGTATTTTCTCCTCCAACTCTACCAGTTGATGATTTGGCACATTTGGTTACCTTCTAAAATAAACCTCCAAAGAAAACTTAATAATGAAATATGTACAGTTTTGCTGCTGTTTTCCCCTCTTGACTCCTTCGCATCCCCTTCCTGGACAAGGGGGATACAGACACGGTCTCATATTTGCACTAGAGAGAAGACAGATGTTGGACACGGAGTCCCACAGTGTGGTGAGAGCTCCAGAGAAGTGCGAGTGTGATGCACGGCTCATACAAGGAGATCTAGCCTCCTCTGGGGGACCGGCAAGGCCTCAGTGAGGAAGCAGGTTCTAAGCTGAGATCTAAAGGATGAAGAGGAGTTCCCAGGACACAGAGTGCTTTGGGCAGAGGGGGCAACAAACTCAAAGGCCCCTAGAGATGGAGAGCGTAGTGCTTTCCAGAAACTACAAGAGACCAGCATGGTTGGACCAGAGAGGAGAGCGAGATTAGCACAGAAGCAAGCAGGTGACATAGATATGGAAACTGTTCTTAGTATATTTTGTGTTGCTGTAAAAGAATACCTAAGGCTGGATAATTTATAAAGAAAAGAAGTGTATTTGGCTCATAGTTCTGCAGGCTGTATGAGAAGCATGGCATCAGCACCTAATTCTGGTGAGGGCCTCAGGAAGCTAAGGGGGACCGCGAGTCACCTGGTTAGAGAGGGAGCAAGAGAGAGCAAGGGAGGGAGGTGCCAGCTTAACAATCAGTTCTCTCGGAAACTACGAGTGAGAGCTCACTCACTCTGGACAGGACCAGAGAGGACAGCACCAAGTTGTTCATGAGGGATCCACCCCCAGGACGCAAACACCTCCTAGTAGGCCCCGCTTCCAATATTGGGAATCAAATGTCAACATGAGATTTGGAAGGGACACATGTCCGAACTACATCAAGATCCAAAGGAAAGAAGCTTGATATGAAGCAGCCTTGTGAGAAACTGTGTCCTCTCTCTGCACGAAGCCCTCCTGAACTGCAGACACAGAACAGACAGCAGGCGGTCCTCGCCTGCCACCAGCCACTCTCCCTTCCTGCGACCTTCATTTCTGTTCAAACCCAGAACCCACCTCATCCCTTCCAAAAAGTCCTCCCTGATTTCCCATGCCTACTGCCCACCTACCTGTCCTGCCCTTCACAGCACTTCTGGGTTCCCTTTGTCAAAATCAGTGGCTTTCCCTACCCTAGCTGGTGCTAAGAGTAAAACATTAGAACAATAGAAAGCAGAAATCACTCCAAGTCTTGGTCCCCTTTTCCAGCAAACTGTGGGAAAATGCAAGCCTCACGGGATTTTTGTAAAATGATGGCTTGGTCATTTCATGTAAAGGGAAGAATATCCTGCATATTGAAAACACATTAGCACATGTACAGCACATCTAGGTCCTTCCTCCTGCACATCTGTATCTCAATGCAAAATATCCCCCTTTGTTTCAAAGAGAGAATTTTTGATAATCATACAAAGTGGTGCACCTGCCAAAAACAAAACAAACATGCCAAAAAAAAAAAAATGAAAATGGCTTTCACGGACAAAAGAGAGGTATGACTAGTTAAAAAAAAAAAAAAAAAAAAAAAATCAAATCACCGGCCTTGTGCCTGAAGGTTTCACAGCCTACTCTCCTTTAATTGCAATGAAACATGCTAACCCATAGATGGCGCAAGGTGACTGCTAAATAAATAGCTACTTCCCAGCCCTCAGAATCAATCAGGTCTGAACAGGCTACCTCAAGGCCAGGGCTCCAGGTCCACCCATCTTTGCTATAACCATGCTACTGGTGGTTTAGCTTCCACTTCTCTATCACGGTTGGATAATCATGGAGGAGGACTCAGATGTCACCATTTTGAGAGCCTTTTCTGGCATTTTAAGCTCCACATGATATGAAAATTAGCCCAATTCTTCAGCCCCTGGTGCAATTCATCCCCCACCCATCTTCAGTGGGCAAAGTGCACTGCATAAAAATTCCAAATCTTCTGCCACGTCTGCTCTTGGCCTCTGAGCCTTCTCCATGTTTTCCACAATCTCCCTTGGTTCTAGTGTGAAGACTTGGCCACAAACACCGGATCAGTCTGTGCAGTGACTATCAGAGTAAAAGGCTATTTCAGGTTGTTATTCTTAAGACTTATACATTTACTTAGTAATAGTAGTTTATCAAGCCTGATCTTGACCTTAGTAAATCCTCATGATGATACCATTAACTTGGTAGAATTATCTCCAATTTGGAGATAAGGAACAAGTTTAAGAGGTCAAGTGGTTAGCATGTTCTAGCCACTAGCATGTGACATTGGGCCAAAGACAGTCAAAGTCCCATGAACTTTCAACCCATCTAGCTGTACCTTTCCATGCTTTGTTTATATGAGTCTGAAATTTGTTCTTTTTTTTTTTTAATTTCCAGAGTTACAGTAGTGATCCATGGTTTGTTATTAACTGTTATTGTTTAGAGAATTTGCATTTCTTGGGTAAAATCATAATGTCGATACTGCTGACTCTACTCCCCCACACAGAGCACTTTCAGAGCGCAGGTGGCTTCCTAAAGTACTTGCCTACACGTGTTAACTCAGGGGATCCTCACACCAAGCATATGAAGTTAAAGCATTGTTATTAATACCCAATGTACATATGAGGAAGCTGAGGCACAGAGAAGTTAAATAATTTAAATAAAGATCACACAACAAATAGATAGTAGAGTTGGTATCTGAACTCAAGCCACCTGGCTCCATTAGCCATGTTCTTAAACATTATGCTAACACTCTAAACTATTATGGGGCCACAGAATGAACTAAGTCCATCTTCCCTCTCCCTGTTAAATTTGGGACAGGCTGATTCGAGAGTAAGCACGGGAATGAAAAGAGCTCTTACCTGCATCCTCATAGTTTTGTCTTTACAAGTCCAAACTGGCCAAACAATCCAGTATAGACCCAAAAAGGCTGCCCACAAGCACTTGGTAAGGCTTCCTTAAGGGCAGAGCCAGGAGTTTAATTAGTGGAGCTCTGCTTACCAAGAAAAGATTGGTGTCATTACTGATTTAACCTCTTACATTTGTTTCTCATTTCTAAAATGAGGATAGCTCCATCAAACTCACTTCGGCATATTTTAAACAGGAATCCCCTAAAGAATACAGTGGGCAGTGTCAACTAGCTGGGGAGCCACCTGGATCCAGAGTGGGCAGCCCCTGTATATCAGAGTTTCAACGTTTGCAAGTCTGTGAAGACTAAACAAAATACAAAATGTAAAGTGCCTTTGGCAGCTCCTCAAAAAGTTAAATATAGAATGTCCACAAGATCCGGTAATTCCAACTCCAGTTATATACCTAAAAAAAAATGAAAGCAGGGACTCAGATACTTGTACACCAACGTTCCTGGCAGCATATTCACAAGAGCCAAAAGCTGGAAACAACCCAAATGTCCATCAACAGGTGCATACATAAACAAATGTGGCATATGTTTACAATGGAATATAAGTCAGCCATAAAAAGGAATGAAGTTTATGATATGTCTCAACATAGATGAACTTTGAAAATGCCACACCAAATGAAATAAGCTAGATGTGAAAGGACAAATACCACACGATTCCACTCATATGAGTTACTAAATTCATAGAGACAGAAAGTAGAAGTCACGAGTGTCCCAGAGGACAGAGGAATGAGGGGTTACTGTTTAAGGGGTAGAGTGTTACTGTTCGGGATCATGAAAATTTCTAGAAATGAATGGTAGTGATGGTTGCAAATCATTGTAAATGTATTTAATGCCACTGAACTATATACTTAAAAATGGTTAAAATGGCAATTTGATGTTATGTATATTTTATCACAATAAAAAATAAAATACAATTTTAAAAAGTGTAAAGTGCCTGGGCCAGACTGCCAGTTGCCTAGCCAGTAACTATTCTCCTCTTTGTCTTCAGTAACAGAACCTTGCCTTGGTGGGGGCAGCAGGGAGCCCAGTGAAACTCTGTTTCCCAGGCTCCCGGCAGAGGGGTGGCCACGTGACTGTAAGCTGTCCAATGAGATGTTAGCTCCCACTGCCGCGGGGGGCTTCTGGGAGAGGTGGATTAAAAGGAGGGCGTGGGAGGCGCCATCTCCTCCCGCATGCTCCGTGTTGCCTTTGACCCTTACCCTCCTTCTTCCGGTAGGAAACATGGGCACAATGGCTGGAACACCAGCAGCCATCTAGAAGCCATGAAGGGACCTGGAGGATGCAAGTCAGCACTAGAGAGGCAGAGCAGAGAGAGAAGGAGCTGCAGACACCAGGGACACTGCGGAGCTGCCTGGACTTCCGGTTACATGAGAGAAGAGGGAACTTATCTCTGGTTTAAAACAGTGTTTTTCAGGTCTCTGCTACCAGCTGGACAAAACACAACTCTCAACAGATTCAGCACGATAACTCTGTTATTGTTGTTGCTGTTGGTTTTATTATCAAGAAAGGGGTGCCCCGGGCCAGGCTGGTTTGACAACGTCAGGAACATTTAGGGTGCCCGAGATGTATAATGAGTCATCCACAGGCACAATTTCCTTGAAGCGAGAGGATCCGAGAAAACAGCCCTGCCTGTCCCAGTGCCACAGATGCCATCGTAAAGATGGAGACATCACCCGCGCCCCCCGACGCAGCCGTGTGGATGGGTGCGCTTCCTCCGCAGCCTGTGGGAAGAGTTTGCTGCTCCACAGGCTAGAAAGGACTGGGACGCCTCGGCTCTTTCTCCCCTGCTAGATTTAAAGTGAAGCTGAAGGTTTCTCTAACTGCATTTCTCCAGTTAAGATGATGACGAGCTCACCAGGATGGACTGGCTGACTTGTCCTCTGGGTGAGTCATTCGCCAACTGCTAGTAGTCCCTTAACTTGCTGCGCTGACCTTCCGCTTGCACTCTGCCCCACACCGACAGCTTCCCGGTGCGGCCACACCCTGGACCTGTCAGCGCCGCCGGAAGCACCCCGCCAGCATCTTATCTGACCTTCCTCGGTCTGGCCGCCCCACCCTGCCCTTGCACTCCCTGCTCCCGCCGCTTCCGCTCTTTGGCCTCATTATGGCCAGTCCCCTGGGAGTGTACCTTGCTTCCAGGAAATTCGGCGTCATCTCTTAATATTTAAGATCCCCACGCCCTTTGACCCAGCAATTCTGTACGTAGGCATTTATCCTACTGGAGTGTTCTGTGTAACACACGTACAAAAATTCTTAGTTCATAAAGCAAATCAACAACTTAGTAAAAGACTCATTTTAAAAAGTGAGGCAAATTTATACACAATAATATGAAAAGTTCCCCGAATACACTTGTAAAAGGGGCAGAATATGTAATATTCTACCACTCATGTGGGGCAATTATGTAAAAATAAATAAATTCTATATTTTATGTATACATACATCTATACGCATATATTAACTATAGCTCTAATATACATACATATATAATGTAGTACGTACACCTGTAATACAGACACACACAGGTAATACCTATTCTATTATACTATCTCTGAAAGGATATACAAACTACAATAAAAGATGAAGGTGGGTGGTGAGAAAAGGAGATTTTTCACTGTGTATTCTCTTATACTTGAATTTTATGCCATGTGCCAATATTACCTATTCAAAATAATTTTCAAGCAGATGTTCATCCAGAACTTTTCCTCTACTTCCTAGGGGAAAATTTTCCTCGTAACTTTACTGCCTCTCTACCCCAGACACAAACCCACAGTCAATCAGTAACAGAAATGCTTGATGCCCCATCTTTACTCCCTTGGGCCTTATCTTTCAGTGTGTGCTGGTAGACTTGACTTTCAACAGCCAGCATCTCTTTGCCTGTGGCCTTTCTGTAGCCACCAGAGTCATGGGCAGCCCTCGGCCCATGACTACCCCTGGAGCAGTCCTGACCAGTGGCTGATGGGATTTGTCGTACACTAGTGTACATTGGTGCCCCTCCAGGGAGATGACTCTGGGATGTATTTCTATGCTGGCTCCCAGAGGGCTCTAGTGGCATTAAGCTCTAGTTGTCACAGTGCACACCCTTTTATGGCTTCTTTCCCTTTTCTGTCTCACTCCCCCTCTCTTCTACCAGCATTTCTCTTGGGATCACCTCCCAGTAAATGTCTTGTTCTCACCTTTTTTCCCCAAGGTCTGCATTCAGGAATCCCAACCAAAGACACAATCATTTCAACTACACTGTCTCTGAGACTCCATTTCTCTTGACCTCTGTGTATCTCCCATGGCAAACCTCCAAATGCTCCCACCCCAATAGTCCGGAGCCACTTAACCATGCCTATAGATCCTCCCCAAATTTAGTATTTGTAACCTCAAGCTGGCTCTTCATTGCTGCTCAAAATTCCTAATCAGCTCCTTTCTCCTTTCCCGGAAGCAGCATCTTCAAACTGTTACTATTTAACTCAAGTCTAGTGTCCTACTCCCATCTCCCTCCTTCAGAGTTACCACCTACTTCTCCAAGAAAATAGATGCATCAGAAGTGAACTCCTGAGGATTTCTATATCTGTATCTATCTAAATACTCTGTAAATGTGGTTTAATAAGTTCCTCTTTGAGCTTTTCTTTCTATGTAATACTACAGAATGACTCTGGAGTCAGACAGTGTAGGTTCATGTCCTGGCTCCACCATTTACTAGTCTTGTGACCTTGAGCAATTGACTTAAATCTCTCTTATCTATAACAAAGAGATGTCAACAGTACCTACCTCATATGGCAGTTGGAAGAGTAAATGAGTTAATTCATGTAAATAAAGCACAAGTCTCTGGAGACTGAAATATTCAATAAATGTTCTTATTTTGTATATTTTCCAAATGTTCTATAATGAACATTTATTACTTTTGAAATCAGAAAAAAATGAGTATTTTTGGGTGTATATATATATGTATGTTTACTAGTTCTTATCTCTTGCCTCCTTTCTTAGAAGATAAGAGGTCTCTATTTCCCTAGGCTAGCTCCTCTATCTGTACTCACTAGCTCAGCCACTAATTTCTCATCTAAGACTCTGATTCATTAGTTATCCCTTCTAACTTCATTCTTTCCTTTTCTATTGAATCAGCCTCACATACACTCAAATATTTCTCATCACAAACAAAACAAAAGCTTCCTTCCATCCTCCTGTCATAGAAAGTTAACTCTTTTCTTGGCCCCTGCTGCCTACCTTTCTCAACTTATATTACTCACCAAAATGAGACTTTCGCCCCACCATTCTAAAAAACTCCTCTAACAATGGCCACTAACAACCTCACAATTACCAAACTGACTCTTTTTAAAAGTGCTCTTCTACTGGACCTCTTTCTACAGCATTTGACAATGTCAATACCCACCTTGCTCTAGTGATACATTTGTGATGATTTATTTGGCATTCATCATAAATGCCATACCACGTACTGTTACAGGCACTAGGGATACAGTCATAAAGACCTTCTTGTATTGGGTTCTCCCAGGAAGCAGACCCAGGGACAGGAGTTAAGTTTATTTGGGAAGTGATCCCTGAAAGCACTGATATGGGAGTGGGGAAGTGAACAAAGGGGGAAGAAGCCCATACAGGCATATTCATGAGCACTATGGGTGAACTGGCTCAGTCCTGCTGGGGACGTCTCAGCAGAAATGGCAGAAAGCAAACCTCAGCACTCTCTCCCTCATGGGGTGAGGAAGCCGGGGTAATCCTCCACCAGCTCTCACATGTCATTACCTTCCCAGCACCTCCAGCTGCCCCATCCAAGGGCAAGCAGGCTAGGAGAAGCCTTAGACAGAAAGTCACAGATGTTTGCAGTGAGAAGCTACTGGTATCTATGGTAACAGAGGCTATGTCAGGGGCACTGGCAGAATCTTCTCCCAAGACTAGCAAGGTTCCTGTTTTATGGAGCTTCCAGAGGCAAATAATAAAATGCAAGCAAAACATGAACAATGTAATTGCAGGTAGGGACAAATATGAAGGAGATAAGATCATATGATGCTGTAGCAGTTGAGTATGGGTGTTATAGGCTGAATTGTGTCCCCCCATATATTTAAATTCTTAACCCCCCAGACCTCAGAGTGTGACCTTATTTGGAGATAGGTTACTTATAGAGGTAATCAAGTTAAAGTCAAATCATTAGGGTGGGCCCTACACAATATGACTGATGTCCTTATAAAAAGGGACACAGAGACATGCATAGGGGAAAGACCATGTGATGCGACATGGGGAGAAGCCAGCCTTCTACAAGCCAAAGAGAGAGGCCTGAAGCAGATTCTCTCTCACAGCCCTCAGAAGGAACCAACTTGCCAATACCTCGATCTCGGATTTCCAGCCTCCAGGACTGTGAGACAATAAATTTCTATTGTTTAAGCCACTCAGTCTGTGATACTTTGTTAGGCAGCCCTTGCAAACTAATACAGATTAAGTATCCCTTATCCAAAATGCAGAAGTGTTTCAGATTTCAAATTTTAGGGGGTGGGGAGAGGAAAAAAAATATTTCAAATTTTTTTCAGATTGGGAAATATTTGCAATATGGTTATCCAAGTTGAGCATCCCTAATACAAAAATCAGAAATCTGAAATGCTTTAACGAGCATTTCCTTTGAGCATCAGGTCGGCACTCAAAAAGTTTTGGATTTTGGAGTTTCAAATTAGTGATACTCAACTCATTTAATGAATATCTGCTATTAGATGGGTGGTCAGGGAAGGCCTCTCAGGCCTGACTACGGGCAACGGCCAGCCCTGCATAAGTCTGGGGCAGATCATTCTAGACAGGAGGAGCAGCAGAGGCAAGTCCCTTAGCTGGGAATGAACATTGTATGATCAAAGAATAGAGAAGAGGCCATTGTGGTTGGATTTAGTAAGTAAGGGGGAGAATAGTGCAGGAGGAGGTTGGAGAAGTTGGCTGGGGTCAAATGTGGGTCCACTTAGGCCATGGTAAAAAGTTTGGATTTTAGTCAAAGTGCAGTGGGAAACCACTGGGGGTTGTAAGCAGGGGAATGGCATAATCTTACTTGTGCTTTCACAAAGGTGCTCTCTGTTTGCTGGAAGGTAAATATTCTGGATAGTGGGGTGACAAGATCGGAAGGAGAGAGACCAGTAAGGAGCCTATTGCAGTCAGGCAGGGTTGAGGTATTGGTGTCTTAGACTCAGGGTTGGGACAGGGATGCCAATGGAAAGGGAAAGAAGTGAACAAATTCAAAAATAATTAGGAGTTGAATTGATAAGACTTGCTGATAGGGGGAGGTGAGAGAGGGAAGGTAATCAGAAAGATAGCTGTTTGCTTACTTGAGCAGGGGGGTGGTTGGTGAGCCATTTACTGAGATGGGGAATCCTGGGACGAGATGGGATTGGGGGTAAAAGAGGAGAATCCTTCTCTTCCCTTGCCTTTCAGGATACTGCCCTTCCTTGCTTTACTCTTTCCCTCTGACTCATCTTTCTGCATCACTTCTTGGCTCCTTATCCTCTATCCACAGAAATGTTGGCATGTCGTGTTCCTCTCTCCTTGTTCCCTAAATTCTCCCTGGGTGAATTCATTCATTACCCAAGACTCTGGTACCGTCTATATGCCAACACTACCAAATGTACATGCTCAGCCCAACTTCTCTCCAGAGTTCCAGAACTATGTTTTCAACTGCCTCGTAGATTTCACACCTGGAAACTCAAACCATTGTGTCCAAGCCTCTGTAAGCCCATCCCTGCCAGGCCCACCCTCAAATCTACTCGTCCTAGTGGGTTCTCTAGCCCAGCTGATGACTCAACCATTCATCTGACCTCCCTTGTTCTCTCCTCCTCTTTCCACCCTGTATTTTTCCCAAGCCCTACAATTGGTAGATATAGTTATGAGAACTCTCACTGTGGAGAATGAAAACAGGGGAGCATTAGGAATTAAGATGTTAAATAGCATTAATGATATAGCTAAAATATGAAATTCTATTTTTAAGACATTACTCTTAAGCTATGTGAAATATCACCAGTTATCTGAAATAGTTGGTGGTTAGGATATTTGCTTGATGAAAATACTAATTTCCTAGTGGAGAACAGAAAAAAAAATCCCTAAGCCAAAAATCAAACATTTATGTATTGGCTTTGTCACTTATATGTCATTCATTCTTGGATAATAAGTCACTTACTCTGTGTCTCAGTTTTCTAATCTATCAAATGGCTATAAAAACTAATACCATCCCAACCCAATTCACAGGGATGTTTACTATAAAGGAAAGAAGATTATTATCATCAAAAGTATCAAGGAGGAAACAGATGAAATCTAATAGAATATTAAAAGAATAATCCATCACAATCAATTAGTATTTATCCCAGAAGTAAAAAAAAATAGTGTAATATTTGGATGCCTATTAATATTATGCAGTGGATTAATAGAACAAAGAAAAGAAGTCATACAAAATCAAGAAAGATGCCCAGGCCGAGCACGGTGGCTCACGCCTGTATTCCTAGCACTCTGGGAGGCCGAGGCGGGTGGATCGCTCGAGGTCAGGAGTTCGAGACCAGCCTGAGCAAGAGCGAGACCCCGTCTCTACTAAAAATAGAAAGAAATTATCTGGCCAACTAAAAATATATATATAGAAAAAATTAGCTGGGCATGGTGGCGCATGTCTGTAGGCCCAGCTACTCGGGAGGCTGAGGCAGTAGGATCGCTTGAGCCCAGGAGTTTGAGGTTGCTGTGAGCTAGGCTGATGCCACGGCACTCACTCTAGCCCGGGCAACAGAGCAAGACTCTGTCTCAGAAAAAAAAAAAAAAAAGAAAGATGCCCAAAAGCCATTTGAAAAAAAATCAATATTAATTTATGATATATTTTTTAAAACTCTTATCAAGTTAAACAACTTTTCTTTTAATTTCTGGCTTGCTCAGTTAATTGTATATCCTATGTGTTTCTCATAGGCATAGTTGTAGACTGAAGAGTTTTAAAAGCCCTGCGTTTTAAAAATGCTTTGCAGTTTTTAAAAAGTTACAAAAAGTGTTTTTCAGTGATAACAAGTATGAAGGAATAGAATTTCATTATTTGAAATTATTTTAAAGGCTTACACTTGTACTATTTTCTTTTTGTGCATGTTATTGGTCATGGCCTTGATTTATTAATGCACAGTCTTAAATCAGAAATGCAATGTCCAATAATAGCTGTGTGAAAGAGTGCCTGCTCTGGAAGTAGGGATGAGGTCAGCAGTAGAGAGCCAGGGACACAAAATGAATTTTGATATATATACATATTTTTTAAGAAATTGGCTGCAGACTTTCCTGTCTCTTTCTGACAACTCAAGCTGACTGTATCTAATTGGAATACAAAGACCAGCCATTCAGCTCTCCCACCCCTGGCCTTTCCTGCTGCTTCCATACCATGGAATGAATGCTGGCAGCTCTGAATCACTTCCAAGTCACTGGGAATGCAGTGCAGTCAGCGGAGCTTGTATTTATGTCTGCCTTCTTCAGTGTAAAAGTGATTTGCCTAGGTTTCAAGCTTTAGAATCACAGAGCATTATTATTGAAAGGGGTCTGAGCAACTCAGTCTAGATCAGTGGTTTTCAACCCTGGTTGCACATTAGAATAACTAGGGGGCTTTTTTAAAAAGTAGTGATGCCCAGGCTTCACCCTCAAAGAGTCTGATTTAGTTGGTCTTGTAAGAGATGCTGGCTTTGGTATTTTTGAAAAGCTCCCCTGGGTGGTTCTAACATATAACCACAGTTAAAAACTACTACCCTTGTTTAGTCTTTTCATTAAATGAGCAAACGTAGGCCCAGAATGACCAGCTAGGAAATGGCAGATATCATTGACTTATAGGTAATTATTGTGTTTAAAAAAAAGTTTTCTAAAACTCAGAAATAATGCAAAAAGATGACTTGTGTCCATTTAATGGCTTATTAAAACATTGTCTTAAGCCTACCCAAGGGTCTTTTGACACTCTAGGGGAAAGTAACTTTTATTTTACTTACTATTACTATTATTTAGACATTTTTAGGTCTGTAAAGGTTAGATGTTAACATGTGGAAAAGAAATATGCAAATGAGTTTTTGTATAACAGAGATAAAAGTTATTTCTGTTCGGCTGAGACAATAACCCCAAAGGTTATGATTTTATTTCCCTGTAGGACATTAACCAGTTTTATATCTAATTTAGCAATCTTATTCTAGAATATTTTTCCATTCTCTCTCTCTCTCCCCTGCCCAGTTCCCCTTCTTCTAATAGGTCATTTGCCTTCCCTTTGTCTCACTTTCCAGACTAACTTTATCATCCTTCTGCTTACCTCATTAATGAGAAATGAAACTTTGACACTTGCTCACTAGGTGTTTATATGAAAATTATGAGCATAAAATTATGAGAATTATGTTTTGACGCAAATATGATGTAAATTCTATTAGGGTGTCTTAAACCATTCCAAAAGCTTTAATTGATCATTCAGTATGTAATTTATTTTGTTCTCTGAATATATTACTCATCAACCACATTCAGAACTCATAAAGTTAGAGACTTTCATTTCAGTCAAAGTGGAGTAACAAGGACCCAGTTGATCCTCTCGCTTGAAAAAAGCTAAAAAATGGGCATAATATATGAAAGTATAATTATTAAGCTGTTAGACACCAGGCAGCACAGAACACTGATCCCCGAGAAAGAAGAAACAAGTGAGGTGAGCTCTGTGATTGTCCAGGTTTACTGCCTAGATGGTTTCCAAGACAGAGAGTGCAGAGAGTTGGTCTCCCTGAGTTGAGGAGTTGGAGCTGGCAGTCTGGGAGGCCAAGGCAGTTAGAGTTCGCAGGGCAGAAAATCATAGAGGAGAGCTGCACAGAGAGAGCTCCAGACCTTTCAGAGGGTCCCCCTTGAATCTTCAGCTGGGAACTTACCGATGCATACATGGAAGGAAACTATCTAAAGCCAGGAAAAGGATTAGAGGGGGTAATACCTGCTGGTCACACAGGGCTGAAAGTAGCTCCTGTTTCTGTCAGCCAGAGGAGAAAGCCTCATATTTCACAGTCCATTGGATAGAGAATCAGTGGCGAGGAAAAATCAGCCCTAGAATAAAGGCTGCTCTAGTCCCACCTACAAAAGCTTAAAAGCATGCTTCAAAGGAATGAAATTGTTTTCAAATAATTTACTTGCATCCTAGAACAAACATTAAAAATATTTCTGTGAATATAAAACTAACCAACACCCAACAAGGTAAAATTTACAATGCCTGGCATCTAATCCAAAATTACTAGGCATGCAAAGCAAGAAAATACAACCCATAATAGAAAGAAAAATCCATCGGTAGAAACAGACTGAGAAATGACAGAGATGTTAGAATTAGTAAACAAGGACATTAAAACATGTAGTTATTATAACTATATTCCATATGTTCAAGAAGGTAAAGATTGTGTTAAAAAGAGATATGAAATATACAAAAATGGCCCAAATAGAAATTCTAGGGATGCAAACTACAATGTCTGAAATTAAAACTACACTGGGTAGGATGAACAGTGTATTAAACACTAAATAGAATAGGATTAGTGGACTTGAAGGCATAGCAATAGAAACCCTCTATAATAAAACCCTTAGAGAAAAAAGACTGAAAAAACAAATGAAGGGAACATCAAAGACCCTTAAGTGGTCCAAGATATATGTAACTGGAATATTGGAGTCCCTGATGGAAAGTGGGGGGACAAAAAAAATATTTAAATAAATAGTGGTTTAAATTTTTCTAAATTTGATGAAAGCTCTAAATCCATGGATCCAAGAACCTCAACCAACCACAAACATAGGAGATAAGAAGAAAATTTCATTGAGGCATAATGTAATCAAATTGCTTAAAATAAAGAGAAAATCTTCAAAGCAACCAGAAGAAAAAAAAACATAAAGTGATGCTGTCTTCCCTAGACTGTGAAATGTTCCATTCCATACACCCTATCTTTGGGAAACCACACGAGGTAGAGCTTCAGGAACCTCTGGACCTAGAGGACCTTCCTTTACTTCCCAAGTAGTGCTCAGGATGCAAACAGAATGTCTAATGTGGACTATAATTTTTTTTTCCTTATTTATTGATGTTTCCCCTTAGCAGGGCAAGGGGAGGCAACACGTCAGGTACAAATTTTAAGAAGCACCAAAAAAGTAATTAAGATAAATAATATTTTCATGTAATATACATAATCAAAATGAATGCAAGAAAATCCATGTTTAACAAAATATCAGGCTGGGCACAGTGGCTCACACCTGTAATCCTAGCAATTCTGGGAGGCTGAGACAGGAGAATTACTTGAGGTCCTGAGTTCGAGACCAGCCTGAGCAAGAGCGAGACCCTGTCTCTAATAAAAATAGAAAAATTAGCCAGGCATCATGTTGTGTGCCTGTAGTCCCAGCTAGTCAGGAGGCTGAGGCAGGAGGATCGCTTGAGCCCGGGAGTTTGAGGTTGTAGTGAGCTATGATGACACCACAGCACTCTACTTAGAGCAATGGAATGAGACCCTGTCTCAAAAAAGAAAAAAAAAATCAACAGTTTGAATAAAGATAGGATCTGACCCTGGGCTTACACGACTCGTCTCCTTCTTCTAAGTCCCAGCCCTCCTCTCTAGAAAGAGTCCTGACATCTGCAGAGCAATTCCTTCTTACCTCCCCGCTGCAATGCCCATAGTAACTGCAGCCCTCTACCCACCCATCACTCTCATTTCATTTTGGTGCCAAGACAAGAAACCTCTAAAGCCATCTCCTTCTTTCCTATTAGTTCATATTTTCTTGATTTTCATCTCTCCTAGACTCATAAGAGAATTATCTTCTTCAAGGACAGATTATATTCCTAAAATGTTTGTTTGCCACTGTACTGGAAAGGGTTATCAGGGAGGAATTGACACCTATTAACAGGATGTTCCTAATCAAATGAATAAAAGGCAAACAAAAGTAAAATGCAAAACTTATTAACAAAAAGTGAAGTTTTTTTGTCAATTAAGTGCAATGAACAAAGAGATTTAGTTTTATATTTAAATCCAACACTGTTTTAGGAAGGCCATTGTGTTGCTATGGTTGCAAGTTTGCATTGGCATTTTCACTAGAAAAACCGTGTGGTCTGAACATTCCTCCCACTTTTCACATCTGCCCACATGCTTCAGACAGGGATTTGGTAACCTGGCTTGTAGCCCTAGCCGCCTCCACCACCCCAGGGAGAGCACATTTTTCAGCCCCTTCTCAGAAAATCTGAACTCCTCTGAGATATGATGAAGATAGGCCCTGGCTCCTGCTCAGAATGCACATTGTCAAACCACAGCATGCTGATGCGCTTCCTTCATGAGGCCCAATAACGTTTTACCTCTTTGGCATGATACATATACATGAGATCACCATGAGATAATTCATTTATTTTAATAATGAGTCCTTTAAATGCATTTAGAAATAAATTTAATCACTAAAGAAGATATCCAGCTTGAAAATTCTGGGTGTTTTTCTTAAAGCAATCCTTACAAAATATTTTTGCATTGAATCTGGCATGATTCTTCTAAGTTTTAGATATTCATGTAGATTTTCTCTTTTCTCTCTTCTTCTCCCCTCCCCTTTTTCCTCATCCTTTCCTCTCCTCTCCTCACCACTTTTTCTTAAAATGTGTATACCCATCATCCAAGCTTGTCTCTCTGAAATTTGATTCTCAAATCTCATTATAGACATGTCTCCTAAGAAATAAAGAGGCAAGAAGCAAAACAGTCCTGAGTGTTGTACCTCCTGAGTACTCACCCAGTGGCAGCAACTGAAATTGGCTATCCTCAGCCTTGGAAAGAACTGATAACCATGGCCTTAGTCCAGGCCCTTGTCATTGGTAACTGGTCTGTGTCCCTACATCCCCTTTCTAATTCCCTCCACACTCCAACCTGATCCTTCCAAACTGCAATTCCGTCTGCATCATGCCTCTGTTTGAAATCCTCCAGTGGTTCCCTATTGTCAGTAAGATGATGTCCAAGCTCTTTAAAATAGCATTTGAGGCCCTTCCCAATCTGGATCCTGCCTCCCACTCCAACCTCATCTCTCAGTGTTCATCCACCTCCCCATCCCGACAACCCCACCTCCCTCATCACCCCCAACATGCACACATGCTCCTTACCCCAGCCCCACCAAACTCCCTATCTCCCCGTCTGTCCCCCCAAAGCACCATGTTCTCTTATGCCACCAAATGAAGCTTTCTCAGCCTAGAACCCCTTTTCCCCCTTGTCCCAGCCCAGCCCATGATATAAAATTATAATACAGTTTCAACGATAATCTTTTATCCTTGCAGAGTATACATAGCACTCTGTCTCATACCTTCCATCATCTCTGTTCTTTGTAGCCAAGTATATTTATAACTATTCTGACTATGAATTGGAATTCTCTACAATGTGGTTTCATGATAGGAGATGCCAGCAGGAAACTGAACACTTAAGTCAGTGATCCACATGTCTGAAAATACTTGAATGCTTAGCACTGTGTAGCTCTGGTCTAAAAAGAAATGAGTAATTTGTGGCTCCTTGGGTTACCGCCCTCCTAAATCTCCAAGTACTTTCAAGCACGTACACCCTTGCATTCATGGCCCTCCCACAGCAGCCATGTGGCATCACTCACATTCTGGTGCTCTGTACAAGATGCTTTTAATGTGCAAAGGCAGGACAAATTCAGATTGCCTGAGCGATAGGCAAGTGTGTGGTGGCTTTAATGCTACCTGATACATGATCCACTGCTTTGGGGGGCACAGCTGAGCAGTGACCACAGGGCTGTTCTAACCCAAACATAGAGGACTGTGATATAATGGAAAGAGAATGAGACTGCAGGTGATATGACCTGAATTTAAATTCCCACTCTGTATCTCTCCCTCTATCCTGTGACCTTAGATAGGTCATTTGCCCAGTCTGTGTCTATCATCTAAGACTAGTGAGTTGGGCAGGATCAGTGTTTCTCACCTGGGACCACAGACCGCCTGCATCAGAATCACCAGGGCTGCTTTTGGGCGATGTAGGCACCTGAGCCCCTCCCCTGTCCTACTGAATCACACTCTTTGGTGGGGGAGTGAGGAGGGAGTTTAGAGAGGAGGAGAGATCCAAAGTCAAAATTTTAATAGCTTCTAAAGTAACTCTTGTGCTTACCAAAATCTGGGATCCACTAAAGTTGATGATCTCTTAAGCAGTGGCTCTCTGCCAGGCTTTCACCACACAGTGCTAGGTTACTACCAGTTGTGAGATGTGTTACAAAGAAAAAAATTTTTATTAAAATATTACAGTTTAGAATTGTATTTAGAATATAAAATTAAGAATTGTATTTAAAATTAATTATAGAAGATTTAAGGTAATCAGTATAAATTGTACTACTTTCATTCATTCATTTTCCCTTTCGTTTGCTTGAGTAGGACAGCAAAGCACAAATTCACCCCTAAAACTCCAGAAATAGCACATAACCTGTAGCTTCTTTTACCTATTCACAGGCTATTGTAGCATATTTCTTTGGTGCCAGACATCACATCGTCTGAATTCATCTCTGATTTCAGCCGTGTTGGGACAGTTTCACAGGAGCTCAAATTTGTCTTCAGCTGGCAGTGTCCCACCCCTAGCACTCACCAAGTGGTTTGTTTGATATTTTAAATAATAGCTTTATTTAAGTAAAATTCACATTCCATAAAGTTCACCCTTTTAAAATGTTCATTTGAGTGGTTTTTAGTATACTCTTAATGTTGTGCATCAAGCACCACTATCTAATACCAGAGCATTTTCATCACCCCAAAAAGGAAACCCCATATCCATTAGTGGTTAATTTCCATTTCTTCCTCCTCCCACCCCTAGCAACCACTAATCTACTTTCTGTCTCCATGAATTTGCCTATTCTGGACATTTCATATAAATGGTACCATACAATACATGACATTATATGACTGGATTCTTTTACTTAGCGTAGTTTCCAAGGTTTACCCATGTTGTAATATGTATCAGAACTTCACTCCTTTTTATGGCCAAATGATATTCTTTTATATAAATGTGCCACACTTTGTTTACTCATTCATCCATTAATGGGCCTTTGTTTCCACTTGACAATTATGAATGATGCTGTTATGAGCATCCCTTGTACATGATGAATTGCTTTTTTCTTGCTTCTTTTGATAGTCTCTTAGCCTTTGGCTTTCAAAAGTCAGACTATGAAGAATGTGTCTGGGTGTCAATCTTTTTGAGTTTATCCTTCTTGGAGTTTGTTGAGCTTCTTGTATATGTCGATTAGTGTTCATTTTATCAAATTTGGGATGTTTGTAACCACGATTTCTTCAAATATTCTATCCCTTTCTCTTTCTCTTCTACTTCTTGGACTCTGATTATGTGATTATCTGTTTTTAGTATGCTTGATGGTGTCACACAGGTCTCTGAGGCTGTGTTCATTTTCTTTCTGTTCCACAGACTGGATCATCTCAACTGACCTGCTTTCACATTCACTGATTCTTTCTCCTGCCATTTCTTCTGCTAGGTCAAAGCTGCTATTGTTCACCTATAGCAAATTTTTCATTTGAGCTGTTGTACTTTTGTCTTAATCTCTTCAGACTGCTATTACAAAGCACTATAAATTGAGTAGCTTATAAACAACAGAAATTTATTTCTCACAGTTCTGGAAACTGGAAATCCAAGATCAGGTTGCCAGTATGGTCGAGTTCTGCTGTGGGCCCTCTTCCAGGTTGCAGACTGCTGATGTCCCACTGTGTCCTCACATAGTGGAAGGAATGAGAGACCAATCTATTTCCTGAGGGCTCTGTCCTCATGGTGTAATCACTTCCCAAATGCCCCACCTCCAAATACCATCACATTGCAGATTAAGTTTCAACACATGAATTGGGGGGACATAAACATTTAGTCTATAGTAACTTTCCAAATCCTGAATTTCTATTTGGTTCTTTTCTTTGTAATTTATGAATTTTTTTTTTTTTTTTTTGAGTGAGAGAGACAGGATCTCGCTCTGTCGCCCAGGCTGGAGTGCAGTGGCACGATCATAGCTCATCGTAACCTCAAAACTCCTGGCCTCAAGCAATCCTCCTGCCTTGGCCTCAAAAAGTTCTGGGATTGCAGGCAAGAGACACTGTGCCCAGCCTATGACTCTTTGTAATATTCTGTATTTAGTGAGCCACTATTCTCGCATTTTCTTTTAATTCTTTAGACATGATTTCCTTTAGATCTTTGAACATATTTATAATAGCTAATTTGAAGTTTTTGTATGGTGAGTTTAATAATGTTAAACAATTGCCTCTTGCTTATTATTGATAAATTCACTGTGAGAAGGGCTATTTGCACAGAGCAAGCTCTGGGTCAGGTCAAACAAAGACAAACCCTGGGAATAAAGATTTTGAGTGAACTGACAGGTCAAAATAGTGATACCTTTCTGGGGGTGGGCTTTTGAGGAGCTCCAAACCTGCTCTACACCCCGCAGCAGCGGCTATAGGTTGCTGTTTTCACAGCTACCACAGTTTCAAGGTTGCTGATTTACAATGCCTCACCAAGCTATGAGGGTGGGATGGAGGTAGGGCACTTGGAAATGCCAGGAGTCTTGCTCTTCTTACAGAGATTCAGCTGTTTTTCTTGAATAAACACTCCTTGAATTGTTGCAAGCCTTTAATTAATTTCCATAGTTCTGGAAAAATATGATTTTGACAGTTCTTATTGCTTGTATGGAAGAACAGATTTTTGGAGGTCTTTACCCCACCTTTCTAGAAGTCCCCCCCACACACACACCCCTGATTTATTTGTTTTGGTTTTGTTTTTGTTTTACTTCATGACCTTTTCTGAATTCTACCTGACAATGTACAAACACAAGCACAGAATTTCAGAGCAGTAAAGCTTTGGGCAGTCTTTGACAACATGTGACTAGAGCCAGTCTTTCAGATGGATACTTCCCAGAGGTCCTGGGAGAATCTAGCCCCCCTTGCTTAATGTGACAACCTCTGCAATGCCCCCTGATGTAGTTTTTCCTCCTTTCCTGCCTCACTCTCCCCAGTCCTTCACTCCTACTTCGTAGGATCACCTCCCAAATAAACTACCTACACCTGAGTCCTTGTCCCAGGCTCTGCTTCAGAGAGGGGTCCAAACTAAGACAGCCATCAGTTTTGCTGATAGTTGTGGCATTCATGAATTTCTATGGTGTTTATTTCGCCACAATTTGCTGGTTTTAATCAAATTTGGGTAAGTTCAATGGGAGCATGTAGCACGTGTGTATCCCAGCATAAAAGGGGAATGGGCATTAAAATGGTGTTCTGAAATACTGATTTCTAGTACAGAAAAAGAACAGCCAGCATATGTAATCAGGAGGAAAAAACAGGATACCTCTATATGTCACAAACCCTGTGTTCCCTAAGCCAGATTTTATAACCAGAAAAGCAGTGTCCCTTGCACTAAATTCATTCTGCAATGGACTAGACTTAGGCTTAGTTGAGCCCTCAGGTAATCATCACGGGTCACAATAATGATTAGGATGTTGACAACAGAAATAATAGTTACCATTATTGACTGCTGGCTATGCTAGGCACTTTGCACGCGTTTTCTCATGGAACCCTCACCACAACCGCTGAAAGGTTAGACTACTCCGGCTAATGAGTTACCACCTGATGGGAATATGCATCTCGGTTGCCTTCCTTTATCAGGTGCCAGAAGGCCATGGTGTTTGTCTAAATTGAATTTAGGTTTACATAAAGTACATGTATATCCCCAGACTTCCAACTGTTCTTTTAACTATATAAAATCTCATTTGTAGCAACCTTCCATCTAGAGATTCTTGTTGCTATTCCAAGTGGCCAAGAGATGCATTTGCCACTGGGAAACATGGTTACTGTTGCCAGGTGCTCACAGAAAAACTTCCATCTAGCAGTTTCTACCAGGAAGCCTAGCAGCAGACTCTGGAAGGATTCGAGGGTCCATGTCATCACCTCACATACAGGGAAGGGGTGACTCACCTACCAGCAAGAAGCCTTTCAGCTGCTACTTGGCAAGGGGTATAGCCTGTCTCAGTGGCAGAGCTAGTGAAAATACAGGTTAGGCCACCCTGACTCAGGGACCAAAAGACATCTTTCAACTAAGGACTTACCATAGACAATAAAGATTAATTTAAATTTTGTAGAGAAGTACTGAATCTACTTTGTGGGATAAAACACACACAGTTTTCTACACCATTAATTTTATGTAACATCTAACACACTGTGGTGTCAATTCCTCCTCACTGGAATAATTGTGAAACCCTTTGCCAAGAGTGGTTAGCACTGATAAAATTAGCACTAATTTTAGTGGTTAGCACTAATGAAATTGATAATAACAACATCAGGTTCTATTTTTTGAGTATCTATTAGGTGCCAGGAACTTCACATTCATTAACCCTTTCTTTCAGAAGTATCCTGTAAGGGAGGTAAGTAGTACCTACAAATTGTCCCCATTTAACACATGAAGAAACTGCCATTCAGAGAGGTCAACTTGCCTGTCTTAGTGTATGATATACGAATGAATGAATATTTGTATGAATGAATAAGTGAAAATGAATGAATGAAATTAACTAACTAAATGGAAAAGGAAGTTGAACTATTCCAGGCCTGGTCTGGTAATGTTTCTGCTTTTCTCATATTAGTAATGAAATGGCCTATCTTTTTTGTTTTTCCCCTCTCTTCAATACCTCATGCCAAGCTAGTATTTTCCTGATAGTTGATCCAAAATGCTAATTTCAGAACATTCTCATATTTTCCTGTCTACAATGTCTTATATAGTTCTGTTTTTGAATACAGAGATTTTTTTTTGGCCCAACTAAAGATATTATGTGTAATTCTGCCCTTAATATTTCACATATCTGTGTAATGCCAAAAATGATGAAAGAACACTATAAAAAAAAACCTCAATAGCATGCTTATAATGCTTTTTGTCAAAATAAAGTTTTATACTTGAATTTTTTTAAGTTTACTGGTTTCTTTAAGTTTGTGGGTTTTACTTTGCATTATAAAATAGTATAAACTCATTACAGAAAGTTTGACAAAACAGAATAATAGAACTATTTGTAAATACGTATAACATTGCTTTTGAAGAACAACTGATGTTAGTGTTCTGGTGCACTGTATTTCCTTTCTGTCTTCTTTCTATGAATAGGTCTTTTTTTTTTGCAGGGGCAGAGGGATATTTTCACACCTATCATTCTTTGTTTTTTTAACCTTTATTCTTGAAAAAGCATTTGCCTATGATCTTTCTAAATATCACTTTTAATGACAGCACAAAAAAAAACTTATTATTTGGAAAACAATTCATATGTCCAAAAACTGGAGAATAGTTAAATATATCTACTTCAAAGCATTTCATACAAAATATTTTCAAAATTTAGATTTGTTTCTTTGGAATATGCAATAATGCATATAAAATTCTTCACCTCCAAATTCATAAGCTCTTTCCCCTACTGCTTTGTGGTGCCTTTGACTGTTAAATATTAACTTTAACAAGTTTGGTAAAGAGTCATGCATTTATTTCCTCACTAACAGTTTGCTATTTAACAATTTTATGTTTACAACTGCTCGAGCATGCTCCTTTGAGTATGAGAGAAAAGATGGCAGATATTGCCAAAGGCTTTTCCAATTCTAAGGCGACCAAAGGACTGAATAGCCAGTTTTTCCATGAGTGGAGCAACAAGTGAAGCAACGCAGTTCAAAAACGTATAAAAGCAAGGCTAATTATATCCCTCCTGCCCCCCACTGCTCCACTTCCACCCCCTGAGGGGACCAATGCTAGCAACCCAGAGGGCATCCTTCCACCTCTTTCCTTTCTCCTGGTTCATAATACCAATACAAGCATACATAAAAATATATGGGGACTCTTACTGAAATATTTCAATAAGATGAAATTGTATTTGCGGTTTACATAAAATTATTTATTTGCTTAATTTAATTTGCCTAAAAATGTATTTATATATAAATATACACGCACATATACATCCTTTTCCATAAATAGGATTATATTTTACATGATGGGCCCTTCTTAAATACAGCCTTTTTTTATGTCCTTCTGTCTTCCCCCTTCATCCCCACTCCACTCAGCCTGACCTACTCTCCATCCTTATACTCACGTAAACACCAATGTGTACCCTTCTGTACTTTTCATATACATATGGCCACAGACAAGCATATTTATAGATACATATACATAGATATTCATAAATTGTCAGATAAATAGTGAGATTTTTGGTATTGCTTGCTTTACAAAAATAGTGTCATAGTGTGTATATCTCTGTTTCTTATTTTTTTCTTTCAACAATAGTTTGTGGCAGTCCCCACAAGTCAATTGATTTCATTCTTTTTAATGATTATATGATATTCCATGATGTGAAGGTATTCTAATTTCTCCATTTTCTTATCTTTAGGCATTTGTTTCCAGTTTTTTATCACTATAGAAATGCTAAACTAAACATCATCTCATATTCTTACTTACTGTGCTCCTTTTATTTCTGTGAGGTAGGTTCTCTGCAGTAGGATTTCTGGATTTCTTATTTGCTCTATCTCTTTTTTCCTTAATCAAATACTCAAGAGACTTATCTATTCTATCAGCTTTTACAAAGAACCAGTTTTCAGGGTTTTTTTTAGACTTTACCATTTTAAAATTTCTATTTCACTAATTTTAGCTACTTTCTGTATTAGTTTTCTCTTAGGTTATATATACTCAGCTATTACAGTATATGATCCACTATCATTTGACTGTATATATGGTTAAATGGATATGGTTGTCCATTTTGATTTAATGATAAATATTGCAAGATTCCTTCCATACAACCATTTTCTCCCCTAAGTATCTTTTCCTATCTTGAGGTCTTTGGATTTATCTATTGTTTGCTTAAAATCTTTCTTCAAGTAATTCCTCAGATTTTGTTTATTTTATTCACTCTTCCTCTCTATGGCTGCTGGCCCCTGAGATATAGTGTTATTTTCTTTTATCTATTCTTGAAGATACTTTAACAACAGCAGTCTTGAAGAGTGGTAGAAGCACAGCAGTCTCTGACCCTGTGACCCATTGCACTGGTGCAAAGGTTTTCCATCCCCAACTGAGGAACTGGGAGGACATCTCTCTTCTCAGTGGGCCACTCATCTTCTCTCAACCTCAGAAGTGGAGAGAACCCAGCCTTCCCCTTTAGCTTCCAGGCACACTCATGCTAACCAATGTCACCCTTCTCCCTGAGTGCTCAGAGACGTCCATGGGCCAAGCCCTCCCCAGGAACTATAGCTTTAAAATCTTTCCTCAGGCTTTGTCTGGACTTTCTCTGGCTTTGGGGAGGGCAGTAGTGGGACGGGAAGCTCAGCAACATGAGTGTGGCTCGTGCCACACCTGCTCCAGGCCCCACCTGCCTCCCAGCCCCAGCTCCTAGTTAGCCCAGGAGAGGTTTGGGGTTGGAGTTATTAGTGATTAAAGGGAAGGGATGGTGGGACTTGTTGAGCCATCATCTTCCCAGCATGCCCTGTTCCATGTTTAATATATACGTTGATTATGTAAGTACCACAAAGATTTAAATTGTCCTTCACTGATGTAATACATGCCTCTCCTTCAAGCAGCTTCCTCACATTACCCAACTCCACCTGGGCCAACTCTACCTCCTTAAAGAGCTTCCTGCTTGTTTGATGTATCAGTAAATCCACCTCTAAGGGACCTAGTCCAGAAAGCATGGTGAACACTTACCTTTTCTAATTTCAACACCTTTTCTCTGGAGGATAATTCTCTACTGTCTGTGTATCTTGAAATGGAAGCCAAAAGGACTCAATAATTTGCCTCAGCCCTAACAGATAAGGTAAATGACATAGTTTTGGCCAATCAGATGCTTTCATCGGAAACTTTGACTCTCGTGGTGGTGACACAAAGATCTAGGGATGGCTGAGAAATTGTACTTGGTGACAGCACCAGCATCGTGGGTCTAGTGATAAAGGCTGCTGTTTCCTGCAGCCAAACCTCCTTTGATTCCTGTTTTCCAAGCCTAATTCTTCTGACCTCCTGTTGATTCTACGAGTTGCCCGACAATTCTTTTTTAATTTAAGTTAGCTGGGGTTGATTTTTGGTGCTTACAACCAAAAACCTGATGGATCCAGAATGCCAGAAAACTCCTCCAAGTCTAGGAACTGGTTAGATGCCCCTACCTCAAAACAAATCAACTTAGTTTGCCAAATCCAGGATGTCATGCTATGCTAGTGGCTACGGCTTTAGCCGGTTCTAAGCAACACCAGTTTTTTATCACTATTCCTTTAAACCCCACCCTATCCCAACACACTCCTGTCTTCTAGGGACTACAGTCCCTGAAATAATTGACATTCCTCTCCTTAAAGGCAGCCAGGTGAGGTCATAAAAGTAAGAAAATCTCATATTTCAGATTACTTATTTTTTTACTCATATTTTTATTTTGAGATGAGAGTCATACGATTTTGTAGTAACATCCTCTGGTATATCACTGGCTTTAGGGCAAGAATACACAAAATATTAAGATAATAAAAAATCAGGCTGAAAACTGGGTAAAGCAATCTGATATATGCTATTAGAGGTTATTATATGAACAACATTTTTATTTGGTCCACACAATTTTCTTTAGATTTGCCCACTTTTATTAAGACCATATTTTATTCCTTACTCCTGTTTTCTTTTACTCCTAAATTCTTTCTTCCCCTTTATGTCTAAGTTAAGAAAATAGCAAATGTCCAGCAAATATTTCAGCACCAAAAGTGTTACAAAGTGAGAATTAGTCAATTTATTAATTTCTTATGTGAAGTTTCTCACCCAACATCACCACCCCAATACAAACAAAAAAAGGTAGTTTTTCTAAAGATGGTTAATTTGATGAGTACAAACAAAGTGTATCAAATCTTCTCATAGAACATTCAATTTTCCATCTGCACTGGTTTTTGTCCTTTTAGGGTAATAAATAAATAATCAGGGTAAATTTGACCCATCTTTATCTTTGTCAACCACACGAGGCTGCTTTTAAGCTTTCTGAATCGTATGATAGAAATCTCTGGTCCTGATTCAGCTTTCTAGAAAAGTAGACATGATTTTTCTTAACACTTACATCACCCCTATTAAATCACACTCTATTTGGTCATATGTTAATTACGTAATAATCTTCTAACTTTTATATATCCTACCTCTTCCTCCACAGAGATGTATCCCGAAGCGTTTGCAAGATCAGTGCCTTCCCGTTGGTGGCCAAGCCTGTCTGCTTTGGAGTATTTCTCCTTATTTATCTTTTTCATTTTCATCCTTTGGTTCTAGAACCAGATTGTGACCTTTCTATAAGGTTCAGGTGTTTACTCTGATCCTGATGCTGCACCAAGTGCTTAATGCAAATTATCTCATGTGAGCCTAACAAATCTATTAGGTAGGTATTATTGTTCTCTTCATTTTGTAGACGATGAACTGAAACTGATAATTAGGCAACATGCTCAAGGTCACACAGTAAGTTATTAATAGTTGAGCTGGACTAGAATCTTGTTCTAATTTCATTTGTGCTTTTAATCTGTGGATATTACCACTTTTGGCTGAACTGAATACATGTTATTCCCACCAGAGAAGACAGAAAGTAAGCATTCTCCTTTACTTAATTACTTGGCTTTATTGTCATAATCTAGGAAAGGCCTCAATAGATCATTGGCCCTACTTTTAATTATTGTTCCAAAGTAGAGCTAAATATCAATTATACTAAATCAAAAAGATCATATTTTGTAGATGACCACTCTTTCCCCAATATTTAACTGATTTACGGCTAACAACCTTATAAATGCTTAAGATACCTAAGCTTTTATTTTGTAATCCATTTATGTTGGAATGTTCACCAGAGAGTTAAAATTTTCAGAGAGAGAAATTCTGTAGGTATGTCATTGAACTTTATAAGTTTTGAAAACTAAAATTATTATAGCCATGACTAAGGCTATAGCTATTTACCTTTAAATTACTTAAAATTATATAAAATTAAAAATTTCTCAATTATACCAGCCATATTTCAGGCACTTAATAGCCACTTTTAGCTAATGGCTGCAATATTAGGTAGCGCAGATATAGAACATTTCCATCCATGGGGAAAGTTCTGTTGGATAGCTCTGAGTCTAAGGCATACAACTTTGGAGCTTTGACAATTATCTCAGAAAACTGAGTTTCTATATTGTGTTTCTGTAATTAATAGGGTCACTTATTTGTTCTACTTGTAAAATAACTTTTTTAAAGTGAGGATATATTTAGGGATGTGTCTCCAGATGATCTGGAAGTCTTTATTTTGATTGAGTTCATCTGAAGTTAATCAATGAAGTCACAGTCAGCAGGTCAGTTAGCACAAAGTTTGTGGACTAGGATTTGTTAGGGTTTGCTCTGGCAGCATGCAAATAGTCCCAAAATAGTAGTGACTTAAATAAAACATCTGTTTATTTCTTTCTCTTATAAATAATGCCTGGAGATAAGAGGTCTTAAGCAGGTATGACCCCGTCTACAGGGTCAGAAACCCAGGTCCTTCTATCTTTGCTCTGCATCACTAGAGTTCTGTCCTCATCTGCATTTTCCAAGATAATTTGCCATTCCATCGACATCCCAGACCCCAAGAAAGAGGAAGGGAAGAAGTAGGGCATATCCTTTCCCTTTAAGAATATTTTTAAAATATTACTTCTGCTCACATCCTATTGGCCATAATTCAGTCAGATGGCTATACCACACTGCCTATAGTCCAGGTAGCCCTGTACCCAGCGAGAAATTCTGTTGCTGCGGAGGAAGGGGTGAACAAATATGAGTACAACAGAAGACAACAGAAATCTCTTCACAGTTGATAAATAAAATCAACTTCCTATGGAAAACATAGTCTTCTACTTTAGCAGCTTTCCTCATTGAACACTCTACAAATGTAATCTTTTATAACAAACATTCAAAGCCTCAAGATTATAAGTCAGCAGTTTTTGAAACTATTAAAAACTAATAGAATTTCAATATTTTAGGGAAAGTCTTTGCTCTTTTTATCAAAGAGCAGTAGACAGAAACACAACATAAGAAGAAAAAAAAGAGAATAGAGATTAAATTAACCCAGGTTTTCTGGTACCTGGTATACAATCATTTTCTAACTTTCTTATATTTCAATACAAGATGTTAAGAAATCAACTCAGTGTTTTGTATTGCCAAAACATGTGTATCAGCAGTTTCTTATTATTTCAAGGTTCCTATTACTAAATGTTTGAAATTTCTGATTTCAGCTTAATTTTAATCAAGGCTGAATTAATAAATTTGGGGCTTATGATTTTTTGGTTCTACAGTCATCCATTCTTCTGCAATAGCATCAACCCCAAATTGCTTTATAAGAACATCTAGAAGTTCTCTCTGCTCACTAGGATTCTCCCACAGCACATGATTAGAGAAGGGGGATGACTGTGTATTTAGATGCAGATCTTCAGTGATTTCTTGGGTTCCTCACAGCCTTAAAGGCAATGGCCAGCATAAAATATCTTCACTCATCCAAGGGTTTAACCTAGAATTCACAGCTGTACAAGAAGTAATATTTTGTAACATTTGTGCCCCCGTAATATGCTGAAATAAACAAACTTATAAAAGAAAAAAAGAAGTAATATTTGTGATGGATTTCTTCATTGCATTGGGTAAGTTTATCCTCAAATTAAGTCAAACCATCAGAAACTTGCACAATGTATTTTACCCCTTGTAAATTAATTTTACTGATGTGAGTTTTGGCATTATGTCATAGTCAGATGTTCAAGTGTACTGTAAAGAATGGCCCTGTGAAACTTGTTATTGTACTTGCAGTAAAGATGATATCATGGATGGTATCAAAGACATTATTAACTGACTTGCCCTTTGATTCATATTATTATTGTCCCCTCATAAAGAGTAGCAGATGGAACCTAGGGAAGGGTGCCTCAGCTTCCCTTATACTTAGGCCAAAAGGCAGTTGACAGATAATGAATTTTAACACTCCCTATAGATGTTTGGAAATCATAACATTTGCCCTTAGGATAAAACCCAGAACATGGCTCCCAAAAGTTTGAAATTATCTCTGTGGAAAGAGCTCCAAGTGTACTTGAAGACAGAAGAAAGAAGCAGATCAGGACCTGAAGTAAACACACACACACACACCAGTGAAAGAGAAGAAATAAAAAAGCGGCTAAGCCTAGGAGACAAATATACCACAGAACTCCATTTCCACCAGAAGCCCTCCTTGCTTTGGCAATTATGGGAGACCCCTCCTGTCCTCCTGCCTTGGCCAGGCAGCCTAAGGGGAAAGCTGCTTTTGACAAGAATTGTCAGCCTGGAAAAGTTCTTCCCAGCCCTTGTTTTTGGCAACTTAGGACAGAAATAAGAGCTGGGTTGATTTTTGCTTTTTAGCAACTGCTAAACCTGCAGCCTAAGAGTCAACCTACATAATGAAGAGAAGAGAATCTGTACTCAGGCTGACATATAAAAGGAGAAAAGAGATGATGATAATAATAATAGAACCTACCTCCTAGAGATATGAGAGCTAAATGACATAATATATGTAAAGCCTTTGTCTAAACACACGGTAAACTTTATGTAAATGGTTATTATTATTATCTATTACGAGGTTCAAATCTACCTTTAGTATCAGCCAAAATGAATTAGCCTTAATGCGTCATTTAAATGATGAAGGCATCCAGCCTAGCAAATGAAAGGAAAAGAAGGGAGAAAGAAAGGAAGGAAGGGAGAGAGGCAGAAAGAAAATAAAGAAGGTAATAAGGAAATAAAATCTGGAGCCTAAATTTAAGGTTTAAAAATTATCTTTTAAAAGGTCTGGTATTTGTCTTGTTATGTTAGTCTAAAATTTCACTATACAGGTCCAGTAAATTCAGTCAAAAATTAATATTTTAAATAAATGCTTCCCAGAGGGCAGAAAACTCTTAAGGAGCTTAGGGAATTATGTCAAGGGGTGAACAAATCATAGATACATATATATATATGTATGTTGGGATCAACAAAAAGCACATTTTTAAAACAATATTACCAAATGCTTAGAGGCTTCTTTTCATTATCTCCTCAAGCTAAAGATACTATTATGTGGGAAAAGCGATAAGGAAACCGAGGCACATAATGTTCTTAAAAGAGATTCATGCTTCTAATTCCAATAATGGCAGACTAGTTTTTTAGATCAATCCTTTCACTGAAAATAAATAAAGGTGTGTATTTATCATTTTTATGGACTTTTAAAATGGGTTTTTTCAGGCACAAGGCACACAAATATGAATTAATTGTGGCCCCCATAGTCAAAAAATTCATTAGAAAATACAAAGTGGGAACTATCATACATAATTGCAGAGGTGACACAGCAACATCAAAGTGGGTGAGTTTCACCTGTAAAGGCTTTTTAAAAGAACCAACTTTAGAGCTGTGCTTGAAGGATGAGAACTGCCAGAGTGGTAGGGAGAAGGTATTCCAGGTGGAAAGGTTAAGCAGCTTTGCAGAGGGAGGGATTTAAGGCCAGGGTATAAACAGCAGGTGAATTGACTTGGCTAGAGCAGAAGGACCCTACTGAAGAATGTAAAAATCCAGATTCCTTATTGGAAAAGGTCATACACTTCTATATGACCCCCTGCAATAGTACCTAGCACAGGACATTTTATGATTTAGGTAATAAATAAATTCTGGATGATTCATTGAGTCAACCGAACTCCAACACAACGTGTTGTACTTTCTCAAGCACTGACTCTAGTAAGAAATGAAGCTGGAGAGATGAATCATCATATGGAGGGAATATTGTTGGTCTCCAATTCTGAGAAACTGGGGAACTGCAACTAAAATAAAAAATCTGAACAAATTCTTCCTGGTACTCCTGTTTATTTTGGTTTGTCAAGTAAAGAGCAACAGATACAAAGAGAAACTCCCCCCAGATTCTGAATCAGAAAGATATGAGTTACTTCAGTCCAGACAACCTTCTCCTCTTCCACTTTTTCAGTTTCTCAGCCTGCTTAAACAATTTGCATGTTCCTCACTTCCACAAGCTAGTTTCCTGCCTGATAGAGTGGGGTGAATCACATCCATGATTTTAACTGGCTCATGAAGAACCTCCTCTTTTCCTTTATTAAATCTGGGGAGCAATTAATTCATGGTCATAAAATATCCAGCAATATCTTTACCACTAATCTTTAGAATAAATGAGGAAATATTTGGATTTTTGTCATCTGTCTTTGGTTGCTCTGCACAGGACTTTTGAAGGAAGCTTTAACCTGGTAATCATAAACAAATGATAACAATTGCTTTGATTTTTGAAGCCTATATTGATGTTTGCTTTTCTGAAAAATTCTTAATTTCTGAGAATATCAGTTTGAAATTTGAACTATAGTGGTCAATACTGTGGGGGCTGGACCTAGAAGAATGTCTGGATGGATGGAAAGCAAGGTGAATGAAGGGACAGGCGAAAACGCCTGCCCAAAGCTGCTTTCTGCTGTGTGCCAAGGTCAGCTGAAAACAGCTGACCTGTATGGAAGTTGTTAAAGAAATTAGCAAACGGCCCTGACGTTTTGCACGTGTCCTTGGAAATAAATACAGGGAGGAACTTAGCTGAGGAGGCCATTTTCTCCTTCAGACTTTGGCCTCTCTCCTTCTCTCTAAGTGCTATGTGTTTTGAGTAATTATTCCTTCACTACCAAGCTCTGGAGCAAAAAGCTGCTGCTACAAATACAGATTTAAAATCACAAAACATAACTAGTGTAAGGCTGGTGGCCGGCACCCTTTCCTTCCCTAATGAAAAAGAAGAAGCCCCTCCTATTCCTTAATGCCCGCCCTAAAGCTGAAACAAATTCCTCGCTCTTCCCACCGAAACCTTCCCTCCAGAGAAACTCCCATCCCCCAGCCCTAAAAACGTATATAAACCCACTCAGACTTCTGGGCAGGGTGACTTTCCTGGTATCACTCTGTGGGTCCTGTGAAGCTTGCCCGGGCCCCTCTCTCTCGGGACTCGTTACCCCCACCTGGGAGTGCCCCAATAAAGCCTCTTTACTTATCCCTTTCAACTCTGTTCATCTTTCTTTCTCTGGTGCCTGCCAGTCCAAAACACCTTACATTTGGTGCCCAAACCGGGAGGGTACCTTAACTTTCAGCTGTGCTGCCCACCTCCTGTGGACTCCGGTCTTAAAACCTTACAACTAGTTTCATGGCCTACAGAAACCCTTTTTCTAGTTCTTCTCTCTTGACAAAAATGCAAAACCTCTGTGTTGTAATATAAAATGGAAAGATCCCCCAAAAAATCATCCTCCAAGTTTGTTCAAATTGCTAGTTTGGCTTTAAGATTCGATTGTTTTCTTTCAAATATACCCTAGGGTACGATGAGTTGTCATGGGGTTTTCCGTACTAAGGAAAGTTTCAGAGTCACAGATTGAAAACCTCCACTGAAACAAATGCATTATGTCACTTGAAATAAGAGCATCTGTACATACTTCACAAAATAATTTTCTTTGTTCAGCAGAGGAAGGCCAGATGATGCAATATTTAGCCTTCAGCTGCGCTTTCCTCACTGGTAATTCAGCCTCTTTTAGTGCTGTTTGAAAGACTCCTAACCACTTACTGTGCAATTTTGATGATGTGCTTAATTAAACTCAGTTTTTCATCTCATCACTTACAAGGAAGGGGGAACAGAAAGTGGATGAGAATGCATGTGTATCCACAAAGCAACAGAATGATAGTTATCTTTTTCTTGGGCATTATTTTTAAACACAAGCAGTGCCAGAGGAAGAGGAAAGTCAGTCAGAGGCCTTGGGGGATTCTCATGAAGGAAATCCTTCCACAGGATGAAGCTGCACATCCCACAGAAAGTACATAAACAGCATTATAAGTTGAATGTTATGATTTCTCTGAAGTTTTACATTTTCCGAGCTTTTAAAACCATTCACTGCTTTATTCTGCCAAAATAGATGAGCTAATAATTTGGCTACCTGGTTTTAGGAGGTTAAAAGACAGGCAGGGGGGAAAAAAAGTTCCTTAAATAAAACATAACTGAAATATTTTGGTATTTAACATATTTAAACATTCTTAGCACTTAGAATTGGTAATATTATCAGGGCCAAATGTTAAACAACAAATCGTCAAAATAAAGGGCATTGAGTTGAAACTGCTGTTTAATCAGCCATTTAATGAAGGGAAAAAAGTTCCAATTGTTTCATGTTGTTAAAACAAAATGTCTGATAAGATTTTTAATTTTTCAAATTGGTATGGGGGAATTATTATACATAGATTGCCATTGTCCAATCTTTAACTGGTCTGAATCCAGAAGACTGGGCTTTTTCTTACTTTCTATAACTTTGCCCCAAAATAGATATCCTGTGCTCCAGTATAACAAAAGTTTAAAAAAAAAAAAAATCCATGGCTTGGAAATCTCTTATGTGGCCCTTCAAAGTTTCATGCTGTACCACCGTCGTTGGGACATGTCCTTGAATCAGACCTAAGAAGTAGTCATGGATTTTTTCCCTCTCCCACCCACGGGGGCCCCCTGACCTGTACCCATCATGAATGGGGATGTGCTCCAACAGGCCCCAAAAGCTAAATCTTTGACCCCCAAAACCAGATGAGTTTTTGCTTGTCTGTTTTGTTTCTGTTTTCAACACTGGCACAACCTGTGGGGACAGCAATGGGGAAAGTGGAAGGAGCTCTCTGACCTTGTCCCCAGGTTATCTGCCCATCACGTATGTGCAAGCTCCTCCCCACCCCAGGCCTACAGGGTTAGTTTACGATGACTATTCACATGTTTAGATTTCTCAGATGTCGAAAGAACGTCAAAGCATGAATTCTTCTCATGGGGACTCAGCCTTTAAACTGCGTGTTTCATAACTGAGCAATAGAAAAAAATGGAGCCATTTAAGGATACACTTCACATTCCTGGGACTCTGGACATACCAACATGCTCCCATAATTCTGTAACTAGAAAGATATAGTAGGCTTTTTACTCTAAGTAATTCATGAGAGATGCTTTAAATAGATATCTAATCTAATGTGTTGTAAAGAGAAATACAGCCTGTGGCTCCCTGGCTCTTTAAATGAGTCAGTATATGCAAGGCACTTAGCACAGTTCCTGGCCCACATTAGACCTTGAACCCCTCCCTTTCCAGAGGAGCTTCAGCTCCTCAGAGGCTGTGAAATGCCCCCAGCTGGTTTCCTTCCCATTGCAAACGGGTCTTGGTCTAGCACCTGCCCACAGTCCACTGATGTCATCCCATCTGGTTTCTCAAAATCAGATCCACAGACCACCTCCATCTCAGACACTTGGGGTGGGGGAGGTGAGGGTTAAAAATGCAGATTTCTGGGCCCTTCTCCAGATCTACTGAATCTAAAGTTCTGGAAAAGGGGCCTAAGAATCCACCTTTTTATCAGGTTCCCAAGGTAATTCACTCAAGCTTGAGAATTCTGATAATAGAGCCTCATAGTCCTATCCCTCTATTAAACCCTGGAAAAAGAATTTTTGCACCACCATGTCAACAGAACCTGTTGCAAAAACTACTTGATTGTTACTTAAAGTTATGCCTTCTGTCTTTATGGATGGCTGATTCAAGAGCCATCTAGGGCTCATTTCAGTATCTCACACTGAACTTAAGATTCTGTTCACACCATAAATCTTTTTATTATATACAAGAACCCATACCATTCATTTGTGATTTCATTTACCTGCAGGGGGAGAAATCTATCTGCCGATGGATTTATTTGCTTCCTGTTGTCAGAAAATGAAAAATATATAACCATGTTTCTCTTACAGCTTTAGCTACTGGAAATCTTATAGCAATTTTCTTGCCCAAGTGTGGCAATCTGTTCAACTCATTGGTCTAAATATATTTACTACTCCTCCTTTTAGGTGAACTCTGTTTTGCTTTACATTTAAATGGCATATTGTAACTGTTGTGGTCTGTGGTGACCTCTGAACCACTTTAGACAGGGTATAAATTTTTACAAACTAGAGAATGTACATTTTCTTGCAGGTTGAATTCTTGGCATGCAGCAATTCCTGAACAACCACTTGAATCAAGATTAAAAACTTGCTTGTTATAGGATGCAGGACTAGTAGCATTGTGTTCTCTCCAATGAGTCTCTTAATTGGTTTGGATACTTGGGTCCAGCTGTATCTGTTTTGCGCATCTACTTTTACAAATGCAAGCCAGAGACAGGAAGTTATGATGCACTTCCAATGCTTTCAGAATCCATTCTCCCTTTGTAGGCTATGAATTTCTGAAGCAGCACAGCGTCTCCATGGCTACCTGACAATTACTAAGGCTGCCTGCGCCTGCATCTATGTGACAGTGTGAACTAAACAAATGACTATAGCCAACACAATAGAGGATTTGCAACCCCAAGCCCTGCAGCAGGGGGAGATGTTGAGCATCCAACTAAAGCCCAGCAATATTCCTGGCAGTGGCTCTAATCAAGGTTTGCTTTGATAGTAGCCAAACCCTCACACACAAGAAGTAGCACCACGGATCATTTTCATCCCCCAAACCTCCTAATACTTATTTATGTTTCATGGCAACCACACACTCATGGCAAAATTTGGGTTGGATCAGCAATGGATGTTGCTTAACTCCACTGCCCTGTGTGATTCCTCTGCTTTCCTCAGCACCCTCCAACAGAAAGGTACTAGTCACTTAACTGAGCCTCCCAATGTTCCTAGTCGTTTCTTTACATATTTCTATCATAGAACAGCTTCCATATCAGTCTAATTCGGATACAATGAAGAAATCCTCTTTGAAATATCCCTGCTGATCTGTTAGCCACACAAATAAGAAAATTCCATAAGGGCAGTGTGGCTTAAGGTTTAAGTGCACACACTCTGAGTTCAGAAAGACCAGGATTCAAATCCTGACTCTGCCCCTTACTATCTGTCTGTCACTGAGCAAGTCACATGATCTAAGAATTGTTTCCTCATCTGCAAAGTATGGATAACAATAGTACTACCTCGGAGTAGTTGTTACAACTAAATGATTTAAGAAGTTAGCACATACTAAACACTTAAAAATTATTATTTATTAGTACTCACAAAGTAATCCATTCTGAGATGAAAAGCTCTATTGATAGCAAGTTTGTTCTTATACTAAACAGATTAAAATTAGGGTCAAAATGACATCATTCTTCCTGGTTCTGCCTTAAGAAGCTATCCAGAATAAGCATATTTCCTTCTTCCACATATAGCACTTTAAATATTTGAGGAAGCTATCACATGCCTCCTTTCATATATTTGAGGAAAGCTATCATTTTTCCAGTTTGATTGTGTCTAGTTCCTTCAACTGCACCCCACATGACTTTGGATCCATCACCATCTGTGCCAGACCTAGCTAGATGCTTCCTGATCCCATTTCCTCTTCTTGGGCTTATAAGAATATCTGCCATTAGGTTGGAGTCAGGTGACTAAGTTCTGGCCAATAACACTAGAGTAAAAGGCATGTGTGCTACTTCCATGCCATATGTCTCACAAGGTCCTCCTCTTCGCTTTCACTCATTGGTCTGCTTAATGCAGTGGACCCAGTGGAAAACTCCAAGGAGACCCTTGAAATTTACGTGGAAGCTATAAGATGGAAGAAGCTTGAATCTCTGTGTCACTCCATAGAAGGATACCTGTCAAACACCTGTCAGAGTGCGACATGAATGAGAAATATACCTTTGTTATATTAAGCCATTAACATTTGAGTGTTTATCCATTATTGCAACATAGCCTATCGTGGCTAATATATCTTCAAAGTTACCCTTCCCTGGACCTACACCAGTTTATCAATGACACTTAAAAGATGACATCCAGAACTGAACACAATTTTTCAAATGTGATCTAACCCTGATAGAATGACACTGGAAAACTACTTCCTTCCTTTGGTGTTTTTCTGAGTACCGTATTTTTATCAGTGCTTTCCTGTTGCCCCATAGATTAATATTGCTATATAGAGACAGCAGTGATTGCAGGAGTTTTGCAGGGCTTTGCCCTGAAGGAATATGTGAACATGTTAGTTCACATGTCAAAAGCTGCCTCACCTCAGGAGGGCATCTCACAGGTCAGTGGCAGCTGCTTTCTAAGGTGACTGAGTCTCAAACCTGTGGCTTTTGCCTGTTTTGTGTGACAAAGCAGGTTTGCATGGAGCCACGGGATGAGAACTGATCAAAGAGTGCCTGCCCGAGAGACAGATACCTGCGGCTAAAAGCAATTAGCCTAAGGGACAGTTCCTGCTTCACTCCCCACTACCTGTCTCAATCCACAAAAACTAGATAAAGAAATATAGAGCCACTATATCTCTGTTTAGCCTTTCTGTTACCTTGTAGCTTTATCTTAGAACTTAAAAGTTTGTCTTAGAAAGATTTCGTAACTGTTTGCTCACATAGTTAATTAAGGGATCTCTAGAAGTCTTTTGGGAGACTTTTAACCTAAAAATGAACTACCTGTTATTATGTAAATCTGCTACCCCTGGCAACCAATCACTATACCAATAAATACCCATGTGAAACTACTCAGGGCTTCACAGCTCATGGGAATGCTGTGGGGTCTCCCGAGCCCCCACTTCTAAAATCTATTCTTTATAAAACTGTACTTTCATCTCTGGGTATTCTTTTATTTCTCTATTCTATTATTTTCTATTTTCTATTTCTTTTCCTTTGCAACGACCCCAGCCTAAGGGACTCCATCTTTGCTGGGAGTGTAGCTAACTCCCCGTACTTTCCAAAGTTGCCTTACGCTTAGCAACCACATTATGCATACACAGGTGGCACAAGTTACGTTTGTAATTAACTAAAAACACTGAGGTATTTTTCAGGCCAACTGCTGTTAAGCTACGTGTGGCATAGTCAGTGTTCACCAAATATCCTATTTGCTTCCCTACTCTTCCCGGCCTCCCTCAGTTTGCTTGGGGCTATGTTTATATCTCTAGGAGCAGAAATAACGTGTGTCACTTATGGGCTGAGGCAGTTAAGAGCCAGTATGCCTCTTCCATTTCTCTCTCCCCCCTGCTGCCAGGGGCCTTGGAGAACACATTCTAGATGAAAGTAGGCTTCCCATCAGACTTTGCATAAATGAGAAATAAACATTTATTGTTAAAATACTAAAATGTCAGAGTTTGTCTGTTGTGGCATCTAACATTAATTAACCTGACTCTACAATGTGGTACTTATGCATTTCATTTGTTTGCACTTTAATTCAAAACTTTATTCCTATTAAGTTTTAAAAATTCCACTCATACACTATATACCTACAGAAAAGTGCCATATCATAAGTGAATTAATTCCATAAATTTTCACACACTGAACACACACATGGTAACTAACAAAAAAGAGAACATTACTGGCACCTCAGAAGCCCCTTCCTGCCCTCTTTCAGCCCAGAGTAAGCACCACCCTGACTTCTAATAGCACAGATTAATTTTTGTGATTTTGTTTTACATGAATGGAATCATACAATGTGTACTTTTTGCCCAGTATTGTATTTATAAGATTCATTCCCAATGTTGTATATGGTTATTGTTGATTTATTCTCCTTATTAGATAATACTACACTATGTAAATATACTGTCCATTCTCTAAATGGTATATTTGATAAAATAGAATTTCTTAATATGGAACAATTGATCAGCTTTTTCTTTAAAATTAGCATGTTTTGTTTTCCCTTCCAATCCTTATGCTTATCTCTATTGCATTTTATCCTTCATTTTTAAGTCTAAAATTCCAACTTGGTTGAGGTAATTTCAGCTCATAATTTTATAAACCAGAATATTATCTTCCCTAGCAATTTATGAAATATGTGGATGATAAACATGCATTCTGTGTGCTCATTCAAATTGGTGCCCAACAATTTTTACACAAGAAAAGGCTAAAAACAAAGCCATGGAGAATACCCCAGGAGACTTGCTTTCAAGTTAAAACTAGTCATTAATTAGTACTCTCCCGATGCAAGTACTCAAACTATCACTTGATCCATCTACATATGTCTCGGCCAGCATCCATTTCTTCCCTAGAACATCACAAGATGTTTCATCAAATTTTATTTGAAGCTCATATATTTTACAGACCAACAATTTCCTTTGTTTTCTTCAGTCTAAAGTTACTTTAGACTGAAGATCCTATGTAAAATGTAAAACGTTTATACTTGCTCCTTTCTCTTGATGAATAGTAATAACTATACGGGCTTCTTGGTGATGACTACTTCTCCTTCCAAGTCATCATGAAATGTCTGTTTAAGAGTTTATTCTGGCCAGGCGTGGTGGCTCACGCCTGTAATCCTAGCACTCTGGGAGGCCGAGGCGGGTGGATCGCTCGAGGTCAGGAGTTTGAGACCAGCCTGAGCAAGAGTGAGACCCCATCTCTACTAAAAATAGAAAGAAATTACTTGGCCAACTAAAAATACATAGAGAAAAAATTTAGCCGGGCATGGTGGCGCATGCCTGTAGTCCCAGCTACTCGGGAGGCTGAGGCAGTAGGATCGCTTAAGCCCAGGAGTTTGAGGTTGCTGTGAGCTAGGCTAATGCCACGGCACTCATTCTAGCCCGGGCAACAGAGCGAGACTCTGTCTCAAAAAAAAAAAAAAAAAGTTTATTCTACCCCAAAAAATTTTATTCTGGCACTGGCATTTTGCTGGGAGCCTATATTTTCATGGATATGAATTTTATGGAAGCCATTTTTCTCTCTGTTTTTGGAACTTCAAGGGCCAAACTGTCCACCTCTAGCTTTCTATCATGCCCCCACATCTACAATTTTTAAGAAATTATTGGCAATAATTCAAGAGTGCTAATACAGGTGACTTCAGCTCTGTGAGTTATAATCTCTTTGTGGCTGAGAAAGTAAATTTCTTCAATACAGTAAGTAAATGTTTAACTATATCCTCACTTAGTATATCATTCAGCATGCTGGCAGGATACTGAATCAATCCCCTCCTTACCCCAGAAGGAGAACATGAAGAAACTTCAATAGAAGGGCTACTTACAGGGATGTGGGCAGAATTAAGGAAACAAACAGAGATGGTGAAGCACCCAGAGACAAGGGGGAGCTGCTAAGACTCTGAATCAGTCCACAAGAAATAGACGGCACACTTAAACTAGGTGACCAAGGGAGAGGACACTTACAAAGCTGTGAACAGTGTTTAGGAGAAATAGGAAGTAATGGTTCAGTATCTTGGGGCTGGTAAGAACAGGGAGAGTGAATATCCCCTGAGCCTGAATGACTAAGTGGAAAAACCTATTCCTAGAATCTACAGAGGTTATAGCATGGGCTAGCCCCTGACAGCAGCTGCGTGTGGCCTTTGCTAGAGGCCCACAGCCCACAACCAACCCAGTGTGATTGGGGGCTGGGTATGGGGAGGGGTGGGGCACAGGGGAATAGATGCCCCAACTCCCTCTCCTCACCCTCTGAAATCCCATTGATGCCTGTCATTGGCTGAACCCACTTGGAAGCCAGAGGAAAGGAAGCCCTTCAGTGAAGTCCATACTTCACAGGGTAGGCTCCTAGGCACACAGCAAGGTGGAGGGAGGGGAGTGAGTGGATCCAGAAGGGCAAAGAACAGCCAGTACAGCCTCTGATGCCCAAAGGGCAAGAGGAGGAAATGTTGTAGAGCCTTCTGCAATGTGGAGCTGGAACAGGAGGAGGGGCCATCTGTGGAAGGCTGTTGATACAAAGGAAGGAGGCACCAAAGCAGCAGGGGTGCAGGGAAGAAATGCCTCTCTCCCCCTCTCTCCCCCTCCCTCCCTCTCTCCCCCCCAGCTCTTAACTTCATACCAGTGCCTCCCATTGGCCAAACCCCCACTTAGAAGCCAGTTAGCAAGGGAGCCCCTGTCACACAGAGAAGGGTAGAGATGGAGACCAACTGGCACACTTAGCCTGACAAAGCCTCTTAGCCACATTTACTTTACATGACTCCATTGAAAGGTAAGTTTCCACTCCAGAAAACAGGGAAACAAAATAAGAATTTAATAATTGTCTTCTTGGTGTCATGTTATATACCAACATGGCCAAATAGTAGGTTCTTCCTTCCTTTATCTCACTTCTATTCAGAAGCTCTTCCAAAGTTCTTTCTGTTATCCTTAGAATTCCTCACAAGTTATTGCATTCTGGGTTTCAGACTCTCACATATTTAACAAATATTTATAAGCCTTTGCCTAATAGCAAACTCTGTGCTGAAGGATGGTGGGCTGTCGCCTTGAACAAGCACAGCCAGAGAGCAAGGCCTCTGCAGACCACCCTTCCTCCTACTATCCTAAGGACAATCTGTTTTTAACCCCGGAAAGTCCTATCCTCCTTCTGCCCACACCCAAGAAAGCTATCCTCCTTTTCGCTTAAGAACTCCTAAGGGCTCAAGTTCTTGAAAACAAAAGCTAGAATGTCTTTTAGATATTTCACCATACCACAAATCTCTCCTGAGACAATGACATTTAGAGTCACTTTCTTACTTGAATAGAGTTAGGGGAAAAAGAAAACACAGGGAGAAAAAAACCTGAGAATTTATATCCTGAAATATGGCCCAGTGACATTTGGCTACTTTCTCATTTTCCATCACTGGGATATGTCTTTTTAAACTCTTATCTCGCCAGCAGACCCCTCGGCAACTTCATTGTCTCTGTTATTTCCACTTCTTCCTTACTGTAATCATTTTCAACACATTTTCAAGATTTCATTTTAAGACATGCCCATCTTCTTTGCATTATCTACACTTTTGGAACTTTTGGAGTGTCTGGTTACGAGAAAACCCTCTAAAACATCTTGAAATCAGTTTTCACAAGCTAGAATGAGCCCAATATTGTCCTCATTGACTATTTTATGACCTTTACAGTGGGGTATAGTCAGTTTCCCCCCATTGTTGACTTAACATTCACAGCAACTATTTCTTCATTGCTGATCAATTATTTCAGAGTTATGGTTTTTCTCATTTTATCCTCTGTTATCCTGAAGTATTAAATAAGCAGTAAAACATGTTTAAAATAAGAAAATCCTTACCAATTGTTTCTTTTAGGAGATTGAGGCTTCCAACAAAAGTCCAGTGGTACTATTCTGTGTATAAAAATAAACAAACTTAAATATATACCTTATAACAAATAATGGTGTAATAAACATGCCATCATGGAGTTCTCACGCCAGAGTCGCCCCTCAGGGAGTCCTGTGTCTTGTGGAAATAGTCCTGCATTAGTACCTGTTTAGTCATTGGCTGAAAGCAGCTCACAGAAGTTTGGCCTCAGTGTGAACATGGTGCTGTCCAGTAGGGTGGCAGCTGGAGTCCTCAGTCAATTATGGTCCCTGCATCAGGGCATCTGATTGACAAGTTTTCATGGCCATCACAACCATATTTATAGATTAAAATTAGAAAAGCTATAGGATTAGCTTTTAAAGACCAGATGTACTTGTTTTGGTTCAATGTTCATTTGTTATTTTAAAAGAATCCTTAGCAAATATATTAATAACTAGAAGTGAACATAGTTCACTGATAAAGAGTATCCACAAAAAAAAAAAAATAGAGCAAATCTCAAACTTAATGGTGAACATTGAAATCCTTCTCTCTTAAATCAGGACCAAGATAGGAATACCTGCTCTCACAACTTCTATTCAATATTATATTGAAGGTCTTAGTTACAGCTAAAAGCAGGAAGAAATAAAAGGCATTAGGATTGGAAAGCAAAAGGTAGCTGTCATTATTCATGTATGGTATGATTATCTACATATATAACACCAAAGAATATCCAGAAAAATTATTATAAGTAAAAAGAGGGTTTGGCAAGATCAATGTATGAAAGTCAACTATGTTACTGTATACAAGAAACAAATTAGGTTGGGGGGGTTGTTTGTTTTTTGAGACAGTCTCACTCTGTTGGCCTGAATAGAGTGCAGTGGCATCATCACAGCTCATTGCGACCTCCAACTCCTGGGCTCAAGTGATCCTTCTGCCTCAGCCTCCCAAGTAGCTGGGACTACAGGCACACACTGCCACACCCAACTAATTTTTTTCTATTTTTAGTAAAGACGGGGTCTCACTCTTGCTGAGGCTGTTCTCGAACTACTGAGCTCAACTGAAGCTCCTCCCTTGGCCTCCCAAAGTTCTAGGATTACAGGTGTGAGCCACCATGCCTGGCCAGAAGCAAAATATTAAAAGTATATCTTCCATAAGATTTTTACTTTGTCCTTGAAGTTATTGTGTATATTTTCCAACAAACAAACAAAAAACAAAAAAACAAACAGCACATAGGTTTTTTCAGTTAGCACATTTTAGGTCTTAGGATAGCCTAAATGGCACTTCCTTATATGGGGCATGAAAAAATTCCAGTATACCTGCAAAGTCACAAATTTGCTGCCCTATGTGTATGCACTCATATTCTCCTGAAGCACAAACCTTCCTCCCCTCTGTCAAATGTTTTCACGTCTCTGAGTCACATAAGTTCTTGGGCCAAACCCACCTCCCTTGCCCTTGTTTTTTCCTTTCGTATCATATTTAGTGCTTTTTATCCTTCCCAAACACCCAGAGGCCACCCAGGTGTAGGATATCTCTGACTGCGGTAGTTGTCTTTCTAAACTCACCTACACCTCCCCAGTGTGACCTCCGTACTCCCACAGACCTCCATGGCTCATTTTCTCCACTCCAGCTAGAGCAGTAAACACAAGCTTCACCTGAGTTATAAATGACTACATTCTGCAAAGGACCATCTAGAGTCAGAAAACAACACTGGGTTTGATTTGAGTGTGAAAACCACTATACTCACTTACTTGTTAAAAGAGTTATGATGTGTTAATATTCTCAATTTGTGGACCCCCCCCCCCAAAATGAAGAAAAACAGGTGGAAAGGAAACCTCATACCGTATTATTTCATACTCTTTTGCTACCATGCTTTGGTGCAAAAGTTAGTTACATAGACGTTAGTAGACTTGTAGGATCTCTGAATTAGAAGGGATCTTAAGGTCAAGTTGGTTTAAATACCTAGCCTATAATTAAATTGGCATGTGTACTCATGAAAAGAAAATAGACTTTCAAGCAGGAAGGGTTGGCTCTGTCACCTTCTAGTCACATGATCTTAAACAAGTTATTTAAACTCACAGAGTCTCAAATCCCTGAACTGAAAAAAGGAAAAAATAGTATGCAGGGTTACCATGAAGATTCGAGGTAATGTATTTAAGATGCTTTGACATTGTGCCTAGTGCCAGATAAATGGTAGCCATGATCTTATTTATATACTTACTTAATTTCCACATAGTTGACAAATGACCACCTAGTGCCTTAACTCCCCTTCAGTGATGAGAAACTCATTGCTTCTTTAATCAATCCATTCCATCTTTAGAAAACTTTCCAAGAGTTACAAAGTGCATACTTATTGTTGGGATTGCCAGCTATCTAAGGAGGAAGAGTCCAGGGGATGGATGATTGTAAGGGCTACATTAATGACTGATAGGAGGCCGTGGATTCAGATAGACAGGCAAAGAATATAAAAACTCGGGCTCAATCAGGTCAACATCTCATTAGCCATCCTACACGCACACCCTTCCCTTAAGCTCCCTGCTTGGTGAAAGAAGATTGAAAAAATTTGACTGTCTAATTGTTAGCAAACGTGTGGAAGGTTGAGGTTGTGAACACTTTGGAACCTTCCAATATTCAAACAATGTATATAAACCTGTAATGAATGAAAATTAGAGTAAATGTAGAAGGTCTTAGCTTGGGTTCCTCAGAAAGCAAAGTGTGAAACAAAGTCTTCTATGTGAATATTCTACTGGAGAGAATATTCACTGGGATCCAGGAAGCAGGAGTGGATGCAAGGTGACACAAAACCTGGACAGAGCCAACTCGAGGATGAGTTATTAAATTAGCTACCTCTATGTGTGACTGATTGCTCAGTCCTCTAGGACTACATGGGACACTGTATGAAATCTGAGAGTAGAAAGGGGGAAACATTTAACCATCATCTCCCAAATCCCATTGGTTCAAGGTTTATCCCAAAGGACATTGCCAGACCCAAAGTCAACGAGGCAGAGATAAAATCTCCATCTCTTCTACTGGGAGGTACTAAAAATAAAACTACTTGACCATGAGTTTCAATGTGCAATATATTACAGGGAGGGAATGAAGATGGAGAGCCATAATCTAATCCACCCAAGTACATGTGGGCCCCAACTGTGTTTTTGAGGAATTTACACTAAGTATCAGCACAGAAGCCCCAGAGAAGGTAAGAGGCATTCAGAGAGCACAGAGATGAGGTACTGTCACACTGAAACTGCATAAAATTGTTTGCCTCAACAGAGGGAAGAAAAAGAGAAAGGTGAGGTTGAGAAAATTTGGAATGATACACAAGAGATGTCCCAGGTGTAGAGTCATCTGTGATATTAGTCTTATAACATGACAAGGATAATTACTGCATCATGGTGTATAAGAACTGGGAGTTCGCTCCCCTGCTTTTCCTATGTAGGTGGGAGGGAAATAGCCAGTGTGCAAATTAAAGTAAGGAGTCATCATTTTCCCCACACTGCTCTTAGGAAGTTTGGAAGTGGAGTTAAGGAGAAGCCTGTGTCCCTCTTATAAGGAATGAGTTGTTAACCAAGGCTCTGATGTCAACTAGGGCACTACCCCTTGGGAACCATGTGCCCATTAGTAGACCAGGTCTCCCTCCCTAGCGCTTTGACTTGGGGTGAGGAATTTGAGGACAATACACCCTGGTTCCATATTTGAAACAAATCACTCCTCCTGAGCCCAAACAAAGCACTTCATTCTTGCCTTAAACATACCTCTCTTGCCATTTTGGAATGAAAGAGAGAGGCTTCAACAATCTTAAATTGGTTCTTCTGGGATTTCAAGTCATAGGTCCTCATTCTAAACCTCTGGGCCTCATAAAATGAAACTTACCCCTCTCTCTTCTACAAAGAAAGGTTTCAAGACTGAAAACAAATTCACAGCCAAGCATAGTTTCCAAGTATCTTGACTATAATATGTCAAACACAGGATATCTGGAAATACATAAGCAACTAACTGAATTCTTCTTTTTGTTTAGACAGAAATGACTTCAGACTTGTGACTCTTCCTATGAATTGATTCTACATGAGGATGGATTCAAAAATACACATTCAAAAATACACACTTGAAGCTCTGACTAGGGAGGGGAGAGGTGGGGGCAAGGGCAATATACGTAACCTAAACTTTTGTACCCCTATAATATGCTGAAATAAAAAAAAAAATACACATTCCTAAAGCAAGCAAAAGTAGAACCCTTGACATTTGTTAAGATGTTGAAATTCACTACACCATGATGACATACAATTTCCTTCTTAAAATGTGGCCTTTTGCATTGGCTTGTTCAGGAGTACTTCTTCACAAGTCTAAGTACTATAATAAATACTATGAAAAAATAGGAAAAATTTTTTGTGTGTGCTTTTTTCTGGGAAGAATTTTTGTGACTTTTAAAAGACTCCCCAAACAGCCCATGCTCCATCAAAAGGTTACAAACAGTTGAATTTGGTGGTGGCTCACATATATTATATGAACAAGCCCACAATGTACCCTATATGAGGGGAAAAAAAAAATGGGGCAGGATTCATGAAACTTTGTCAGTAAATGAAACAATGTGACATCCCAAAACCTCTATTTTCTTATGAAGAACCAGACATTTCTTAAACCTGTGTGAGACACAAATGGGGCAGCAGCTCAGTGGACAATGATTTCTCCAGAAACCATGTCTGTGCTCTTCTTCCTTCTTCCAACAAAAGACTCCTTCCCGTTGGCACATGATCCAAGCTGAGCAAGTCAGAATAATTCCCTGAGATTTTTCAGGCTGAAGCTGGGAGGATGATACTCTTTTTCCTCTTTGGTCACACTCTTGAAATGATGTGAGCCCAACAGGAAGGGCAACTTTACTACCCAGAGTGTCTAATCTTGTGAAGAAGGGAGGAGAGAGCAGAGCTTACATCCAGAAGGAAGCAGAAGCAAGAAGCTGAGAGAGTCTTACAGAATGTGGGGCTCTAGTACTGGATCCTCTCTTTCCTAAACACGTAAATGGCTTAAATCTTGGCCTTCTAACAACAACAACAAAACTCCTGTACCTTACCATTTTTCTCTTGCTCTCCAATCAACAAACATTTGAGAGCCAACCACAGCCCAGTTATTATGTAGTGTGCCGCACTTTGGAGATACCCTCAAAGAGCTTCCAGACCAACAGAGGAACTTAGATACTAGGAAGCTTCTCTTCACAAGGAAACCTCTTGCTGCAAGTTCTACTCTCTTGGCCTCCTGTTCTTCACCGTCTAATCACAACTGTCCCTCCTAAGATCTCACTTCCTGCCCCACTATCCCACTGTAACTGGTCTTGCCAAGGTCTCGAGTTGCAAAATCCAAAGAGCTGCTCTCATTCCTCATCTACTATCTAATGGACACTGTTAACCATAAATTCAGATTTAAAATTTTCTTCCCCTTTCAGGTAAATGTGCTCCTTTCTCTTCTTTACATTGAACAGTTTTTATAAAATCATAAATGGTTAATAAATTGAAAACACACACACAAAAAAAGAAAAATAGTTTTTTAAAAAATGGTCAATAGCCAGGAGTTTGGGGAGAGGGAGGGATGAACAGATGGAGCACAGGGAATTTTTAGGGCAGTGAAACTCTTCTGTATGATTCTATAATGGTGGATACATGTCACTACACATTTGTCAAAACCCATGGAATCTACAACACCAGGAGTAGACCTTAATGTGAACTATGAACTTTGGTTGATAAGGATGTGTCAGTGACGGTTCACTGATTACAACAAAAGTACCACTCTGGTGCTGGGTGTTGATAGTGGGGGAGGCTGTCAGAGGTGGAGGGAATCTATGGGAACTCTTATACTTTCTGCTCTATTTTACAGTGAAACTAAAACAGCTCTAAAATTAAGTCTATTAATTTTTTTAAAAAGGTCGAATATCAGCAATTTCTTATGGTTTGACCTAACAGTTCTGCTCCCCTCCTGTCCAACAGCTCCTTCTATGTCTCCTTGGGTTTAGCTCTCCCAGTCCTTTCCTTAGCTCTTGGTATTCTCCGGGGTCCTGTGTTTTCTTCTCACTATAAACACTCCCCACAGGAAAAAGGCTTCTGTCGTTACTTGCTTGTCAGGCTCCAGGAGATGCTCTTCCACATCTCTTGCCCTATTACCCCAAAATAATGGGTCACTGCCTCTAAATGCCAAGAAGGTCATAGATTGTACTTCTAGCAACTTCAGACACAGACGCTGCTTCCAAGTTCAGGGAGGATTGAGCGGCAGAAACTTTTCAGCAAGGAAAAAGGAAAATTAATTAACCCTTTAAATTGTTCCTCTCAAATAGCATGAATGCGATAGATTCTTGTATAAGATATTACTTCCCACTACTGCTAAACATTCTTTTTCTGACTTCTCTTTGAGTTCCAATTTGTGGTTCCAATTTGAGGTGTTCACAAACTAGCACAGTATTTGTAACAGTTCCACATGATATTTTGGAACATTTTGCAATATTACATAATTTAAATGACTCAAAAATTTGTATATGTGTAAGCCTAGACAAAACATATCTAAAAATTGATGCCGATTCTTTACTGTTGTACATTAGATTCCCTGGAAACAGACTCTGAGACTCTGAAATTTATTAAAGGTTTTACAGAAAAAAAAATATTCAGTAGGGCAGTGGGGAGGGACAGGATTGAGCAGAGGGAGAAATTGAATTGCGATGCATTTGCAGTTAAAACAGAAACCTCAGTCAGTACTACTGGAAGCTCTGGAGCGGGTATGGATGGCCCTTCACAATGGTGCCAATGGGTCACCTCCAAACTGGCCAGACATTGGTCAAGGACTGTTGCCAGGAAGAAGGCATAGCCTTGGGTTAGGCAGCTCCCATCAGCAGAGGAAAATTCCTGGAGAGGGACTCACTTGTGAGCCATCAGAAGCAAACATTCCAGCAGCTGCTGGAATGCATACATTGGTCCTACAAGGAATCTAGACATCTTAGTGTCCATCATATTTCCATGGGCAACTAAATGGACATTATATGGTAGAATTGCAAATAGTTTTGTTTTTATATAATAGTGATATGATTTATTTAAATCTTCAAAAAATTAAAACAATTTTAGTTTTATTTTAATGATTTTTTTAATTGTCAAAGGAATGCCTATGAGAATGGTACGAATGCAGTTGGAAAGAAAGATGTGTACAAGTCAAAATTTTGACCAAAACTTACAGAAGCCACATATGATTCATTGTTTGTATTTGGCACTAGGAGACATTACTTCAAATATGCTGATGTCAATATAGTGATGATATTCTTTGAAAAAATTCAAAGATTATACACAATATTGTACAGATCTGCCAAAAGATAGAAACCTTCATGAAACCATATCAAATTTGACTTTATAATTGCTTTTGAACACATGATGGTGTTATGGTCTGTATGTTTGTGTTCCACTGAAATTCATGTGTTGAAACCCTAACCCCTAATGGGATGGTATTAAGTGACGGGGCTTTAGGAGGTAATTAGGTCACGAGGGTGAGGCCTTCATGATGAGACTATTACTCTTAAAAGAAGAGACTCAAGAGAGCTTGCTTCCTCTCTCTGTTCCCTACCATATAAGAGGGCACAGCAAGAAGATGGTCATCTGCAAACCAGGAGGGTAGGCCCTCACCAAGATGCTGGATCTTGGACTTCCCAATCTCCAGAACTGCGAGAAATAACTGTTGTTTAAGCCACCAGTGTATGGTAATTTGCTGTGGCAGTCTGAACTGGCTAAGATAGATGAGAATGCCAGCTAAATACTGTTAAAGCAACCAGGTTTAACTTAGATAAGATATAAGAATACATTAGAAGAGGTAAGTGAAATTACAGAAGAAGATCCTTAAACAGCAAATTGTGGTCTTTGTCTGAAAATGAAATTACTTCTATATTAGTTCTAGCTACAGTTACTTGATATGAGTTGTTACTTGCTACTTATTACAAAAAGAAACAAATCTAAATGTGAATGTTTTATTTTTAAAAGAAATTTAAAGTAATTTTTTACTTTACAGTAAATGAGTTTTCTGTATAAAAAGAAATTACCTGTGGAAAAATGAAATGAAAATGTCATTAAAACAAAACATAAAGAAATCAGAACAAAACACAAAATTATTCACATGGATATGAAGAAGTTGTTTCAACCATAAATAATCCTGAAAATAATTTATCTAGAGACTATTTTCTGGCCATTTGAGATAAAGGCACAAATTCAGTTGAGACTAAGAAGTACAATGAATAAAGACAAGTTGTCTAATTTAACATTACAATTAATAATACACAAATTATATTGAAAATCTTGATTAGAATACATTATGCTCTAATAAAGACAAGAAAAATAAATTTTATGGCACGAGTATTTGATAAATGTTTTAAACTTTTGCTAAGGTATAGCAATACAGAAACACACACAAATCATACTTATAAAGCTCAATGAATTTTCACAGAGCGAATAGTAACAGCATCCGATTCACAAAACAGAATATGATATCCATCTTCATTTTGTTGCTCATCCAGTCATCTCAGCCCATTAACAGAAGACCCAGACATGTGTGATAAGAATTAAATTCAGTTGCCATTGATACTGTGCCAAATTTCAGTTTACTTTACACATATTTTTCTAATTTGTCATTATGAAACTATATTTGTCAAGGTAGGGGAATAGTATCTATTAACACTTTGTTGTATTGATTGGTAATGTTTATTTTTTATTTCAGCATATTATGGGGGTACAAATGTTTAGGTTACATATATTGCCTTTGCCCCACCTGAGTCAGAGCTTCAAGCATGTCCATCCCCAAGACAGTGCACACTGCACCCATTAGGTGTGAATATACTCATCCTCTCCTCCCCCTCCCACCTAACAAACACCAGATGAATGTTACTACTATATGTGCACATAAGTATTGATCGGTTAACACCAATTTGATGGTGAGTACATGTGGTGCTTGCTTTTCCATTCTTGTGATACTTCACTTAGTAGACTGGGCTCCAGCTCTATCCAGGATAATACAAGAGATACTAGATCACCATTGATTTTTGTGGCTGAGTAGAACTCCATGGTATACATATACCACATTTTATTAATCCACTCATGTATTGATGGGCACTTGGGTTGTTTCCACATCTTTGCAACTATGAATTGTACTGCCTATATTTTGTCATTATGAAGGTATATTTGTCAAGGTAGGGGAATAGTATCTATTAACACTTGTTGTTTTGATTGGTGATGTTTAGATATTTAGTGGGTCTCTATTGATTGTACTTTTTTTGAGACAGAGTCTCACTCTGTTGCCTGGGCTAGAGTGAGTGCCGTGGCATCAGCCTAGCTCACAGCAACCTCAAACTTCTGGGCTGAAGTGATCCTACTGCTTCAGCCTCCCAAGTAGCAGGGACTACAGGCATGTGCCACCATGCCTGGCTAATTTTTTCTATATATGTTTTTAGTTGTCCTGATAATTTTTTTATTTCTATCTTTAGTAGAGACTGGGTCTCACTCAGGCTGGTCTCGAATTCCTGACCTCGAGCGATCCACCCGCCTCAGCCTCCCAGAGTGCTAGGATTACAGGCATGAGCCACCGTGCCTGGCCCATTGATTGTACTTTATCCTAAGCTCCATAAAGATTAGGGCTGGGCCTGAACATCACTTCCACTTCAAAATGGAGCTTTTAAGATTGTGAGGGAGAGAGACATTAACACATAAGCTCACAAATACATATGTAACTACAGATTGTGATAGGTGCTACAAAAAAAGAATACAGGCGTATGTGATACAAAACAGCATGAACCAAATTTAGACTGAGGGGGTGGTATGGGAGGGAAACAGATGGGCAGGCAAGGCTTCTCTACACCTAAACCTGCTGACCTCTACACCTAGTCCTTTCCATGAGGTAAGGAAACTGATCTGTTTCCTCACCATTTTATACCCAGCATGTAGCTCTTAGAAGATGTTCAATAAATATTTATTAAATGAATGAATGAGAAATGAGTAAAGTCTATGTTGATAGCTGATTCGCAGATCTGTCTTCCTAGCCTCTGCTCGCTCCTGAGTGCTACAATTCTGTGTCCAGCTGCTTCATAAGGCATCTCTGCCTGGATTCCCAAAAGCATGTCATGAAATTCAACATGTCCAAAGTGAATTTTGCCATTTTCCCCCACCCCCATTAAATTTACTTTCTCCTCCTGCAGCCATATCTCAGAGAGTATAGTAAGTACCACTTACCATAGCACAGGTCAGAACCTGGGGAGTAATCTTCTCCTTTCCTCTGCTAGTCTGCCACCAGTCCTTACCTTTCTGTCCACGAAGTACTTTCCACTAACCCATCCCTCCAACCTGCATTCTTGCTTCACTTACTGCAGCAGCTGTCAAACCACCCTTCATGTGTTAGCAAAATAACCTTTTTAAAATCTAATCAGGTCCCCTTGTGCTTAAAACCCTTCCAAAATAGTGGAAGGATGGGAGTTAGTAGAAGTGAACTAAATTCTTCTTCTTTCACAGTGGAGAGTCCATAAATACTGTTAACTTTGACAAATAAAGAAATAGGGGTATATACTTTTTGAGAGTTATTCAGGTAAATAGAAACTGCTGAAAAAAAAAATGGTAACCTCTGAAGACTAGAACTGAGAGGAGGAGACAAGGAAAAGGAAGACGTTTAGTTTTCATTCTGTAGCTTTCTATAATGTAAGAGTATTATACATTATAAATAATAATTTAAAATGCAGATTTAAAAATACATTAGCTTTCCAGTGCCCTTAGGATAAACTCCAAATTCCTTAGCATAAACAGTTTGTCTTAATATGAGATTAGTCCATGCAGCTGGCCTCATCTCCTTACAGTCTCACACACTTAACCCACTCCCCAAGCACTCTAAATTCACAGGTTGACTCCTCAAAGGCACTATGCTTGTGTTTTTGCACAAGTTGGTTACTACCTGAAATGTAATTCCCCTCTTTGTCACTTGGCTATGTCTCCTTTGGCCTTTAAGGTTTAGTTGCTGTAATCTCTGCGGATACTTACCTGAGCCTCCCCCACTCCTCCCATGGGCTAGGTAGTGCCCCACCTTTGAGCTCCACTAATTCCGTATGCATATCTCTAGCATTAGAGCAGAAAACCATGTGAAAAATGTTGTATCTCCCATAGCCTGGGAGCTTCCTGAAGATAGAATCTATCTCCAACTCCTGTGCCAAGTTCAGTGCCTGGCATAGAGTGAGTACTTAATAAATGCTGATGAATGAACAATGAAACAAAAAGCTTTACATCTACTCATCTCTAAAATGAAAGAGTTACAAGCAAAGAAATAGTTTCCTGGAAGTAGTCCTACATTAAAAGCCAACAATACAACTAAAAAAGAAAATGGGCCAAGAATATGAGAAGACAGTTCACAGAAAAAGAAATACAAATGACTCCCATAAGAAATGAAAAGATGGTGAGTCCAATTCATAAAAAATGAAATGCAAATTAACTCGATGATGAGATACCACTTAAAACTATTAATTGGCAAAGATCAAAAGTGTTGATAACACTGTGCTAATGAGAATAATTAGGGTAGAAGGCTCTCTCATATGTGACTGATGGAATTGTATATCAGTATAACCTCTGTGCAAAGCAAATTGGCAATGTTTCTAAAAATTAAAAATGCAAGTAGTCCTTCTCAAAGCAATTCTGCTTACCACAAGTTTGAAAAGCAGTGTATATAATAATATTCATTCCAGTCCAGGGCCAAATTTAGAATTCCAGCCCAGCATAATCTTTTACCTCTGAACATGAATTGTATATCACTTAATTGGAACTTAGTATATACTGCCTTTATGACCAGTTATTTCTGGAACCAGACAGAAATTTCTGAGCTCAGGACTATGTCAAATCACTTTCTGTCCTTCTCAGTGCCCATCACTAGACTGCACATATGTGTAGTCGGTTTGTGTCCTTTTCACAGGACACAGCGGGAAATCCTCAAACCATTCTAGAAGTTAATGTGTCATCCCGGGACCCCCAAAGAAGATTCATGTTTCCTAAGGCACCACTGCCAGAAGCAAAGAGAGACTAAAAGGATGAGGATCCAAGCCCAGTACATTTGCCTTGGTCTTCTGATAAGATTTCATTAGAAGTAAATTTTAAATATGAGTATATTTTGAATTTTTAAATGTAACATATCAAAAAGTACATTTTACAAGTATAAAGACCTATCTCTCCTATAGGCCCCTGGAGTTTAGACCAGCACTAAGGAACACAGGGGTAGAAAGAGATTGCTTAGCTAGAAGAATCTTGAAAAATTTTACTGGTGTGTGACATATTGTACTCCCAAGAACTGTATGCCAATGTTCCTATTTTTCACATACACAGTTTAAGTCAAAATACAACTATAATTCCTCAGGATTCTTCCAGGGGGTGTTCCTTCTCATCAATTCATATGACAAAAGGAAGAGGAGAAAGTCTTAATGATCTCTTGTGGAGGTCCTTGTATCTTCTGCTATTCTGTGACTTACAACACTCCCAATACACAATGTGTTCAAAGAAGCAAGTTGCCCAAATTTCATGTGTCAGCAGATATGGATAGGGTCCTGAATGTGATCATAACATTTAGTTATTCAAGGTTGCCAGAGACTGATAATTGAGCATGGCAATAGGACAAGACACTATTGAGTCAAGTTCATTATATCCCCAAAGAATATAATCTATGAGTATTTATACACATCAGTAAACATGAAGAGTGCTAGAATGCTCTAAGCTTCATGCAATAGAAAACCAACTCAAAATGACTTGAATAATAAAGTTATTTATTGTCTCACATGACAAGAAGTGGAAAGAAGAATAGTTTCAGGGTTGGTTCAATCTGCCGCTCAACAATGTCATCAAGAGCCAGGTTCTTTCCTTCTTTCTGCTCTGCCTGCCTCGCTTCTTTCATGGTCCTACCATGGTTGTTTCAGGTGCTGCTTGTAGACACAACATTCTACAGCAGAAAGGAGAATGTTTATTTCCAAACATTTCTTTTTAAGAATAAGGAAAAACTTTCCCAGAGTCCTCTCTGAATACACCATGAGGTTATTGGTCAGAATTTTGCCAAAAATTGCCTAAACCAATCACTGATGAGAAGTCTAGGACTACTATTCTGGCTTAAACCAATCATTATCCACTCCCTGGGGAACTCCTCAGAAGCACGTGGAGGGGTAAATACCTGAACACAATTACAGTTCTGTTTGTAGCCAAGGAAAGGTACAGATAAAGAATGTCTTAAAATGCATATCAATGGATACATTAAAACAACTTAAGAAACTGTAAATTTCCCAAGTCTTTTTATAATACCTAGTTCATCTAATTTATCAAAAACCAAAATACCTTATAGATATTTATCAAATGAAAGATAGCCTTTCATTTGTCCATCCATTTAGTCATTCAGTCAAGATATTCTGAGTACCCATCACATTCAAGATATAGTTTACTATGAAGAATTCAATAATATGTAAGTTGATTCCATCAAGAAGTTTATTATTTGGAAAATGCCAAACTTGAAAAAATGATGTAACAGTTTCTCATGTTTATAATGTGAAGGTGCATTTCAACTTAAATTTACCAAAAAAAAATCCACAAATCTCATCAAATTTTCAAGATTTCTAGCCTAAACTTATGAATAAAATTCATTATTTTCTTGAAAGAAAGTGATGTAAGCAATTTTGGTAAATTAGTGAATGTAACTGCTATAGGAAATTATAGGTTTATTCAAATAATCCTGATGGACAAATATCAAACAAAACATTTATGTCTGTAAGACTTAGAAATGTGATGGTGGGGAAAACCCAAAACAATGGTATTTATCATAGGAAGATAATTCTAAAAGAGTTATGATACAGAGCATGAAAACTATGATAGGAATCAGCCTCAAGATTATTTAGTCTGGTCCCCTCATGCACTAATAACTGGGAAATAACAATAGACTCTGCATTAACTGAAAGTTTCCAGGGACATCCTAAGTACTAATCCCAAACCCGGTATTCTCCAGGTCACAAAAACATATTTTTTTTTCCTCTTAGATCTGAACCAGGAAGTTTCTTTTCACATTACTCCTCAAAGACAACCCCACCGGATGTATGTCAAGAAAAACCAACTAAAATGTGCAGAGACGAGGGGAAGCAAAGACTAAATAGAAGAGACCCAGGAGAGAAATGTTTATGGTATTAAGAACCATTCCTTTTTTTTTTTTTTTTGGTTTGTTTTATTTTGTTTTAACTGTTGTTCATCTTAATCCCCATTTTGAGAATGGGAATATAACTTATTCTATAAAGCTCAGTAACCAAGTGGCAGAAAGGCAAGCATTCCGTCAGGACCACAGTAGCCCCATACATGAGGGCATGAGAGAAGGCTCCCCCTCCTTTATCAAGCTGGTGCAAAGTTGAATGAGGGGAGCCTGGCTCGATTTCAGCCCCCTCTGTCCCTTCCATTAGGGGCCCTTGTGCAGGGCACACAATGTATAAATGTGCACAATTGTCCTACATTTTGGAGAAGAAAAATCTTGGCATTCCAGAGGCTGTTCACCCAGACTCAGAACTTGAATGTCATGTACAAAGTCAGGATAAATCTATTCTGCTAGACGCTTTTTTCATTACTAACATTCTAGACTGTTGGTGCAATAATCCTAATCATCTGACATTTTAGAGGCAATTTCCTGATCTTGGCTGGACAGACCAGGCTAAATGCAACATTTTGGCCCTATTTTTAAATAGCCCAGATGGTGTGAATGGGTGTGTGGCTCAGGGTGCCCCCATACGCTGGGCTGCTTCCAGGAACAATTTGTACCTTGGGTGTAACCAGCAGCTATAGACGGGAGTGGGGGAAAGGGGACGAGAGATGGTAAGGGTCAAGACAGTGCCTCTCTGACCTGGGTCAAACTGATTTCACCTGTTACCTGTGACATACTGAGCCTACTTTAGGTTCACAAGGGACTGCTCTTGGTCACCCATAAAATGCAATCCAAGTGCAAATTGAAAAAAACATAAATAGTAGGCCAATTCTGAGACAGCTGCTTCAGACCTCTTCTCCACCCACCCCAGGTTGGACTGGGTGTTCTATGTGGCTAAGAATTAGCAGGGAAGTCGATCCTGCTCATTACAGAGGAAGGCCATTCTCGGCCCCCTTCCTTCTGTAAATAGAAATTTGTTTCCTTGGAGATCACAAGGCTTGGATGCCTAGAAAAGAGAAGAAAGAGCAAAGAGGATTTGAGAGAAAAGTAACCACAATTCCAAAGATTTTTAGGCATTTAGCAATACTACAAGGGCTGTCTGAAAAGTATCCAGCCATGTAACCATTTTCATTATATTAACAATGGCTGGATACTTTCCAGACAGCGCTAGGATACAGAGGACTCTGTCATCCTGAAAAAAAGCTTCTCATTCCCTTTACTTATAACTTCCCATTTCTCCTACCTCAAATGGCTTTTCCTTAGATGAAATTTCTTCCTTCTCCTTAATTGATCTGTGCCCTTCTTTCACATCAGATACTTGACACTAATCACTCCCACAAGCCTTTACACACACCCAAACTGATTTCTTCCAGCCCTAAAAATGGAGATGGTGATTGGAAGTGAAATACAAGCTTGTAGCTAAATCGTGGCTTAGATCTAAGGCAAGGATCAGCAAACTGCAATCTGCAGCCCAATTCAGCCCACCACCTACCTTTATACAGCCCATGAGCTAAAAATGGATTTTATATGTGTAAATGGTAGGGGAAAAAAAAAATCAAAGGAATAGTAATATTGCATGACATGAAAATTATATGAAATTCAAATATAAACATAAAGGTTTACTGGAATGCAGACATGTCCATTTGTTTATATATTGTCTATGGCTGCTTTCCTACTACAGTGGCATAATCAATTAGCTACAAGAGACTGTACAGTCACAGAGCCTAACATACTTACTATCTGGCCCTTTCAGAAAGAAAAAATTGCCAATTCCTGGCTTAAGACATTAAAATATATTAAATAATATTAAGAGATATTAAATAAGAATATCTCAAAGAAATAAATTTCAGGCAAACCAACAAGACTAAGGCTATCAAGCAGCCACATTAAGGTCTAAATCCCACAATCAAGACCAAGTGGTTACCCTGAGGAGCGGGGTATAGTGAGCAGGAAAAAGAAAATCTATGGAGGGATATACAAAGTGTACACTCTACACTGGATGAGCACTAGCAGGGAGATAATAATGTCTGTGGTGCTCACTGCCACATCCCTGAACCTAGCCCACTTCTTAGAGCAGGGTAGGTGCTTATTAACTAGTTATCAACTGAATGAAGAGGAAGGAGAAACACAAAGCAAGTGCAACAAGAGTTGCACAGGGTTGGGAGTAAAAAAAGTGTCCCCAACAACATCCTCAAGTTTGTCTATCCTTTGTAATATGTCATGGGTTCCCAAAAGTTAGCAAAAATCCTGACTTTGGAAGCTAAGCATGTGCCCAAGAGACTGAAGAAATAACTAAACAGCTGTGGTAACTGCCCTGATGTGCATTCAAGCTCACCTTTTCCACCCACTTCCTCAGTCACCAGATGCAAATATGTTTAGTCCAGAGACTAAATTCAGACGTGGAGATTAGCAAGGGGAAGGAAAGCAAATATGAAATAAACAGCACCACTTGTCACTGTTGATCTTTGATTAACTGGCTCTTCTTTCCGAAACAGGGCCCCTCTCTCTCTGCTTGCAGGTGACACCCACACATATCCTTCAGTGTTGGCACAGATGCTTACTCAGATAACAACTGGAGTTCATGCTGCACATTTTCATCTTCGTGTGTCATCATCACCATGTAAAACCACAACTATAGGAAAACAAAGCTGTTTTCTGCTCTTCTGTCTCAACTGACATTTCCACCCAGCTCACGATTTGTTCTTTGGAGCCAGACTAGTGTTTAAAGCTGTCATTGAGATAGCTCTGCCTGAAGAAGTGCAAGTAAAATCCAATCCACTCCCACCCTGGAATCAATTCACCTTTCTTCGACTTTTTTACCCCTTGAATTCTTGGCATTCTAGAACCCCTTCACAGGGTTTAAACAGGCACATAGGATAGGGGAATGGGCTTTGTGAAGAACACGTTCTGGCCCTTAGAGTTGCACCAAGAATGAGGTCAGCTTGGAAAGCTGCTGTATTCTTCCATCACCCAAATTTCATCTCAGTCAGTTTTCAAGTGTTGGTCGCAGTGTCAGCACTCTGAAAGGAACAAGAGACACACTGAGAAAGTGTGTCACATTTTGTTCTGGACAGTAGCCTGAGTTTCTAAGTGCTGGGAGCTTGTGAATCTTCAAAAGGAAAGCATGCTTCTTCTGGGATGCCAAATCGGACAAAGTTGAGCAGTCCAGCACCCAGATACATTTCTGAAGAAACAAACTTTCTTATGAGCAGCACCACTGAAAAGTCAAGAGTTAGGCCTCAGTTTAGGAAACATAAATAGACATTAGGAGAAGTAAAAGTTACCAAGCAAGATTCTGGTATGGTTCCCAGACCACTCCACTTACCATGGCTCAGTGGGGTGGTCAGGCCCCCGTTGCAATGAATCCAGAAATTTCTTTAATTTTCCTCACCCATTCATCCATTATCTCTATTCCAGACAAGATGAGAGCGGAGAAAGGGTGCTGCTTAAAAAGGAATCAATCTGTTTGATCAGACTTGAGGGGAAAAACTGAATTCAGAGTTGTGAGCAATTGCAGTATTCACAGAGCTGTATAGCTAGAATGTGGTGGAAGGTCTACTAAGCGAAGTCTTGAAGTTTGCACTTTAATTTGTTTTGAACTTGAGTTTCAAGGTACTAGGCCATTTTTGCAAAACTAGGGTATGCTGTTTTTATTAGCACAGTAAAGGAGGCTTATTGAGCAGATTCACTTAATGGCTGATTTCTTTTAATTTAATTTTTTTTTTTTTTTTTTTTACCAATCGTGTTTCTTTCCAGTTGATTTTATTTGTCCTATTGGACCACGAGCCAACTACCTGAGTTCAGTCTTTCTTGGAGTAGTAAGAGACATGTGAGCTTATATTTTTCAAGTTTTAGTTACTTTTATTAAGTTTAACAAGCTCCATTTCAACAAATAAAAGAGGCAGTTTGGAGATCACACTGATTTGACTCCACGTTACCCTCAAAGTAAAATATACAATCAAGGAAACAGAAGCTACTACACGAATTATCAGACCAGCTCTCGTGTCTGTTGTTCAAGGGCCTTCCCCTACCCACAAGATGATAGCTCTGTGTGTGTGTGTGTGTGTTTGATATAAATATGATTCAAATTTTCAACTTGCTCCAAATGCCACAAGTTTTGTTTGTTGTTATTTTATTTTCAAACTATTGCAAGCTATTTGAGTGTTCAGCTGTGACATGAGCAGGACAGGTGAAGAAGCTGAAATTTTCTGTCCCTAGCATTCCCAGTTTTTGAGCTAGTTTTGAATCAGAGCCAGGTAAGGCATTTATAGAATTTACTGGAGTAAAATCACCCCATAGAAAAGAGTGGCAGGTCAGCAGCAGGAAAGGATTTTATAACTACAAAGGCAAAATTTTCAGAAGTCTTACATTAATGATATGTTTAAAACCTAGTCAATATTCCCTTAAGAGGGAATTCGAGGACTTCAATGGAAAATCAACTTACTCCTGACTGTGGCTTATTTAACACGACTTTTTAGCATGATTCTTTCTAACAGTATTGGTTTTCCTCACTACACAAAAATTTCTAAAATGTAAATGAACTCATATCCATTAGATTTTTCTTTCACCACATTTGGCTGTGTATATACGCTTTATCTCCTGTTTTTCTAATAAAATGAATTTTTGAACTTATTAACAGGAAAGTAGAAAATAGAACTGACTTTCTTCTGAAAGTGTGATTAGAACATTTAGACTGACCATTAATTCATAAGGCCATGTGAAATCCATCCACTCAGTCAATAAATATTTATTGTATGCCAGGCACTGTTCTAGGCACTGGGGATACAGCAATAAACAAAAAAAACAAAGTTCTTTCCCTCATGGAGCTTACATTCTAGCTGGGGAAACAAATAATTGACAAATAAATAAGTAAAATGTCTACTGTAAGAGATGGTAAAATGCTACGGAGAAAAACAGGCAAGGAAAGTGGACAGTGTGTGAGGGTATTTAGGGGAAAGGTGACACTTGAGCAGGGACTCAAAGGAGGCAAGGGAGCAATCTAGGTAGATAGAGGGAACAGTATGTGTAAAGGCCTTGAAATGGGAACATGCCTGTGACGTTTGAGGAAGACTATGTCAGAAAGCATGTATATACCTCTGATATGGATTACCTGAGCCTCCAATGGCCTTGCAGATAACACAGACTCACTCACCCCAGGTCTTGAGAGAGTCCACGCCTCTATATTTGACCTGGGTTAATAAGAGGTCTGTGGTGGTCATGATCCTTGTTCTGGGTTCATCACTGGCACTATCTTCAATCTCCAGCATGTAGCTGAATTAATTTAACACCTTGGGATCAGTCCCCAGATCTGGATAGTTGCCATCTGGCAGTGTAAAATGCTGTGATGAAGGATGAGACATCCATCTGGCTGCAAACACCCCATTAAAATAGCCATCAGGACTGGTGGCTCAGTTAGTTATCCTTAGGGACTGAGGGAGTCAAGGCTGAAACATCCAAGCATTCACATCACACAGAATTGCACAGGTAAGCCCAGCCTGACATCTCAGAGAGGTAAACCGTTGGTCTAATGAGAAATTGTGATTAAAGCTAAGCAAACAAACCAGAAATGTACCATGCTTGGAGTGAAATTAGTATTTGAAAGTCTAGCTTTAAAAAAAAAGGCTAAATTGGAGATTTATAAAAGGATTTATCCCACACCTCTTTTAAATAGCAAGTTTTCTCCAGAATAATTGCCAAAGTGAAGCATGTCTACTCTTAAAGTGTATCTTTCCTAATACTGAAAGACAATATTAAAGTACAAATTTAAAACAGGCATATGGTAGTTTAGTAATTTTATCACAGAATACATAGAACATAATGTACACTTGGTCTCTTTAAATTGGCATGCTTAGCCCAAAATAGTAAGCTCACAATCAAAAATTACAGGAATACCATTAATTATAAGACTTTTACAATAATAGCAGCAAATGACATTGTTTTCTTCATAATTACCATATCTGAAACTATAAAACCTTTGCTCCAACCACTGTTTTTAAGCCATTTCTTGGTTCATACTAATAGTGAAAACGTCCTTCCCTATATAACATTTCTACTTTGTTTCTGTTCAGAGTGAGTAAGAAAAATCTCAAGTATGATTCATCTTTAGTAAACCTACTGTTCCAGTTAGAAAATAGAACCATTTATTACATTAGATTAAATCTTTCCATTTTTAAAAAATTTATTTATTTGCTACTGCCCTCTCTAAAACTTCTCCAGCTCTGTCATTTTCAAATACAATCTGATAAGCTGGATTGAAGAACTTTGGGTACCAAGAAGCCAGCAAGTGGCACAAGTGCCAGTGTAAATTCAACAGTCCTTGTTACTCAGGCACTGCTGAGTTTGACCTTCTTTGGATTGATTAAATCATGCAATGGAAGTCCATTTAAAAATCAACCAGAGTACAAAATTTGTTGTCTGGAATCATAAGATGCCTATCCCTTACCTCCTCCCCACATTTAAAAAAATAAACAGTTAAAAGGCTTCTTCATATACATTAAAAATGGGGAAGGGGAATGCCGTATATTTCATTACAGGATAAAATACTCCAAGAAACAGGAAAATGGTGGCAGTTAAGAGGTTCTCATATATTATAGCACCTCATCCCCAAGTAGTGGGTTTAAATTTGTGTTACAATATTCCCTCCCTTCTTAAGTCATTGCCCAGTTGAATTTTTTTACCTAATTTTTTATCTACATGGTAATCATAATAATAGCTAACATTATATGACAGGCATGATACTAAATGCCAGGGACAAGCAGAGACAAAGACTTGGGCCATGGCCTCATGGAGATTTTTAGCATAGGAACAGACCTTTGTGATCATTTTCTCCACTTTGTAGTTGAAGAACCATAGTCTTAGATCTGCGGTGACTTGCCTGAGGCCATTCAACTAGTAATGGGACTTGAACCAAGTCTATCTGCCTCTCAAAACTAGGCTCCTCCAACACCTGAATTAACTGAAGCACTGAGCAACATTGCAAAGACAGCAGTAGAGCCATTCTTCAAGGTCCCTGGGCATATTCCAGTTGATCCAAACTGGAGGCAGAAAAATATCCATGGTCATTCCAGGGTCAGGCCTTGCAGAGTCTCTTGAGAACTTTTACTCTGTCTCAAAAAACTCACTCCAAAATACTTTCCCATGTCAGTGGACCCTCTAGGGTACCGGGGCAGCTGAATCCAGAGTTTTGGAGCTCTGATCCCTAAAGCATTTCAAGTCCCTGTAAAGGAGCTCTCACCAGGGCTCCTTCTGCCTGATGCCTTCTGGAAAGCTGTCACCCCATGCCATCCACCTCCTCAGCACATGGCAAGAATTTCATCATTCCCTTCTATTCTCCCTCCTCCAGAAGAAGCTTTCTGGGACTCATCCCTCACACTCTCACCAATGCTAACGTCCCTTTTCACAGTATCCTCACTTCTCTGGCTGCTCTTTCAGCAACCCACTTCAGATCTCCACACACACAATAGAGAGACCAACTGTGCGAACCTGAAACGTATGGAACAGCAAAGCCATAACATGGTTTAACTGGGATGAGCTGCTAAACAAATAATCTTTCCTAGTATTCAAATAATTTTGACCTAAAGTGACCTTATTTTCTGACACATTCTTCATTGGTGTGGGAGAACTATTTCATTCTTTTGAAATCATACTGTGAACATTAACACTGAATTACTATCACAGGGAATGAGAAAAGCAAGTCGATTTGCCTGGTATTACTTTGAGGGGATTCCATCGCTCAGAATAACTAAATATGGTCAAAATTCCTCAAAGACAATGTCTATACATCCTTCTAAACTAAAAGGAAAACATTAAATAGGAACTAAATGGCTCATTTCATGAGAAGGAGACAGTGTTTTAATGGTTTTTAAAATACTCAAGTCTCCCTCCCCCTCCCCCTACTCTAAGCTGTTCCCACCCTAAACACCCATTTAACCAAAAGGAATGATTTTCTGGCCTTACTTCTCCGTGTAAAACGTCCGTGGATATCACACTTTGCTAGACTGAGATGTGCAGATGAGTGGGAAAGGAAACAGGCTCAGCCAGCAGTTTGGAAGCAGATTTCAAGGCTAACAGAATCCACTCACTTTGTGTTTTCTACCCTGGCTTCTCAGTCAAGCCAATAATACGTGGTAAGTTTGAACCTGGGTTGTGGCACTGCAAGACCTGCCCTGCCACAGGAAATGTCTTCAACTTCATTTCAGAGTTTCCAAATGGTCTTGACATTTGGTCCAGTCGCTCAAGAACACTTGGCATTGGTGGCCTCACAGGGGCCCGAGGTGGCCGGCTGACGATGAGGCGGTCCTTTCCTATCCAGAGCAGTGGCGTTGAGCAGGTGGGGGGTGCCAGCCGGCGGGCTTCTGGATAGGCGTCCGTGTCAGGAGCGGTAGGCCGCAAAGTCGCGGGCCGGGGCGTAGGGCTGGTAGTGTTTGCGGGTGGGCCCGGGCCGCCGCGGAGTCATGTTCATGTAGTCACTCTGAAGGAGCCTGCTCCTCCTACTCCTCATCTGCAGCAAAGAGAAGTGTCAATGTGGAGGGACAGGGAGATGTCACGGAAGGAGTTCTAACTGTGCAGAATGTTGACTGTCAACTGACACTGAACACCAGCATTCCCTGAGCATCTCGGACTTGGGGAATGACTAATCAAACCTAACCGCTGACTCTTCTGAGTGATCTCAATAAAAGAAAGTATTTTAGAGAAAACCCATCCATGTTATTCTCAATACTGCTATTTGACCTGAATTCCAAAAGCATACTGATTAACATACCTACCGTTGATATTTAAGTACACTTGAAGGCCCTTCCTCCTTTGAGTAGGTTAAGCCTATCCCCGTTGCAATCTTCTTATTATACACTAGCATTTGCATAATAAGCTGTTTTTCCATAATTAACCAGAAGGACCTTCAGCTCCTCCAGAGTCTGGTATAATCATAAATTTGTAAAAGTCAAGTGCAATTAATGGAGATTTACAGTTCCAGACAACTAGTTACACTCCTATTCCTTTATGAGTATAGGGATAATAATGTCACTCGTCTCTATTCTGTAGGCTCAGCTCCCTCGCAAGGAATTTCTACCAGGACTGAAAATAGGGGCAATACTGAACCTGGGGCAAAAGTTGCAGTCACCATGATCTTAGCAGAGCTTTTGACTGAGGGTTAGGAGCACCATTTTCTGGATTAAGGTGATAGTAAATTTTACATTTTTAACAAAAGACCTGTAGAAATTCTAAAAATACAAAGCCATCTAGGTTTCTGGATTCAGAATTCTCTATTATGAAAAAAAAAATGTCTATTTCCTGGCGCATAGGCCTGATGCCTAAGTACATATGCTGTACGTGAATGACATGACGCCTGAATGAATAAATAAGTGAACAGCTTCAGCCCTGGTCTTATTTCCATACGCTCCTGCCAGAGCCCTTCACACCTTCTTTGTCAAATGGAAGAGTAAGCACTAAAGAAAGGTTTGGTAAACACGGACCTTCACGTGACACAATTGCCACCTTCTCAGTCCTCATCTTTATGAACTCTCAGCAGCCTTCTGTACTATTGATTACTCTCCTTCTTGCAACCTTCTTCCTCTTTGTCTTCTGTGACATCCGGTTTTCATCCTACCTCTCTGGCCACTCCTCCCCTGCCTCCTTTGTAAGCTCATCCTTCTCTAACTGGCCATTCAATGTTAGAATTCCTCACAGCTTAGTCCTAGGCCTCTTCCTCTACTCACTCTATCCTCATCCACATTCACAGCTTCAATTACCAACTATTCATCTGAATTTATATCTCTGGACTAGACCTCAAAGGCACTCTAAACTCAACATGTCCAGAACAAGACTCAAGATCTTCCCCAAAAGTCTACTCCTTTCCAAGTGTTTCTCACAGTGAATGACACTACCATGTATATAGTTGCCCAAGGCAGACCTCCTAAGCCTCAGCCTTGACACTTCAAGCTTTCTTAGCCCCTGTCCCAGGAGATATCCAGCAAAATCTGAAGACATTTTGGGTACCACAACAGGGAGGGATGCTACTGGCATCTTGTGAGTAAAGGCCAGAGATGCTGCTAAAATCCTACAATGTGTACAAGGCAGCCCCCTGCAACAAAGAATTATCTTGGTTCCACATCCTTTCTATAAATGAAAGACTAGAGCTTTCTTGGGCACAGGGTTATAGCAGGGCAGAGGGTAGACAAAGAAAATGTGTGTCCCCAAATAAGTGTAGAAGACTGGTGATGATAAGCTGGGAAGCATTTTTAGTACTTACTCCAACCCTGATGACTCCCTTTGCCAAACTCCTAAGTGACAGTCTTTGCCTCCAGACACCCAAACAAAATGATAACTGGTAGAGAGGCCCTGATAATAAAGATGTCTTGACTCTGAGGTTTTCCAGGTTGCACAGAAAGATAATGAAAGATCTGCTGCAGTCAGCTCCCATGTTTACCCTAATGCTATTATCAAATGGTGAATTTACTTATTTACCCTAACTCTAAACACAGCAGTGGGATGGAAATGATACATGTATGGCTGGGAATGCCATACAGAACCCACAGTGCCTATGTGCATCTAGCATGTGTGTATATGTGTGCAGGGGGTACCCACCTCCTGTGTCTGTGTGACTATCACCTATTCCACCCTTTCACCAATGTTGGGTAACAATGTGTGATTTCAGGAACACTCCTCCTTTGCCCTGGCCCCCACACCAGCCTTACCCATTTGTTTCCTGGGAGCAGCAGCAACACACAGGAATGCACAAGGTAATCTACTTAAAGACATGGTCTTCAAGGATCTACTGGATAAAAAGGCAGATTCTACCTGTACACAACTATACACATGGGAACATCATGTTTTTTAAAAGGCTCCTTTCGACTAGGAAAAGGAACAAGTTTTACCAGCTCAGCTGAGTGAATGGAGAAGTGAGTGAGAGTAACAGGTGCTGGTCTGTGGCAGCCTGACCGAGGGGCGCTCTTTATTTACTCAAATGTCAACATCAGGTCAAGAACTGAGATAGAATCTGCAGCTGCTCCCAGAAACCCACTCAGTCCATAACTGCCTGCGGTAGCACATCACAGGCACTCAGGAAGTTCCAGGAAATAGCACCTTATTCCAAGGCACGCTGCAGAGCAGCCAAAAATAGACTCCCAGAAAATTACCAAGAACATGGCTAACCTCCAGGGATCCCAATGGCCTAGATGCCCAGCTCAGCAAGGTGCTTGTTGCTTAAATAGCAACAGCAGGAAAAGATGAGCCCAGGGTAAAAAATACTATTATATTCTATGAAATATAGATATATTTTTATTTACACTCGTTTGTTAAGAGAGTACAAAGACCTAGGTTTGTGATGCAACTAAAGGGTGGTTCTTATTGTGTAACCTAATGGACTACAAGAGGCCACAGATGACAGACATGCCAAGCACTAAGGCTATGCAATTCATGGGGAATCTATGAGACAAAGTAACACCAAAATAAGTTTTCTGAAGACAAAGAAAGATTCGATTGATAAATGGGTAGTCAGTAAAAAAATAAATAAATAAAAGACAAAGTAAGATGAACCTTATGAAGATTTTGTGGTGCTGCCAAAGAAAAACCCCAGAGTGTCTATGATGTGTCTGAGTTGAAAGTGAACTGTTCAAACTCATTGAAAGTGAGAAGCTGCTTTTGTCCCTGTGGGTGATTCAAGTCACTCAAATTAGTGCCTCATTATATTATAGTAACTGACATTCTAATGCATATTTATAATAAGTCTTAAATGATGAGCAGTACTCTTCTGGCCACTGGACATTAAAGCAGTTTCCAAAACTACTTCCTGCAAAGCTAGTAAATTACTTTGACCTAGGTCAGCACATCACAGGGGAGCACCTTTCCTGGAGGGGTATCCAAAGGGCCACTGCAGCTAACCCTTAAGTTAGGAATTTGAGATTCCCAAGGAGAGGATTGAAAAGCTATATAGCAGGCATAAAACCAATGGCCAGGGATTAGGGAAAGAAACTAGAACTAAGAATTCTAAAAAAGCTAGAAGATACCATGGACGAAGACACCAAGATCCAGAAAGATGAAAGTAATCAACTGACATCAGAGGCAGAACACAGGCAATATTTTACTACATAAAGCCCCCCGTCAGGGTTGGGTAACTTGCAGAAGGTAAGCCAGGCATTCCCAAGATGATACCTAGCATAAAGAATTTCTAGGAACAAGCAACCACTTTGTTCCCTACCTTGCAGAGGGTACAGTTTAGGCAACAGGCAGGCTGACAAATGTCCATCTGCCCTGTATGGCCTCCTGAACTGCAAGGAGCATGTGGGAAACAATTGAGAGGCAAACACTGGCAGCAGGACAACAAAAGTTTAACACTATCTAAGGCTGGATGATAGAATAGCATGACTACGAATCAGGGCTGTAGCACCAAGCCATAGTAAATAGGATGGCTTCACACAGCATCCTTCCAGAAATTACCAACCCATCTATGGGTTAGTTACATATATGGATTATGTCTTAAAGATGAGCATCACACTTCAAACAGTCTCATTTATATCCTTAATTTGACCTTTATGGGGGTTATCAATTCATCAATCCAATAAGCATTCATTAAGATTAAATGTACTTAGTGTCAAATGAATGGAGAATATAAAGAGAAATAGTCCTTCATCCTTGAAGAGAATACATTTCTCATTGAGGAAATGACTCACACATGCAGTTAACTTCTTGAAAAAAATCTGAAGACAACGTGGAGCCAATGCATGAGTTACTCTGTACCACACACAGGTTTCTGAGTAAGGAAAGGATCCTTGATCACAAGGTCCCTTCTAAACTGCAGATATGTTCACCGACATGTGTTCAAACCTAGGCCAAAAATTCAGCATTGAGGAAAGTAAAGAAAAATACATCAAGTTTATTGCACAAACATTTGCAAAACTTAGTAAACTTCAATTTGGTGGCAAGAGCTGGGAAAAGTCTAACTCCCGTTATAGTTTCATAATGAACAGCACTATACTTGGCTCCACACAATTCAACTGCTTCAGAGGAGACAAAAATATGACTCAGATAAACAGGTCTAGTTTCTTTGCTAGGTTTGAATACACAATTCCAGTAGCCAAGTTTCTCATGACTTTTGACCAAACCAATGTTTTTCGTTGGTTTCAGTTGCCTAGCTTCCCAAGTTGCCTAGATTTTTATACATGTGTATATATTAAAACTGTTGTATGTGTCATAATTAAATCGCATGGGGAGAAGAAAAGTAACTGTTCCTAGTCCCCACACCCTATTTTGCCCATTTAGCTTATTATTTTGCCAGGCCACCTATTCAGTGTCTTCTGGAAAACAGAACTCACATCAGATTTGTTATCTCAGACAAAGTTGAACAGGGTAAAAAGATAACCCACTCATGCATGGGAAAAAGAAAATAATTATACATTAAACAGAAAATAAACCACATAGTCAAAATTCTTGAATATGTTCAGATTGCATGTGCAGTAAAAAAGTTACATAAAAGTAGTGCTGCTTCTCTTACCCAGCAAGTGCAAAGGGCCACTGTCACCAGCAAGCTATAGAAAGCCAGGATTCCACCGACCACCACCAGTGCCCAGAAGGGCTTAGAAGACTCAGGAAATTGGGGTTCTGGACAAAAATATTTCTCTGAAAAATAGAATAGAATGAAATAATACAGGAATGGCAGTTGAGTACATTTCTTTCCTTCTCAAGATCAGAGAAAAATATGAAAGAAGTACAAATATGAAAAATATCACTAGCTTAAGAATGTATAGATAGACTTGCTCTTTGGGACTTATCTAACCCCACCCTTGACCATGACCCTGTCGGCGTCCAAGACTACAGTTGAAAACCATTACTTTAGGGTGGTAAACCAGTAGAGCTCCATTCACTTGACTTTGCTGAATCCATGGTGTGATTCAAAATGGTGACTTCACATGACCTCAACCCAACCTCTTCCCCTTTCCCCCACTGGAAGACAATTCATCTAAACCTGAACTATTATCCTTAAAATAAGTTAAATGATACACATGTTTTGAGCCTTAAGAAAATCATCGGCCTAATATGGCAGTCAGAACACTGAACTGGTAACCAGAAGATAAATTTCTAGCTCCGATACTGTCTAATAGATTATATGATGATGGACAAGTTACTTTAAATCTTTGAGGATCAGAAAGGGGAGGGGAAAACTTCTATTCAAAACCGGAGAAAATTCAAACTAGAAAGAATACCAAGACTCTTCTAGTCCATTGATTTTTCAATCCTGGCTCCACATTAGAATTATCTAAGGAAGTTTGAAAATATAACAGTGTCAAGTACCCTTTTCTCAACCTATAGCAATTACATCAGAATTTCAGGGTTGGACTCGGGCACTGGTGTCTTTTAAAAACCTACCCAGATTTATAATATGTAGATAGGATTGAAAATTACTGGGTAGAGAATCACTGGTGTCTTTTCCAGTTCTAATATAAATGATATGTGTTTGTCCATATATAATACTATCCTAAAGTAGTGTATCATTCATATAGAGAAAATATGTTCCACCCTTAACTTCCAAAATAGCATATTTTTTTTATCTTGATCCAATTAAAATATTCTGCCTGGACATTGGAGATATTAGAAATCTGAATGGGACTCATTAAGCAAAATATTCACACATTAATTGTCTGTATTTTGCCAGAACACAAAAGCTACTCTGCCACATTCAGTTAATGGTTCTTTCCTTATTTAGTGTCCTATTTTTCACCACAGCACAGCTCTGTTCTGGCATAGGAGGACAAAAACATTTATTAGAATTATGCTAGAATTAAATATAAAACTGAGCATCCATTTTCTTATTTATCATTCCACAGAAAGGAAAAGCTATAGCGTATCCCTAAAGTGTACCAAAAAAGTGATCTGACCCCTCTCAATTTTACTTGCTGTTACCAATAAACTGTATTTTGAGTTTGGGAATCTTATGATTTTTCTCCCCAACATTTAGAGAGAATATAATCTCAACATAAGCTCAGTAGACTTATTTTCACTAATTCATGAACTGCTCCAAGGTATTGAATGTTGAGCCTGGAAAAGGTTGGGCGACTTATCCAAGATCATAGAGTTGATTAATAGCAAATTTTACATCCCCTGGTTTCTAGTCCTGCATTCTTTGTATATTTTAGAAAATGGAAATGTACTTTTCAGAGGAAGACCATGGGGCACTAAAAAAGAATTAATTAGAAATAGAATTCATTCATCTTGAGTCTTGATCCATTAGACCCAGCTGCTTCTTGAGGGTGCCTGGGCTTACATTTTATGACAACCTTTTTTCTGCCATGCCCACTTGAATGCAGAGTAATGCTATGAGTGATCTATTCCCATGGGCTGTAGCTTCATCCCTTGCTCTCCCACTCAAAGTCAGTGAGGTAAAGTGAAGGTATTCAAGATATAACCTTGAATCTCCTCTAAAGTGAAACAAATTTTTTTAAAAAAAAACGTTTATCTTTATTAGTATCAGATCACTTAGGACTTACTCGACCCTGCCACTGACGATGGCCTAGTTTTCAGGACTGCAGTTGAAAACCATTACATTAGGGTGGCACCACTGGTAGAGTTGCACGTTACCTTTCACATGGATAATGGTTCCATTGCTCTTCTCGTTGTCTAGGTAAGGAGGAGGATACATGACCTCGATTTTGCAGAAGTAAATATCTGTTTGGTTAACGTACAAATCCCGGAGGTAGAATGTCACTGATTCGTTGCCCAATTTCCCATCACAGTTGAACCCCGTGTTTGAGTGAAACTGAAGCTGATGGGAGTAATTCCCATACACAACACAGACTTCCACGGCACTGTCGACTCCTTTATACAGGGAGGCCCGGAACTCCTTTGAGAAGAGGTTATAGGTATACTTGCAGCTAAGGTTGACCAAATTGTTATACACCACAAGCATGGGTGACTGCTTCACCAAAATCTTGTTTCCTGGGGGAAAAAAATCATTTGCTTAGAACAATAGTATAAGGATAATTTTTTCCTGAAATCAAGATATATTAATTAACCAAATCAACAGATCTCCAGCAAAGGCTTTCTCTTGGCAGATGAAGATTTAGGAGCTCTTGGGGAGATAATTAAACCAAGAGTTTAAAAGTTTATATTTTGATATCATTTTCATCCTCCTCTGAATGGAACAATGGAGTATATTTTCCCCTGGAAGGCAGAATATAGTTTTCTATTGGCACTGAGCACCACCACTATGCACTTGGAATTTTTGAGTCTGTATTGAGATTCCTGAGAAGTTAATCATGCATTAGGCTGATTTCCTGATTGAGTGATATACTTGGAAGTGGCTTTAACGCCTGACACAGATGCACAGATAGGTTTGTTTTTAAATTGTAATACAGGCTTTTGTGAAGGAATTAAAATATTTTGAAACTTTTTGTTAGGGTTAGGTTAATGTTAGGTTTAGAGTTAAGTTTAAGGGGTTAGGGTTAGGGTTAAAGACAAGGGTGTATGGTTAGGATCAGGATGTTAGTTTTAGGGTTAGGGATATGGGTTATGAGTTAGGATTACGGTTATATAGGGTTAGGTTTAGAGTTAGAGTTAGGGGGTTACGATTAGGGATAGAGGTTAAGGTTTGGGTTAAGGTTATGTGTTTGGGGGGTTAGGAGTTAGTATTAGGGTTAGGCTTAGGCTTAGGGGTCTGGGTTTAAGGTTAGATTTTGGATTAGAGTTAGAGGGTTAGCATTAGGGTTAAGTTTAGGGTTAATATCATGGTAGGGTTAGGTATAGGGTTAGGGGTAGAGTTTAGGTGTAGGGATTCTGAAACATTTTGACTTTGTTTATTGGCCATTCCAAGAGTGGGATAAAAAAGTAAGAAAACACATAATCCAAAGAGTTTGCTGTAATTTTCTCTTACATAGCAAATTCGTAGAAATTCATAGATTTGTTTCTTTACATCACAAAGAATAGAAGGGTTTCACATGAGTTATCTCTCTGGTTCATCTTCTACCTTTATGCTACCCCAATAAAAAAAAATCAAAGAATTTAAAGACCATTTAATTCAATCTTTTCACTTTAAAAGCAAAGAAACTGAAACTAGCTTATCACCTCCATGAGGGAGGAGAACATATCAATCTTGTCCCTCATTGTATCCTCATTGCTGGCACATAACAGTATATTCCTTTTTTTTTTTTTCATCGACTCAAAAACATTAGATGGTTTATCTAAAGTCACTGAGTAAATGGTGAGCAAAGCCAAAGCTAAAACCCAGAACTAAAGACCAAATCAGCCACAATCACCTGAGAAATGGACCACTGAAGCACTGAGAATCAACTCTGCAACCAAAAGACATTCCAAAATTTTTCTAAAACAACAAATTTCTTTGTATTGTTGATTCAAATTTTAATACAAACAAAAACAATTTTTGTTGTTTAGGGGTATGTCAATAATTATCTATTTGATTTGTTTAAAAAAACGTTATTTGAAGCAACATACCATATACCCACACAGAAAAACAAAATAAAATCAGAATCCATTAAAATGAAATTTATAATTTAACCTGAATTTGAATTCATGTACTCAGGTGTTTTGTTTTTGCTTTGAGAATAAGGGAGCTGCATAGAACTGAATTAATGATAAAAGCTTTTTTGTCTCCTATATAGTTATCAATGCTGGCTGTATGCCAAGAACTTTAGAAAAAATACCAGTGTTCAGGTCCTCTTACTCCCAGAAATTCTGATTTAATTTGTCTAGGCTCCAGATAGTGGTGGGGAAGGATTGATATTTTTTCTTTTTATAAAATAATAACTTTATTTAGATATAATTTATGTACCACAAAATTTGCCCCTTTAAAACATACAATTCAGGGCCGGGCGCGGTGGCTCACGCCTGTAATCCTAGCTCTGGGAGGCCGAGGCGGGTGGATCGCTCGAGGTCAGGAGTTCGAGACCAGCCTGAGCAAGAGTGAGACCCCATCTCTACTAAAAATAGAAAGAAATTACTTGGCCAACTAAAAATACATAGAGAAAAAATTTAGCCAGGCATGGTGGCACATGCCTGTAGTCCCAGCTACTCGGGAGGCTGAGGCAGTAGGATCGCTTAAGCCCAGGAGTCTGAGGTTGCTGTGAGCTAGGCTGATGCCACGGCACTCACTCTAGCCCGGGCAACAAAGTGACACTCTGTCTCAAAAAAAAAAAAAAAAACATACAATTCAGTAGATTTTTTTGTATATTCATGGAGTTGTGAATGGCTCACCGCTGTCTGATTCCAGAGTATTTTCATTACCACCAAAAGAAACACCATATTCATTTGCAGTCACTCTTTATTCCTCCCTTCCTTCAACTCCTAGAGACCACTAATCTACTTTCTGTCTATATAGATTTGCCTATTCTGGACCTTTCATATAAATGGGAATCATATAATATATGGCCTTTTGTGTCTGGCTTCTTTAACTTAGCACAATGTTTTCAAAATTCATACATGTTGTAACATGTAGCAGAACTTCATTGCTTTTTATGGACAAATAATATTCCATTGTATGGATATACCACCTTTGGTTTTTCCATTCATTACTTTCTAGCTATTACGAATAATGTTACTGTGAATGTTTGTGTACAGGTTTTTATGTGGACATATGTTTTCAATTCTCTTGAGTACATACCAGGAGTGGAATTGCTGGGTCAAATGGTAACTCTGTTTAACTTTTTGAGGAATTGCCAAACTGTTTTCCAAAGCGACTGCACCATTGTGCATTCCCACCAGCAGTGTACGGTGGCTCCAATTTCTCCACCTCCTTGCCAGCATTTATTATTGTCTATCTTTTCTATTATAGCCATCCAAGTGGGTATGAAGTGGTAACTCATCGTGGTTTGATTTGAATTTCTCTAATGACTAATGATGTTAAGCATCTTTTCATGTGCTTATTTGCCATTTGTATATTTTTAGAGAAATGTCTATTCGGATCATTTGCCCATTTATTAACTGGTTATTTGTATTTTTATTGTTGTATTATTAGAGTTTTTGATATATTTTTGATACAAATTCCTTATCAGATATGTGATTCATAAATATTTTCTCCCATTCCATGGTTTGTCCTTTGTATTGTCTTAAAAGTCAATTGTATTGTCTTAAAAGCCACTTGATTCTAATATTCAGTTGGGATTGAAAACCACTATGACCTAACAGACTTCTCCAGCTGACATGTTAGAATCACCTAGGGAACTTTAAAAACTTTTGCTTCCCAGGCCAATTAAATCAGAATCTCTGAGTATAGGACTCAGACATCCATTCGTGTTTTTTTTAAGTTTCTCAGGTAATTCTAAATTCCAATCATGTTTGAGAACCAATGGCCTAACAAATGAAACCTAACTTCTTATCTTCAAATCCATGGGCCTCCATAGACCTTTCTAACTTCATTTTCTCAAGCCCAAACCCTCCTAATTAGCCAAACCATTTAAGTGAGAACCCCAGGTTCTACCTCCATACTTTGTCTACTAACTTCATGGCCCAGAGTACCAATCCCTTCTCAGATCTCAACATGATTATTGTCTGTATCACTCATTTGCCATTTGGTCGGGTTCTACCTTTTGAACACCTCTTGTTTCACATGCTTCTATTTGTTTAGCTTTTGATTCATATGTAATTCCTTTAGGCCCCTAGTTTTCAAGTCTCTTGACAGCAAGGGCTACATGTTATATTTCTTTACATAATACTGAGTGACTAAAAGGACCTCACTGAATAATTAAGTGAAAAATGGTGATCTGACTGTATCATTCTTAAGAATTTAAGGATATGGTAGTCAAAGCAGCAGCTAGATTTGACTACCATGTCCTTAAATCCTTTTTCAGAACCTGTGTCTCAATAACTTGAGTTTAATTTATTATTCATTCAACAAATATTCTGTAGAAACACTGAAAAGTAAACATGTAAAGATTTGAAAAGTTCAACCTGTCTTAATACAAAAATGCACTTGTTTTTTGTTTTTATTTTGTTTGGCTTTTTTCTTTGTTTAGTTGGGAGGAGTGATTAGGCCAGTTTTGATTGCAAGGACAAACAACCCAGCAAGAAATGCCAGCAGCTCCCCTCTGTTTCAGGGAGTATAGGCTAGACATTTGTATTTCTGTTTACTGAACCCTCTGAGAACTGTGTTTCCCTTGCTAATTGTCTAGATTCTGTTTTAATGGGCATTCAAATTCTTCCCCATCTGCCTTTGAGAACTGACATAAAGAAAAAGACGAGAATAGGACTTCTTTGTGGGGATAAAAAGGGAGTGTGGGTGTAGAAACTGAGTGAGGCTGGAGAGAAAGCCCAGATTGTTACCTAGTTTGGCTCCCTCTTCCCAGCACCCACAGTGAGGTGGAACAAGGCAGGGAGGAGGAGAAGCTCCAGCGTCTATACTCCAGTAGTCTGCTGAATACTAACTCAGGGTGTGACATGTTCCTAAGATGCACATGGGAGAGAAGAATTAATTTCCCAAAAATGAACCACACTCTTTCCTTGGGCAGCCCACAATCTAGTGGAGAAGAAAGATATAAACTAAATAGATACTACTTTACAAATAGTGGTACAGTGATCTACACAGAGCCTCTGGGGACCATTGGGGAACCAGCTAAGCATCTCTGGAGGAGATGACTGTTGACCTGAGTCTTGAAGGATTATGCATACATTTATTTGACAAATTTTTACTAAGTAAAAGCTAGTCTGGCTAAGATATATCTTTGTGTTGGGGACTGGGATAAGGTGGAAGAACATGTGTTGGGGTTGTGGGGTAAGTTGGGGGACTGTGGGGAGGATAAGACAAAGAGAGAAAAAGAGCAGTCTAGGTAAAGGAGAGAAGGAGGTGAGAAAGTATGGCAGACATAGGGAATTACAGCTCCCTCAATTTTGCTGGATCATGAGTTAGGAAAGACAAGCTTGGCAAAGCAAGCACAGTTCCCCACATTAGGGAACTTGGGCTCTCTCCTGCAGGCGATAGGGATCTATTGAAGGCTTTTATGCAGAAAAATGATGTGCACAACTTTTCATTTTATATAGATCACTTTATCAAAAATGTGGAAGGTAAATTTCAAGGACACAAGAGTAAAAACGTGGAGACCAGTTAGGATACACTTGTAGTAGTCTAGGCAAGAGGTGATAATGGACTGGAATATGGTGTGAAAGAAGCAGATAAACTCAAGAAATATTTATAGGATGAACTTTGCAAAACTGGACACTGGCTTAGGTGTTGTGAGTGACAAGGAAAGAGGAGCTGAAAATAATTGTCCTTAGTCCACACAGCCCAACGAGTAAGTAACTATTTTCCTTTTGCCTACATCTCTTCTCCATCCATCTCTTCTTCATCACATAACTTGAGCAGACAGCTCAGAAACTGAGGTGAAGTCTGGACATCTGGGCTATGAAGAAGACATTCTTCCAGCCTGAGGTATTATTGCAAAGAAAATACAAATTGCCTGAAAGGTTACTGGGAACACAGTGGACTCCCTGGAGCTTATTCTAGTGTTTGCTGTTTTTCAGAAGGGAGAAGCAGCGATCTTTCTCTCCTGAAACTGTCTTTCCTTCACAAGGCATAATGTAGTGAGATAACTGGAAGATAGATTTTCCTTATGTCCATGGTAGGGCCTCCAAATTTGAACCTCAGCATTGTTGAGATTGATTGGGTTTCTCCAGAGCCCACTCTGTCTCAGCTCTACAAAATGAGAACTTTCTCAGGGACAAACAATCTGAGACCCCAGTATCTAGGCTGGCTGTTACATATTCAATATTCTCTTGGTTGATGGCATGTCCAGCAAACCAAGCAAGGGAAGGAAAACTACTTTATTTTATAACTCTCTGTACTAAGATTTTGCTGGGGAAGAGTTTGAAAACTATTGGTTTTCAATATGGCCATTTGACGAAAAAAAGATATCCAATTTACCTGTCAATATTTACTTTCCTTTCTCTTCCATGTTAATACAGATAATTTTTTAATTAGCTGACTCTTAAACACAAGTCCTGGGCTTAAAATAGTTTCCTTATTATATGTTAATATAAGGCTAAGTGACTCCTAGTTTAGAGTTCAAGCTGAGTTTACAGTTGGCTGATAGAATCTCTTATTTTTTAAGTATTTATTCCCTTATAGCAGTTGGTCCCACCTCAATTCATGTCAATAATACAGAGAAACCTAAATGAGAAACTATCTCCTAGAACCTCAAAATTTACATCTGCTTTACAGAAACACTAAATGAAAGAAATTTCCTTTTGGTGACAGAAAAAGATAACCAGTTACTCTAAGTGATATTGAATATATATGTGATCATTATGACTTACGGTAGACACAATTCTGATTCCTCTTATTTTCTCTTAAAATGGAGCCTGTGTAAAAATGCACACCCCTTACTCTGAGAGTAAAGTAGAAGCATGGATAAATCAAAACAGCTGATAATCAGAACATCAGATGACATTTGGCTCTTATATGTATCTTGGTTCTCTGAGTTTCTGGGAATCCATAGTACTTCAAATAATTTAATGACATATTGTAAAATTTGAGGTCATATCTAGACTGAGAAGAAATTAGGGAAATATGTAGCCTCCCCAGACTAACTTCTGTTTGATTCCTTTTTACTTTCCAGTTCATGTTAGGAGTGGAAGGCATCCTTTTTAGGCTACTTTGGTATTAGCAGACCTAACCCTTTCCCTGTGAATATTTGATTTTCCTTCTTATGAGTGTTCAGTCAAGGTCTGCTTAGGTCAAACCTACAGGTTAAAAGAGAAACGTTGTCAACCCTTCAGTTGTATTTGCTTACAGTATCAAAAGATTGGCTTGACTGACATTTCTCTAACTGCATTGACAAGTTGTTTTGATGATGAATTTAGTGCTTTGCTTTTCAAAGCCTTTCCTAGCAGCTAAACCAGCTGAAGGTGTGGAGACAGGAAGCAGTAACCTCAAACCTCTTTCCCTCACAACTCCTGCCTGACAACAGGCAACATGAAGAGTAAGATCGGAGGTGAGAAGGTACTTATCTCCTGCGTATGAGCAAGGCAGTCAGAACTAAAAGATTTCCCACAGATAATCTTGTGATATAGCTGACTTCAGGAAAATTGAAAGTTGCTTGGACTTCCATGAGAATGGGGGCCAGGGTCAAGGGGGGATCTTGGTTATAAAAAAAAAAAATCTTTCTCTTTTCTCCTATTATAAATGGGTCAATTACTACCTTCAGAAATCAGGTCAATGCTCTGCACAGGTGGAGTAGATAACCACCTCTAAGGTGTGGCTCCCAGCATCAAAGAACTCTGACCTTAAAAGGACCCTCCCCACCAGCTCAATTAATGCTTTAGATTCCCAAAGAAAATGAAGCCTAAAATGCAATGTGGGAAACACGGTGGCTGAAATTAGCAACTATGGCTTACATTCATAGGGCTATAAAATATCTTCTCTTATTTTATCTCATCTGAACCCCATATTAATCTGTGAAGTAAAAAGGCAGAACAGTCATCCTTATGTCCATTTTACAGATGGGGAAAACGGGTCAAAGAGGAAGGTGAGTTGTCCAAGTTTATGAGAAAAGTAAGTGACCCTTGAGACTTCTGGTCATGCCTCAGCACTTCTAAGCTATTGTTCTCTTCACTCTGCCACGTTGCATCAAAATTTTGACACAATTTCATAATTGATTCTAGATTCTCTCAAAGTTGGACTTGATAGAGAAGATGGCACTAGGTGTCTGAAGTGAAAGTTAGGGAGGAGGCTGTCACTGATTAAGAGAATAAATGGAATGGGAAGAGAACCAGAACAAGATAAATTTCATTTCCTCCACCATTTTGCTGGAGTCCCATCCTGGAAAAAACAGTCAGCTGGAAGGAAAGTTGGAGATGAAAGCCAATCCCTTATTTTACAGAAGAGGCAACTGAAAACAAAAGAAGTAAATGACTTTTTGAACAAAGTCACACAAATAATGAAAGAGCTAAGGTGTAATTTATTTATTTAGGCATCTATAGTAATGTTTTAAATCATGAATGAATAGAAAAACAACTTTGTTCATTCAGCAAGATTGAATTGAATTCATGCTCATATTTACAAAAAGTATATTTCCAAACTTTTTTTGCATCTAATGCACATATACAAAACATTTTGCTTACAATTTAAAAGACTTCCTGAAGGTCATAGATGGACACCAGATATGGTCTACAATCTGGTCACATGAAATGTCTCTTATAAATTATTTCTGATGCACAAGCAGTGATTATACCATTGCAGGTCTTCCATCCCAGCTTGCCCAAGTGTACAAAGGGTTTGAACAGGAGGATTTGTCAACATGTAAGGTCACATTTCAGCCTAAACCTCACTGGACAAATCCTTAACTTCCGGGCTTTTGTGAATTACTTTTGTTTTTTCCTTTATCGTAGCAACACAGAGAAATAAAAATGGCACACAGAAGCTGGTGAGCCAGAGAGTGGAGTAAGCAACACTCTAGACTCAAGTGTGCACTGGGAAGTTAAAAAAGCAGTTAGAAAGATATAACATGTGTTTAATTAGCAACGTGATTTTCCTCCAGAACCTTTCAGAACTTTTATCAGGTTCCATTTATGTACATCACAGCCAGAGTTTCTCTTGCAGTTGAAAAATCAGGTTGTAAGATCCTAATCATGCTGTTTCCTTTTTTAAATTCTCACTGAACAGAATTTAACATGTTAGGTAGGAACCAAAGCATATGAACGTTTCTTCTTTCAGCCATCTTGCCCTGTGATGTTTGTGAGCATATTGTGAAGGTGACGCTGGTTTCCCTGGCTCAGAACACCTCCCTCCCGACCACAGAGCTGGTTAAGTTACTGTAACTTTCCTCTGAGTACATTTCCTGTTTGGGCCCAGGATACCCCTCAACACGTGGCCCTCTGACCACTGGCTCCTTTTCAGGCTCCATGAGGGGCAGGCTCCCCCTCAGGACAACCCAGTGGCTGCTTAGGAATCGAAGACAAACTGTGGTCTCTTGGGGTAAAGGAGATTCAAGAGTCTGCGGCTCTGGTAACTTTGCTGGTGGTTTGGCTTCACACTGATGTGAGAAAGGGAAGTTCAGACCGTTCACCAGACTATAGCACCTTTCACCATCCTTTATGGAGTTACTAGGAAGATAAAAATAGAGCTATTAAGGACCTATCATGCATTGAATGGCCCCAGACTCTCTCTTCCAGGAATTCAAATTAAAATGAAGAAAGGATAATAATGCAGGTTACAGTTTCAAAATAACTTGGTGGTCATTTCATCTGGCTTTCTATTGACTATTATCTTGAAATTCTCCCTATTTTCACAAGGAATAAAGATTTAAGGAAAAACTCGCCATTAAAAAAAGGCTTTGGATAAGCTTAATATACAGGTATATTCAGTCATCCCTCGCTATCTGTGGGGAATTGGTTCCAGGACCCCCACAGATGCCCAAATTGTAGATGTTCAAGACCCACAGTTGAACCCCCAGAACCTGCGGATATGAAAAGTTGGTCCTCTGTATCCATGAATTCTGCATCCCACAAATTCTGTAGTTTTAATCCGTGGTTGGTTGAATCCACAGATGCGGAACCCGTGGGTACAGAGAGCTGACTGTGTGCTTCTCATTCAGGATCCCAGCAGAAAATAAATGGCACACACGCAATTGGGCAATAGTAGGAAGGTTTGTTCGTGAAAGGACTGTTGGCAAAGATGTGGAGATAGCATAGCCACAAGGGGTAGTGCTGGAACCAGTGGCTTGTAGCAGCAAAGTTATGAGCACACTTAGGTCTGAAGAGGCGAGGAGATAGGGAATTTACCAGAGCCAGAGGAGAGTGAAGTGTGTAGAGGAGGCCACTATGACAGAAGCAATGACTTCTGTCAAGAGACCCAGGCCGGGCAAACAGCCCTGTTCAAGACTGTGTCTGTTACAACTATCAGTTATACCATGTACATTAATACTTATTGGCAGAAAGTATGATTTTAAAACAAAATCTAAAGAGACTTTAGTTCAAACAAGGACATTGATTATAGGTAACAATAAAAACAGAAATATAATCCTGCTTTATACATTTACTAAACAAGTTGCTTTTGGCCAGCACTAGTCTAAACCCCGCATTTAACCCTTACTTTTGTTCCTGCTCAGCCAGACACTGTAGTATAGAGAACCCTTGTTTTTATCCTTTAAAAAAATTGTTGTGGTACATGCAGCTGTCAGAAAATAACTCGGAGGTCAAATAGTTCAGTAGTAAAAAGCCCCATCTGAGCACCGAGACCTAAGGCATTGATTTTTGAGAGAGAAAGATTATCAAAATGATCAATGAGTACTTTCTGAAAAGAAATTCTGATGTATCAGAGAATTGTCCTTTGGTATTCTGACGTCTGCCATGACAAAGTCATCCATTCATTCAGCAAACAAATCGTCGGACCTGAAGGACTTGGTTCTCAGGAGATAGAAAGACGTAAAAGGCAGCGCTGCTTCCTCCTAGGAGAGACCCTAAGGCAGGTGCACAAACAGCTACACTCCAAAGCCACGTGTGTAGCGTGACCCCGATAGAGGGTCATTGACAGTCACATGAAAGAGGCCCTGTTTCCAGGCAGGATGATTCTGGATGCTTTTGTACAGACCGGCCTCTAGCTGGGATGTGAGGTCTGGGGCAAATTTGGGTAGGCTAAAATCAAAGAAATAACCTTAGTGTAATAAGAGTTTATTGGGGAACAGCAGGGCATTCCATTTATGTATGGAGGGAACAGATGAAGATGGCTGATACCACTTCCTAGAAAGCCTTTAATGTCCAGAAAAGGCACATGGATTTTACTAGGAAGGTCACAGGAGACACTGAAGACATCTAACTTGAGAATTGTGTGGAACACGCCGCTTCAGAAAGGCTAGCACAGAGGTGAGGAGTGACAATCAGGAGGCTGATGCAATGCACTGATGCGGGTTCACAAGGCCTGAGATGTGGAAGCGGCAGCTGGGGTGCAAGTGGGCACACCAGGCCCTGGTGCCGGGCTGAGCAGACTCATGACGAACAGGAATGGAAACTGACATGGAGTTCATGGGCTGGGGGAGGGCAAGAGTGGAGGCACTGCTGACAAAATTAGGTAAGTTAAGAGAGGAAATTTGTTGGGAAAAATTTGTTGGGTTCAGTTTTAGATAAGTTGGGTTTGAGAGGTGGGTAAGGCATCCCGGAGAAAAGATCCTGAGAAGTTAGAAGTGCAGGACTAGAGTTGGAGGAAGCCAGTCCAGGATAGAAATGTACATTGAGAAGTCAACTGTATCAGGAAGATGGTTAATATTTTAAAACTTCTAAAAACAACTGCCTGAACTGAAATTCATCACTACTGCTCAGAGACACTGCCCACCAGTGCAGGATGTGAGCTCTCCAAGACCCAAACTTCCTAAATACAAAGCAAACTTGGGTGCAATGTGACCCAGCCCCTACCGTTCACAAGTCTACAAGTTTCCTCTCTTCTCCTAATGCTAGAAGGACAATCTAAGAGGACAACATGACTACTTATGGGTATCACTTACACAAAAGCGGTACCCATACCAAAACCCACCAAACCATTCCCCAAAATCAAATTTTATTATTCTAAAAGGTTGCCTGTAGTCCAAATAGTAGACAACCAGGACTTTATAGCTTTCAACATAAATATTATGACAGTAATTCAGTTAATAGAGCAAAAGAAAATCCACAGGTACAAAGGGACCACCTCTATTAATATGTTATTTTCTAAATATATGTATTTTTTAATCTAGTAACCAAATTTGAGAATCATATTTTCCCCCTGAACCACCATCATTCCCAGCCCTCATTCAAAACAAGTATAAAGAAGACAACAGTGTATTTTTCCTGTCTGGTCCAGTCTCCCTAAATCATACACCTCTGAAGAGCCAGCTCAGGACCACTTTGGCATATGCAGAATCTCCTGGGTAAGTGTCATGGCCTGGACATTGGGAAAGGATTAACTGTGTTGGACTTTAACATTATATAGGAAAATAGGGGACAACAAAGGTAATATTGCCCCAAAGTCCCACAGTCATTTCTAAGCACATTAGCATCTAAGATCCTGGTCAGCAATCCCTCCAAGAGATTTCAGAGATGGCTGGTTTGCAATTCCTTGCATTGGCTCTGTCAGATTATAAGAGCAAAGGGGTTGGGGTGGTTGAATTGCCTTGATAGAGCTGATAAAAAGTGGCATTTTTGAATTCCACTTTAGGAGCATTTTTAAGCCAGGAAATAGTCCTGAGATATGCTCTAGTGTAACCTCTTCATATATCAGATGAGGAAACTGTGGCCTAGAAAAATTATGTCACAGTGTGACAGACTAAAACTCTTAATCACACCCCTCAACCTTGAGAAATCCTTGGCTTTAGCTTTTAAGTTTGAAAAAAACAGGGCAAAAAAATAGCAGATTTGGCCTCCCCAAAGCCAAGGTCAAGCAGCCACATCCTTGTACTGAAACACACGGGGACATACTGACATTAACATCCCTGACTGGAAACTGGAGCCCTGCCCATAATGTTGGGCAGGGTTGGTTTGAACCTTGTGATCCTGTTATCGCAGCCATGAGCTGAGGTCAAGTCCAGCCACTTTGTGTATTTTTGAGGACTCAAGCAAGAATTTAAAGTAAACATGGGCTCAGTCTTCAAAGTCAAGTTATGTATTATCCCAGGGGCCCTTGTTGGTACAGGTTTAACACTATGAGCTATTCTGAGAGAATAGTTTTTATTTATTGATTTATTTAACAAAGCAGTTTTTAATGTCAGGTTTACCAGCATGGAATCACTCATCTACCCTAGCTTTATCCCAGCATATCTCTGTCCCTATAAAGCTCTTCTCTTCCTCCTCATCTTCTTAGAGATTTATCCTCCTCTCTCCAGTACTCCCATCTTCCATGCGCCAATCTCCCTCCCCATCTCCTTGCGAAAATGGCCCCACCCTCATTTTTTTCCTCTCCCTCCTCCTGCTTTCTTTCCTAATAGCCTTCTCTCCCCACTGGCCCTGAGTTGCTACAAACACACACACACATGTACACACTCAAGTCCAGCCCTTGGCTCCTTCCACAGGTCAAACCCAAGTAAGTCATTCAGATTGCAAACATTTATTACATACCTGCCATGTACAAAATACCATGGTAGACATTTTAGGTAATATAATTGTCTTCACTTTATCTATTTCCTCTTCTTTTTCACTGTCTCAGTCTTGTCACCTTCCACTTTTTCTTAACCCTCTGATGTCTTATCTTTCTTCCCCATGACTCTGCCTAAACTCCAAAGTCCCAGCTGGCCTCCTTTGAGCCAAATCCTAAGCCATTATTCATTCCTCTTTCCCTCCTACACGTACTGCCATTAACCACTGTCTCTTTTTGAAACTCCTTCCCCCTTGGCCTAGTGACATCCCATTGGCCTCATTCCCCTCCGGCCTCGCTAACCACCCTCTTCAGCTGACTCCTAAGCAGAGCTGTTTTCCAGATTCAGCTCAACTCTCTGCTTTTCTACAGTTATACCCTCTCCTTTCAACCAGGCATCCATTCCCACGACTTCAGATTCATTCCAAGGGTAAGGACTCCTACATATTTTCTTCTTACCCAGTCAGCTACTTAGAAACACCTGGAAAATAAAGCTTGAACTTATGTTATCAGTATTCAGCCCTTTGTTTAACCTGAGTCTGTCCTACTTCTTCATGCCTCCACACATTCAGACTCGCCATCGGTTCCAAGAACATGAAACAACAGCATTCCTGGTTTAATTTCTTTATTAATATGGCTTCTCCTTCCTGCGGCAACATAGCATTGGTAAGAACATGAATCCTGGAGCCAAGACTATCTGGATTTACATACTCAGTAGTTGTGTGCCCACAGGTGAGTTGCTCTACACACTCTGTGCTTCAGGTTCCCCATCTATAAAATAGTATAATCATAGTAATCATAGGAACTACTTTATACAACTTGGGGGAAGAGTAAATGATTTTTTATTTGTATACATTTATGGGGTGCAAATGTAATTTTGTTACACTGATAGATTGCATAGTGGTGAAATCAGCACTTTTAGTTCATCCATCACTGGAGTAACATACATTGTAGAACAGTGTCTGGCACATTATAAGTGCAAAATAAATGTCAGCTAGCAATTATTTTTAATAACGTCATTCATTTAAATCCTATCCACCATTACTGTCCAGCTCAATTTCCAACTCTTCATAAAGACTTACCATTCTACATTAATCTTACCAGAGCATTCCTCTTATGCTTCCTAATTCATTCGTTTCCTTCTTCAACAAATATTTATTAAATACCTACATGCTTCTAGCATTGTGCCTAATATGGAGGTTATAAGGATAAATAAGACATGATCCTGCCCTAAAAGAGCTCACAGTCTAGTGGAAAAAGTAGATGTGGCAACACACAATAATTTTTGGAACTTTGAGGACAAAAGTCCCTCACTTCACCATTTTGGGTCTCAGAGAAGGCTTCTTCAGGTGAGAGGTGTAGGGGACATTCCAGACTATAAGAATAATATATGTAAATTCATTAAGCCACCAAACAGCATGGTGAGGTAGGGGAGTGCTGAGTGTTATCATTTGCCTACTTAAAAATGTTATATCTTGTTCTATATAGCCATCTCAACTAAATCATAAAATCTGTGAAAGCAAAGAGATCTCAATTAATTACACAAGTAGTTCTTGTGTGCTAAGTCTTTATATTCCTTTTCCTCTTTTTATATTCCCTCAGACTCCAATAGAGATTAAAATATAAGAGAACTTTAATAGATATTTGTTAAATTGAGCTCCACTTCCAGAACTCCCCTTACAAGCCTGCAATAAAGGCTGAAGTGTCCAGGAGAAGCTTCCTTAAAGGAGTCTTGTACCAAAGATCTAAAGTGAAAGACAAGTCGGATTTGGATGGACAGAAAGGGGGAAAGAGTGCATTTCCAGAGGGAAACAGCCTCAGTAAAGTCATAAAGGGAGAGTGCAGGCGTGGGGACCACGAAGAAAGCTGAAATCTTGGAGTTGAGGGTCTTATATTAAGGCATGAAAGGAGAGTTTAGATAAGTAAGATGGGTCTAGCCTAAAAGCATCCAAAAATGCCAGGAAATTTTGCAATGTCATCTTTCTAGGAACCATCAACACAATTTCCTTTTCTGTAAATTCAGAGATGTCTAAATTCCCTCCCATCTCCAAATATCTGTGGTTGAATTCAACAATTCTCTGGATGCTTCTGCTTATAATTGTTTTTCATAAAATCAATTAGTATGTACAGACGAGTATTCACAATGGCCTTAAATTAAAAGAAATAAAATTTCTAGAAAGATTTCACAATTTTCATTTTTCTTCCTTGAAGCTCAAAGTAGGATTTTGTATCTGTGACAGAATCTAGACTAGTATCTTGCACATAGAAGATATTGAACACATACCTGTTGAATGAGCACATGAATAAGGACCTGTCTCACCAAAGCATAAGAAGGAGCAGGCACTTTAGAGGACAGAAACCTACTAACACCTTGTTTTAGTCCCCCAGGAGTCTCATGGTGGAAGGAAACATTCTCCTTGTATGCACCCATCTCAGCCACCTTCTATGAGATACAGTCTATGGATCAAAACTGGAACCCTCTTGATATTAAATTATGTATCCTTGTAACTGGTAGTGTTCAAAATCAAAGAAAGTCATCAGGTGACATAGAAGCTGCAAATGCATCTCTGGTGACGTTGTGATACTTCATTATGTGTCAAGTATCCACAAACAATGAAAAGCACAACCTCTACCTTCTCAGCAAATTAAAAAAAATTTCAAACACTCACCTAAGTTCTCAAAAAGGGAATCAAGAATCCATGTCATTATCAAAATTTGCAGACATGTCAATAATTCAGATTTCTGTGTGAATTAGTGGGAGATGAATAGGAGTTAGTGCTATAATCAGTACATTACATGGTGGACTGTGAACCAATGAGGTAGTTCAGATTCTGCAGAAAGGGACTCATGATTAGATCAGAGGCCAACATGAACTATGAGTGCGTAACTATGACACCATTAGGAACCATAAACCTGGTTACCTTGTCAGCCAAAGTCCCCAAGATAATGAAGACAATGACGAAGAAAAACATGATGGTAATGGTGATGGCAGAGATAAAGGAGTAGCTCAGAGTTAAGTAAGAAATTGTCCACCACCTTGCAAATCTCTTCAGCAATGAAAACAGAAACACATATAACCTGCATGGTGACACCACACTAAATTAATAGGCCTATGAAATTAGCATTGAAATACTAAAGCTAAAGAAGTCTAAATGCTCTTTTTCTGCTCCACCAAGTGACTGGGGGGCTCTTTCTTTTATTTATTTTCTTTTAAGAGAAGCATTCTCACTCTGTCACAATCATAGCTCACTGCAGCCTCCAACTCCTGGGCTCAAGCAATCCTCCCTCCTTGGCCTCCTGAGTAGCTGGGGCTACAGGTGCAAGCCTCTGCACCCAGCGTGAGGAGCTCTGGATCCCATCCAGTGCACCTCTCTTCTCATATTTGCAGTCATCAAAGTGAGAGTAGCAAGCAAAAAGTTAGACAGTCACTTCGCAACCGCCTTTCTGTGGGGCCTGGGTTACCTTCCTTCCAACTTCAGAAGCCAATTCACATGCAGTAATTGTCAGACAGAAAGCTCAGGCTAAAGTTTTGGGGGGATGTTTTGTTTGTTTTCATTTTTTGTTTTGTTTTATCCAAAAAGGGTCAAAGAAATCACCGTTTAAAAAAGACATACATACTTTAACACAGCTTAAAACACCAGAGACCCCTTCAGTCAGTCACAAAACCACCCAGATGTCATTTTTCCTAATGTTCTGCTTAACTATCTACTAGGAAGAAAAGTTCAACCTCTATGAAGTTCCCTAAACAATAAATTCCTTAAAGAAAAAGGCAAACAGAAATTTAACCAAGATGAAAAAGGTTTTTGTCCCTTGCAATGACCTCCTGTGAAATAATTATGTTTTGAAGGAGTGTCTGTCCTCTGATTTTTAGACAAGAAAGTCTGAAATGAACTGTGTACCCTCACCAATGCCTATACTAGTTAATAAAGAGCTATTGTTTTAGAGATGATAAACCACAAACGGAATTTTCTTCTGGGATGTTGGTGGCATAAAAAATTTTCATTTTGTAAATGTCAGCACATTGCATGCAGGAAATACTTGGAGGAAGATATCCACACAAGATAAAAGCCAAATGGTAATCATATGGCATTTCTCCACTCATGAAAAAACAGAAGAAAGATGTTAAAAAGGAAGAGAGTATGTGTCCTAAAGAAGAGGAGGCAGTGAGATCCCCTCCCCACCCATAGTAAAGGTTTGAATGTCAGAGCTTCGGAGTTACAATCACAGATTCATTTCTATTTCTAATCTATCTGTGGCAATGACTCATTCTATTTCCTGGAATTGATATGTTGATATTAATTTTACAGTCCTTGCTGTAAAAGTCCTTGCTGGATGATTACCTTAAAAAAATATATTGGGCATGGTAGTAGAGTAAAACAAATTCTTAAGCAATGTCTGTACTTTTGAAATATCTATCAAATTTACCTGAAGCAACAAAACACCCAGTCAATTTTTTAACAGTCAGAAAAACTGACCACAGTGTATTAGAGGTCGTGTAAATACAGCAATCTGTTGATTACATTGCATTTTTCAAAATTCATCTTTTTACCCTGTTTTCCCAAGCCCAGCCCCTCAGCAACACAACCGTGAGAAGTAAATGACTTTGTTCTCTATACAGCTACCTCAGGGGAGTCATTTGCTGAAGACTGAAGTAAAAATAAAGTTTCTAATCACTTCGCTTTCCTTATGACTTTTCACCAAACGCCAGTCATTTTCCTGTTTTCTGTGCCTCTCTCAGAAAAAGAAGTGCTGCCGGGACACAGCAACATGGGCGAGATAACTGTGTCCAAACTGACCATTTTGACATTTTATTTCATAAGGTTTGGGAGAAATGAAAAGGAATGCCCTTGTGGAAAAGTAAGTGGTGCTGTCCTGATTTTTGTCTTCATACTGCATAATTAGCTTGCTGAAAAATAACCAGTATTGGCCGAAAAATGTAACCCATGCTACATATTATGTGCGTACTCCTTCCTGTCATCAATCCCAAACGTTTTTCTTTTAAGAGCCTGTACTTCCAAGCTGGACTCATATAACACAGTCCAACAAAGTCCTCTCTGTGGGTCTCAGTTGCACAATTATCCAAGTCTGGTAGAAAACACATGACTTTAGCAAAGGACTTGTCTAAGTTAAGTTTTTCTCATTCTTCCTAAATCATATTACTTTAATTTAGCCATAAAGATCTTTCTACAGTGTCATACAAATCATGAAGAATCAGATTAGGCTTAACCTTCATAGAATAAGTATTTTAAGCTATGCTGTGAACAAATAGGTTAGAATTATTAAATGATTGGGAAAAAAAACCTGTTCTTCATACATACACATGCACACACACACATCTCTCCACACAGCCATAACAGTAGTTTCTCACAATCCCAGGGAGGACACTCACACTTTGGCCAGGGAATTTCCGTATCTATAATTTTTTAATGCAGGGTGACTACAGAGAGAGAGAAACAAAAAGCACACAGAAGGCTTTGCACCATTTGATTAGAACAAATCATACATTTTTGTATGTTGTAATTATTTTCTTTCTCCTAAGTTTTCTTACTGGAAAAGACATTTCAAAAGTGTCCCCTCTACCCCCATCTCTTCCCTTCTTCATTAGATAGACACTCGGCAGCAAATCCTGAAAGCTTTTAGGAAAGTGAGTTGGCATTTAAAAAGTAAATGTATTTCAAAGTAGAAGACAAAGGCTTCATATGTGTGAACTCTCTGACTGCTTTGTAGCTATCCGCCTTTTAATAAATGCCCTAAATAAAAAATATAAAGCTTTGAGTCTTACCAAAAAATCTTCAAAAGAGAGTAAATAAATTAATGAGAGATAGGTGTCCACAAAGCACATCAGAAAAGCATTTTGTGTACAATTGCCAATTTTAAATAGTTTTCACTTGGGGTGAGGCTTCTCTTTACTCTCTAATAAACTAAGAAATTTTATATATTCTTTAAAAATAAATTTTAAAGATCCCTTAAAAATAAATTTTAATGATATTTTTAAATAAATTTTAAAGATTCTTTTAGAACATATTTGGTATCTCTAACTGCTTGCTAGCAAATACTGGGGAATATCATCACAAGCTCCTGTCTTCATTATACTGACACTTTTTATAAATATACACAATTTGTGCTCATTGGTACCTCAGATCACAAAATAGATGAGTGTATATGCAACTATTATATTTCTGCAGGTTGAGAACTTATACTCTTTGGGGTATATGCACATAATGTTTAAGAACAACAACAAATAATGTAGTCTCCATACCTCCAAGTCAAATAAGAAATAAAATTGAAGATACTGGCTTTTCAATGTATCTTTTGGGGGAAAATATCTGTCCTTATTTAAACGTGCCTGTTAACCCCTATTAGTCCAATTTTTGAGCCAAGTAGGGCCCTTCTCTAACTCTGAAAACAAGCTGAATGAGCATCTTACTCCAGCCCACTAAGATAACAAGCCTTTCCTGCTAGGAATTGTGATTTTCCAAAGATGATTTAAGCCTGGATTTACCTGAGTCTATGAAATTACAAACCACATAATGGTAGGCAGAATAGCAGAATAGGCAAGAGAACCAGCTCTGGGGTCAGACTAAGGTGTCTCCCACCCTGCCTCCGACAACTGGTACCTGCATATGTTTGGGCAAATTGCTTAACATGCCTACCCCTGGGTCTCTCCATCTGAAATGGGGCTAACTGTAATACCTACTGTCCAGCTGTGAGAACTGAGTAAATGCTCTGTAAGTGTTAGAAGTATTACCCTCCTTATCATCATCATTGGGAACCTAAAGAATTTTAATCGAGGAAAATAGATTTCACCAATTACAAAAGAAAACTAATTTATTAATATTGGTATCGTACCCGCTTCTGTGGTGACTGTAGGATTCATTTTGACACTCATTCAACTTAGGTAGACATAGCAATTACAACTAACATTTATCTTGCCAGCTGAGCCCTGATTGAGCTAAGGATTTCACATGGATTATTTCATTGTATCCTCACAGTGACCTTGAGATGAGGTTTATTATCATTCCCATTTTACAGATAAGGAAATAGGCTTAGAGAGTTTAAACAGATGCCTAAGCTTAGCTAGTAAGAATTGGATCAGTGATATGAACCCAGGCAGCCTAAATTCAAAGCTTTCAGAACCAACCTACTTATAGCAGTTTTCTTAAATTAAAAAAAATATATACATAAGTTAAAAATTCTTGAGATACCATCAACTAATAGTTAAATAAATGTTACTTATTTCCAAGGGACTTTTGTTAAAATACCATTGTCTAAGAATTAGTGAGTTTCTAAATAACAGGTTGCCATATTAGAGCAGAACTCGACTTCAAATATACAAATTTCACAGATGGTTTGAAATTTAAAATAAATCAAGCTGGTCATAAGACCTCAAAAAAAATTTAGAAGAGGAAAGAAATTAAAATTATTTACCTGTTACTTGAAATGAGGGAAATAAGTTGAGAGCCAAGAGCAGCCTGATCATCATTGTCCTAACAGTGGGCGAGGGCTCCAGCCCTTCCTTCTGAGGAGCCCAAAGTGTGAGGTGAACTGAAGACGCACCTGCCAAGGCTGACAGGCTCTGTCATCCGTCATCTACGGTCACCGCCAACTTACTTCCCTTAGGGGTACATGATCAAGGAACTCAAACCACAAGGCATCGTGACTGCAACATTTCACACAGGATATTACATTGTTTTGATGACTTTACATTTTTTATTTTTTGAGACAGGGTCTCACTATGTTGCCCAGGCTGGTCTCCAACTCCTGGGCTCAAGCGATCCTCCCACTTCAGCCTCCTGAGTAGCTGTGACTACAGGTGCACAACTTCACAAGGCTGACTGTTAGACTTCTTATTTGTTGTCCATGAAAAATAGTGTCCATGATGGGCTCATGAGAATTGTTGTCTATTGACGGGCATCAGAGTTGTGAAAAATGGGTGCTTGAAATCCAGCAGAGAGTTAAGGGCGGACAAATAAAGTGTTCTGAAGAAGGAATAAAGCCTCTTGCAGGCCAGGCGTGGTGGCTCACACCTGTAATCCTAGCACTCTGGGAGGCCGAGGGCAGAGGATCGCTCGAGGTCAGGAGTTCAAGACCAGCCTGAGCAAGAGTGAGACCCCTGTCGCTACTAAAAATATAAAGAAATTAGCTGGACAACTAAAAATATATAGAAAAAATTAGCCAGGCATGGTGGCACATGCTTGTAGTCCCAGCTACTCAGGAGGCTGAGGCAGAAATATTGCTTAAGCCCAGGAGTTTGAGGTTGCTGTGAGCTAAGCTGACACCATTGCACTCTAGCCCAGGCAACAGAGGAAGACTCTGTTTCAAAAACAAAAGCCTCTTGCAGAGGAGAGGTTTTCATAGGATGAAGAGGATAGTGAAAAAGACAACAATAAGAATTATATTGAGGAGTTAAGAAACATCTGCTTAAGTGTTTGAAGGAGTTACAAACATTAGGAACATAACATTTGTATTGAACATAAGGTAGCCCTCTGGAGCATTGAGCGCTCAGTGCTTAGTTTACTCCACACTTCCCCTAACTCATTTCCAAGAACTTTGCAACACACATTCCACCTGCAAGTACCCAGCCAGCTGGGTATCAGGACGAGGTTCCCTAGGCTAAGGGAAAGTCAAAAAACACTCTGTGTTCTTGGGAGGACAGTGAGGGCACCAAAAGCACCTTGGTGTCTCATGCTCTCTATGTCCCTCAAGGTTTAAATAATAGGGCACAAAGGGAGGTTCCAAAGCAGCATCTCCAGACCCCCAAGCCCCTGCACCCTTCTCCCACTTCCAGGCCTTGCAGATAGGGACATTCCACCAGCCTGGCCAACTTTGCTCTCCAATTCAGGGGCATCGGTATCTCATACTCAATGGGTGTCTCAAACTTTTCCAGTAATTTTTTCCCTCCTTTCCTGATAATCTAAACTTCATATAATTACCCTAGTTTGGGGTTTTGTGTATGGTTTTTTAAAAAAAGATAACTTGTATTGCTTTTTATTCTGATTATAAAAGTAAGATATATTTCATACAGAAAATTCAGAAAAACACAAACATTAAAACAAGATTCATCTATACTCTTTCTGCCCTAATGTAAACTCAGTTAATATTCTGGCCCATTGGCTTACATCTGTTTGTCTATTAAGATTTTTATATATTTAATATCATGTTTTACTTATAGTTTTCAACAGACGTGTACTGTTACCTATTGTATCTTGAACATTTCCCCATGTCATTTAAGTATTCTTTATAAACATCATTTGTAATCGACGTATAATATTTTATCCTATAATCATATTATAAATTGTTTAACAAATCCCTAGTATTGTCACCTTTCTTTTTCTTTGCTATTTTAAATCGCTACGGTGACCATCTTTGATGACCTACCTGTAAGTGGAGTCAGGCCTCATGTCCCTCCCTCCTGATGTGATAAATGACAGACCAAAAGTATTTCCTCTCCTGGTAGACACTCTTTGTCCACATTTCAATTTTCTCACAAGCACATTCTTTGTGAAACTCCCGTACTGATACATCTTTCTGCCCTTTGGAGCAATTTATTCTTGGAAATGATTCACTTATATTTCTGAACTACAGGTAAATGACAAAGTCATGTCCCCAGTCCTGGAGAAGATTCACTTCTAGAATTTGACTCAGCATTCCTGGGCTCTTACCCTCTATCCAGTCTTACTGGGGACAATTTAAAGATTGCAGGGTGACCTTTACTAAAAAATCCCCCTATTCTAATGCTATCAGACTACGCAGATTTAGAACGAAAGCTCTGAGACTCATTATACAGACTAAGAATATGTACAGTAGAAACAAAGACTCCCAACAATTTCCTATAATTGACAACAAAAGGCTGAGGAGTAAGTTAATAACTGTCTTTAAGTATATTAAAGATGACTGTATAGCAACTTGTTAATGTTATGTATATGATAATGCTTAATCAAATGAAACTTAGCTGAAAGAGAATCATTGCACATATCTGGTCTAACTCCTTTATCTACAGAGAAGGAAACTGAAGCCCAGAGAGGTTAGTTGACTTATACAAATTCACAAAACGATAACTAAGTATACTTGATTTTATTGCTTGACCAACCCTATGTGGTTTTCATTCTGTAAAATTAAAAGAAACGCTGGCCAGGTGTGGTGGCTCATGCCTGTAATCCCAGTACTTTGGGAGGCTGAAGCAGGAGAATCGCTTGAAGCCAGAAGTTCAAGACCAGCCTGGGCAACATAGTGAGACCCTATCTCTACAAAAAATTTAAAAATTAGCCAGGCTTGGTGGCACATGCCTGTAGTCCCAGCTACCCAGGAGGCTGAGGCAGGAGGATCACTTGAGCCCAGGAATTCAAGGTTACGATGAGCTATGATCAAGCCGCTGCACTCCAGCCTGGGAGACAGACTGAGACCCTGTCTCTAAAAAGGATATTTGTATTCCTTTTTATAAACATGTATCACACTAAAGAAGCAAATAATTTCATTAGAGTGCTTTTTTACATTCTTGAAATTCAATGGCATTCACATATACTAAGAGGTAGAAATGACAGCGGTAAAATAAGGACCTTAAACCCATCAATGCACAAGATACTGAGACCCTACTACCTTTCCAGCAATCATAATGGCTAGGATTCACCAAGAACTTTACGTTCCAGATCTCATTTAATACACAGTCTGTGGGGAAGGTTATTATCATCCCCATTTTACAGACGAGTAAACTGATCTGAGTGAGGGTTAAGTAGTACCAGGACAAAAGGATAAGGGTATGCATTACCTTTTGGGTGCAAGTCATGTAACACAATGTCTCATTACGGCCTATGTAGAGTCACTTAGAAAAAAGGAGAGTGGCCCAGTGACACTGGGAAGGCATAATTAAACTGTGCTTCATGAAAGTGCACCTGTGTTTTTCTGGAGAAATTCCAGATTCCTTAAATCCACATGTGTTCTTGAAATTCAAAGATATATGCATAATGATAAAACAAATGACATTAATCAATCAAGTGTATTGAAGTCCCAACCATATGGCTTGTTAGAGAAAAATATAATACAGGTGACCAAATTCTATAAGCTGTTACAAACATAGCAGGAACTAAGCCTGAGGGCAAGCCCCTGGTTGGGGGTTGAATCTCGGGGCCTTCACCACTTCCTGCCCTCTGGCCAGGATGTTTCTCTTCAATCTGTCTGAGTAAACCAGATTCAGAGTAGATGGAACCTCCCCAAAGCAGTTTTCTCCAGCCACTTTCACACCCACACACACACTCCTCAGTTCTGACCCATCTAAGCCAGGTCTCCCTGCTATAACCTCCATCGTACTCTTCACAAGTGGAGTAGAATGCCACAAAGAAAGAGCAACTACAGATTTGTTCGTGTTGTTATGTGTTAACGTCTGTATCCCCCATTAGACTATAAACATTATGAGGGTGAATCCATGTCTGTCTCCTTCCCAGCTGTATCCCGTGTCCAGCACACAGTCGGTGCTCAATAAGACATTTACTGAGGGAATGAAATCCTCCACCTTTGCTTCCTGCACCTCCCTACCCATCAATGTGGCTGTAATTGTGGATTTCTCTCTCTGACCAGGGTAATCTTCCCGTGCCTGGTTTCCTAAGCATGTGACATTAGGAATATTCCAGCTCAAAGTGCACTTTGCCACTATCTAGGACTTCAGCCCCATATTCCTGTCTGCTCCTTACCCCGAGCTGTGCTCAACAAAGACCTACTTCCTTCACAACTCGTTGTTCGTACAGCCAAGGCCAGGGGCATGCCTAGCCACTCAGCACCTCCCTCCTCTCTCTCCTGAGCCCACCGTGGTTCCTACATGGACCTTGAGAGATAAGGAGCTTCCCACACAGAATGCATCCCCGGACTCAGTTTACCACTTTGAATGCAGAAGAGGAAAGATAACTGACTTGGGAATTACAATGGCTAACTGCAGAGGACTTGAAAGTCCCACAGGCTTAGGGGTCAAAACCAGCTGGGCCACTTTCTAGCTATATAATCTCAGAAAGTCATAGCCTCAATTCCTTGTGTGTAAAATGGGGGTGAAAATACCTCACTCAATGTGCTGTTCATATCTCACACAATGTGTAAATTTCCCCCACTTTTAATATAAAAATAAGGTTTAATGAATCTCTACTTCACACTTATTAAATGTTTATTGGATCAACCAGAATGGATCATTGAATATATGTTTGATGTATTTATGTAGATTGATTTTACTCTACAGCATGAGTGTCACCAGAACCCTGATTTAGAAATTAGCATAGTATTCTTCCTCGATACACAATCGTTTAATAACATGCACCAGTATAAACTACAAAGTATCACTGAAGAGTCTTTAAGAATTACAGTTGTCAGGCTGGTCAGTGAGGAGCCCTGTGGCTGTCTCTCATATAGAGCAAGCCTACCAGGATAATATCTTCTTTGATCTCAATGCCAGCTAGCAACTTGCCTTTCATTTTAGTTTCTAATTTTCCCCAAAGCCCTGCCTTACAGAGGTTCAAATGTTCACATGGTGTTTGTGGGGAAATAACGAAGCCTGGGATTCTTTCTTTGAGCTGTGTGACCACGCAGTTCCAGCTGTTGGTATGAAAAACTTTATCACAAAAATAGATAAAGATGAAGTTAAGAAAACCATGCATATTGTCACAAACGCGCGGGACCAAAGCCTAAAAAAAAATATGGCTAAGCCTAAAGGGGAAAAAAATAAGAAATAACTGTCATATTGATTGACTAATCTCACTGAATAAACATGTATTACGTAAAGATATACTTGCAGAAACTATCTATGAGGCTTTATCAAGGATGACATGACAAATATGATGCAAAGTAGCTTAAAACACTTACCTAAAAACCTTTTGACCATGTAGAGAAACAGGCCCATCACTCTAAGTTATAAAAGCAGTAGCTAACTTTTATTAGAGGCTTCCTGCTGCCAGCTACTGTTCTAAGCATGATGCATGTGTTATCTCATTTAATCCTCACAACAGCCCTAGGAGGTTAGTGCTATTATTATCTCCATTTTATACATAAAGAAAACAGAAGCTTAGAAAGGTTAATTTGGCCACAATGGAACAATAGGTAGAACAGGGGGGATTTTAATTCAACTCGATCTAACTCAAAAAATTGAACTCTAGATTTGAGCATCATGGGATAGGTAGACACAGACCCAATCAACTAGGAGCTTAACTAGGTTTGGCAATGCAGAGGTCAGAGCAAGGTTTTTAAAGAGAAATGTACCTTCTTTATTGCCACATCTGACCTTCAGCCACCAACTTCATAAAGATTCAGCTAGAAGTCTACATGTGACTTGCAAAGTCTTCCTTTATTCAGGAATATGTGGCTGTCATTACTTCCCTGCTGACCTTATACTCATGCAGACCCAGACAAGAGAAGAAGCAAAACTTGTGTATTCTTGACATCATCCTGGAGGAATTAATCCTGGCCAGACCAGGAACTTGTGGACTGTCAGAAAGAGGAATAAGTCATGAACCCAGGCAATGCTGACCTGAGCTTTAGGTCCCTTCCCCTGATCATCTGAAAAAAAGCAGAAGGGGAGCGGTAGCTTTGGAAAACATAAACCACCATCATTCAAGATTGAGAAAGATTATTGCCAATCAGACTCCAGCTAAACCATTATGACAAGGTAAACTTACAGGTCTTAGGACCCAAAGAGAATTGTTATCAGGAAAATCTACTGTTCTCAGAATCCTATTATTGTGCAAATCTATGGTCTCACTGAGCCACCTCCTTTTGGTCTTGCTGAAGACCAGCTGCTTGCCTCGTTACTGGCGTTACACAAAGGTACCAAGGACGCTGTATCTGATTATTTTTTAATTTTTTGAAACTACTGGGACACTTGGGTATTTTCTGGAAACAGGAATGTTAATTAAATATGGCTGAGGTTGGGAGGGCAAGGTAAGGAATGTATTTCACTCCACATCTTGTATTGAACCTGATTTGACCCTCTTCTATTCCCTACTGTGCCATCAGAGGAATGGTGAGGAGGCGACCTCTGACCCCTCCAGGAACTGCAGTCTTGTCCTAGCCTTGGGAAAACTGTCATGCTTGGTTTTCCTCCTGTTGGAACCATTTTAAGGGCCTTCATCCTCTAACACATTGTTTAGTACGGCCCCTCCAGGAAATAGAACTGTTAACTTCAACATTGATCTCAGTGGTCTCTCATGTTACTGGGCCCGCATGGGAACCTTCTCATCCTCCCCCTGGCTGTATCTCCCTCCCCAGCCCTTCCCACCAGTTCCCACACTCACTGAATAAGGGAGGTCAATCTGAATACATCTGTCCACATCTCTGGAATGTCACAGAGGAGTAACAGCTGTTGACCTCTGTTCCGAACACATTATCCTGTTTGTCTCAAAAGTAGTTGGGTGAATTCCAGCTAATATATGCAATCTCTACTTCCTATGGGAGACGTAGGATATACTCCCCACACTTGCTTGGGTACTGGTATAAATACAAACCTGTTTTCAAGTACTGGATCGTCTTACTGCTGATAATAACATTAATAACTATAATAATTATTATGGCCAACACTTATTAAGCATTTGCCGTATGATTGTATAGTACAAAGCTAAAAACATTTCGAATTTTTAAGCTTTAAGTTTTCCTTTAAGTTTTAGAAAAAGTAGAACTTTTCTTTCAGAAAAAGTAGAACTTTTCTTTCTCCCTAAATGACTATGCTTCTGCATCTCTATACACACACACACACACACACACACACACACACACACACACACACAAAGCCTTTACTAACCTCCCCTAGGTACAGTTCATAAAATCGAAGACTATGTATTTCTCCTAGAAATATTAAAGGGAAAAAAAGGAACCTGGGGAGGAAAAAAAAAGCTGAATCTGAGATGTTCCATCTAAGATACCCAACAGTAACAGTAAAGAGCAAAAACAAAAAGGCAAGGTCCAGACAAATGTAGTATTTGTCTAAGAATCCATTAACACCACAGCATGTATGATGGCTTTTGTACATTGTCTTGAGGTAAATTCCAACTAAACTCAAAATAGAATTTAGCTTCCATTATGGGACAGGTTGCTCAGATTTGCAGTGACTGACACTGGGCTCATTCTCGTCACTGAGGGGCCAGAATCAATAGCGGAAACACGGGGAAGTCTCACTCCCTTCAGGAATCTAATAGGCTGATTTTTCATGCTGTTGTTCATTCTATGAAATTCACCCAGGTTTGCTATGCCAAATTGTTATAGGACTCTTCTAGAATAATTGGAATTGTGTAGCTGGCTTCCCAGCAGAGCAAACAAGAAAGAGTAGGAGAGCCTATAATGACCTTGAAAATGCACTCATTTTTCCAACGAAACTGTGTTCAGTGACTACGACATGGAAGGTGTTGCTGCACACCCTGAGGTGCCAGGGGAGACTGAGGCAGTCTCCTTGTCCCCAGGAAACTCAAGTCTGTAAGAAACACTGAGGAAGAAGGCTCTAACTTGCCTGAAGAGACTTCTCAGGGCGGGAGTGCTATGATTTGAAGATAAGCAAAGCTGGCCAGGTCAACAATGGCAAAGAAAGGGACTTTCCTTCCAAGCAAAGTCTGTACTACTTGCAAAGCCTAAATGTGCACAGCTTGCTAAGGAAACCGCAGGAACCCCGTGTGGCTGGGCCAGAAAGGACACTGAGGAAAGACCAGGGGGATGACAGGTAGTCGTGAAGGGCCTTATATGCCATGCTAAGGAGTTTGCTCTTTGCACTGAGAGCAGTAAGGAACCCTACCCTTACTGTATGGGTCAGCACACAGGCCTGGGTTGCTGTTATAGATTTAGGAGGTATCAATGTTTGGGCTCAGAAAACAATACCCCAAAATGAAGGCCTCAGAAGCAGAGGTTTTTCTCCGGCTTTCTCCTGCCCTCCTGTGTCTCAGTCCCATTCTCCCTCGCAGCTAGCCATAGAAACTAGAATCCCTCTTCCCCAAGGCGAATCATAAAAACCAGAATCCCTTTTCCCCAAAGCCAGCCATAAAACCTAAAACTATTCTGTGTAAAAACTGGCCATAAAGAAATCATCTGACCTACCTTGTTTGACTGTAGATCACAAGACCCCCATTCCAGAGAGGGTCCTGCCCCACACCCAGAAGGAAGGAATGCATGCTCACAGAGGCCAAGAAGAATCTAGACAGACAGGCCATGCTGGGTTTCCCCACTCGTCTCTTAGCCTCAGATCACACTCTTTTTGTCCAATCATATCTCTACAAGGTTAACCATACTTTGTTGAACCTAAGCATAAAAATGGACAATTTCCCCTGTATCTTTGAGTCTTCATTCTGAAGGCTCCTGTGTGTACACATTAAATAAATTTGTGTGCCTTTTCTTCTATTAATCTGCCTTTGGGAGTTGGTTTTTCAGCAAACCTGCAGAGGGTACAGGGGAAGTTTCCCTTGGCCCCCTACATCAGCATAGTAGAGCCAGGATTTCAAATAGATTTAATCTCTTCCATCAGCTCTGATTGATTGATATCGGCTGTCTGACTCACTGTGTTTAACAGGATCCTGGGACCTCAGACCAGTTCAAGGGAAGCGTGGGAAGGGGAAGGGAGAGCATAAAAAATGGCACTCATGGGACTTCCGGGTCAGGATTATAATAAAGCTGTGAACCCAGATCAGATTGTAGCCTGCTCTTCCCCACCTGTCCCTTAAATCGTGGCATTTTTCCATTGTTGGAGTTTGAGGTGGCTAATAAATTACTCCTTTCAACTTGCTAATTCAGTCCTAAATCAAATAAGGTCGACTAGGAAAGACAAAGCCGTCAGGCTGATGGAGATGAGAATATCACTGATGGAGTACAACCGGAGAAAGTGGCTGAGACACGTGGACATAACAAGCACCCCAGAATTAGGTGGGCTTACCCACCAGCCACAGGCATTGCCAGGAAACCACAGGTCCCACTTAGTCTTTACCGCTACGCTACCGCGTGGCCCAGAGCAGGATGCTTGCTTTCTGCAGAAAGGCAGGTCCCAGAGATGGGACTGGCAGGCAGCAAGAGCCACAGGAGCATGAGGTCAGGGGAGGGTTTGTTTCAGTTGGGAGAGATGTAAGCATCTTCTCATGCTCAGGTTCAAAACACATCATAGAGAGAAAGACCCAAGGCATGAGAGGTAGAGGATAATCTGTAAGGGAAGAAACCGAGGTGATGAGAGGAAGTGGCCCTAGGACATCAGCTAATACTTTAGCATTCATTAAATAGGAGAAAAGTTCTTTGAAACTCTCACACTTGTCTAGGAAAACCAAAGTTGTAGCAGTTACAGATCAACTAATGTTGATCAGGCACTTTTCAACTCACACACGGTATCTCGTAAAGCCCATATGTAGGAATCATTATTATTAGTCCATTCTGTTGATGAGAAGATCTCGTAAGTAGCAGAAAAGGACTAAAGCACACTTCTTCCTCCAGCTCTGTGATTACAGTCTTGGGAAAGCTGACAGATCGTTTGACTCTGACTTCGCGCTCATTGCCATTTTTAAACTGTCCTTCAGGAGCTTCCACCAGACCACATGAGTCAGTGGGAGAGGCATTGCCAGAAACCATCACTCAGTTTGCGTGGTGAAGGCAGTGTAGGGGTGAATGAATGGCGTCCTAAGGTTTAATTTCTAAAATCTCTCAGGAAGTAAACAAACATCTCTTCTTCCCTCTCTTCTCCCGCCCTTCAGGAGGCAGAAACAGAAGCATTTTCATTTCAGGAGAGGGGAGTGAATGTATCATGCTCATCTCTGAGTGCCACCTCAGACATTTGGGAAACAGGCTGATTTCTCAGGGCTTGCTGCCGGTGCTATGTCTCTACTGAGAATTCAGACTTCCTAAAAATAGCCTCCATGAAGTGGCTGAGCAACGGGAGGTAGCAGACTGGCTAATGATTTGCACTGTGCTTGCAGATGTCCTCTCTGAAGACTCTGAGACTACAACCCAAGGGAATGGGGAGGGCTCAGGCTGTCTGAATGGACTTTCTCCAGGCCCTGTTGTGAGATCCAAGTTTTGAGAAAATGATATCTGTTCTTTTCCCAGATCTCTACGTAGGGAAGGTTTTTGGAAATGTGCAATTTATACCCAAGGTTGTGGGTATGTTCTCTCAAATGTCCCTCTCGGCTCTCTAGATCTATTCTCTCTTTTTATTTCTCAGAAATTCAATCTCTGAATGGGTCTACAAGCTGGACAAAAATATGTATGTGTTTCTGTGTATACATGGGGTTGACAAGTATCTACTGCCTCTTCCCCTTTTCTACTCAGTGAGAAAGTAGATGTGTGGACATTTTGTCCCCAATGCTCCTATTATAGCCAACTGGCAAGACTGTGTCCTATAAATCTGACAGCTCTTAACCTTTTTTGTCTCAGGGACCCCTTTGGTGTTCCAGAAGCCTAAAGACCCCTTCTCACAATCATGTTTTGTAAAGCATAAAATAAAATACATAGGATTGCAAAAAAAACTGAAAGTATTGAAATGCAGTTTTCAAATATTTTTTAAAGCAAATATTCATGAAATGGTAATAAATATACATTATTAACATCTCAAATAAGATCTAGTTGTGGTGTGATAACTCCCATAATTTTGGAAGTAGTGATAAGCGTAAGCAATATTTTGAAGTACCTATACACAACTATAATGTGATATGAAAATATCTGTGAGTTCTACTGATGACAAAGTGACAAGTACTGCTAACATTCCTGCAGTTTGTTGCCTAAATATATCATTGAAATGTTAAATTTCAGTTAGAGAGAGGATAGTGAAAAAGAAGACATAATTTTTTCCCAACCAAGTTTACATTAGACCCCTGGTTAAGAATCCCTGAGTCAGTCAGTCCATCTGGTGACCTCATTTACCTGCATGTGGGTGACATACACACACACACACACACACACACACACACACACACACACACACACCACTGCAGGCCTTGTAGTCTCAGTACTAGAATCTGACAGCATCTTAATGGCGTCCATAAAGGACACTTCCCAGATAGTTTATGTCATGAAAGATCAGAAGCAAAAAGTGTGAATAACATTGTCGACCTCAATATCAGTATTTTCTGTAGCCTCCAGTTCCAAATACTAGCTGAGTGTGGATGGCCACTCCCAACCTGGGTTTTCTCATTTCCTCCTGATACTTGGGCCAGAATCATAAGCTCTATAGTTTCACCTGTACTTGTTTTTCTCCCACATTTTAGAAATTTTGTCCAACTTTCCATTCTTCTCAATATTACTCAGCAGGGTGGAACATATATAACTGAGATGAGACTAAACATGCAGTAGGAGGACCACACTCCAGCTCAGACCTCTTGCTGTGGATAATAATGTAAAGTCCGCTGACCACTCTGCAAACATTCAGCATCCACCATTTGATATTGTGTCCTGGACAGCAGACCCAAAATTCCTTGGAGGGCTTCTGCCAGTTAGGGCACACTCTCCCCCTCAGTCACTCTGCTGCAGACTCATGGGCATGGTTTTTTATCCTATAAAACATCGATTTATTTTTGGCTCCAGGTCTTTAACATGAGTTCTTTCCTCTCTTTGAAATGTTCTTCCCTTTCTCTCTTCCCAAGGTTCATTCCTCCTCGTGACTGCTGTATCTGACCACTCTAGGCACCTCCATTTAATCCCTACTTCAATATCCATTTTATTTTTCACAACTGGCCACAATTTATAATTATTTTATGTATTTGTTTGTTTGTGTTTTTGTCTTTATCCTCCATTAGAGGCTAAACTTTTTAAGGGCAGGGACTGTGTCTAGCTTGTTCACCTCTGTACTCCAGCAGCAAAACAATGCTTGGCATGTAGCAGGCACTCAATGAAAATGTGGGTTAGTGGCGTAATCAGTAACAAACATTCCCTTTTATAATATGCAGCCCTATAATCTGTAATGTACACACTAAGCTCCCATACCAAAGCAGTCATAGAAGGTAGTGAGCAGGGTGAAATATTAGATAGTGTATATTCAAAAGCATCCCTCTATACCATGGACCAGAAGTGGTATCCCATTGGCCTAGTTTGATTGTCTGTCACCTGTTACTCCACCTACCACAATTCACTCTACTTACTGTCCCAGGATCTAACAACTGGTGTTTATAATTCTGTGCCTACTTGTCTGATTCCAGGAAGGATGGTGGTATGCAGCACAGAGTTATTTAACCTCTGGAATCATGGAATCTGGCACCCCAGGGATATTCCAATCCTGGCTAGGAGCTCCTTCTGGCAGACTCTCTCATCTCAGTGTCATAGTGCCAGTCAGATTTGGGGTAGTAGTCACTTTCCTGGAATTCACTTCCTTTGTAAGCCATTCATTCATCCAACAAATGATTAATGAGAATTTTACTCAGTCATAGGCCCGTCAGCATGGGCTGGGAAGACAAAGACAAATAAAGCATGCCCTCAAGTGGCTCAAGACAGACAAGTAAACCAATAACAACTCACGCAAGATAAGTTTCTACTTTCACATTGACAGAAGCAGAGAGCATTTTCTTGGCTTACTTGGAACTACTTTCTAAAACATCTATAAAACTGTTTAAAGGAACCAACATGGTAAGTGCACCCAGAGATATGATAATATGTGGGCATATATGTATGTGTACATTCACATTTGCTGTCTCTCACAAGATCCTGAAAATATCAAATAAAAAATGAATCTCTCTCCAGGGGCACATGAACCAGACTTTACCATTCAACATAATTACTGTTGCTTTAAGGGAATGTCTGGAGCCGCTGCACTGCCCAGCCCAGTAAGCACAATGGAACATTTTCCTTGGGATTACCTCACTCCTACTGACCCACACAGGAAATAATTATTTTGGTAGTCGCCAGTAAACAGTGAAACACACTTACTTGAAAAATAAGCTCTTTTTGACCCTCAAGACAGTGGCTTCACAAGTATAGCTGAACCTAGTTTCCATCCAAATTCAACAATTTTGTACATAAATGGTGCCTTATTCTTGGATGGTGGGTTCCCAAATCCAGACCGTATTTCAGAGTTCTGCCAAAATGCCATGGCAAACAGTGCTTTCCTTGTATTTCTGGCTAAAGAAGAATGTAGCATCAAAGAAATATTAGATTTCTTTCCTAAGATAGAATATGGAAATTCCATAGATGCCCTAGCAACAAATTCAAACATTGTAGTCAAGTCTGAGAAAGTGCTCCTGCTCTTTCAGACTTCGATCATGGGGTGTGCCAGAGAAATATGGCAATGTGTAGAGAAGCAACAGTTTGGGGTAGGATTTTTTAATCTAAGTGAAAAGTCTAGATCTCCACTCCCTATTCTAGCTGAGGCCTAATATGATAGGCCTCTTTCTCTAGGTGGTCTTCAAAAGGCAAAACCCTAAATGGAAGCTACAGAGTGTCCAAGGAATATGTCTCTGAGTGAGGTAAGGCCACCTGTTGAAAACAGATGAGTTGGAGTAATGAGGCAATGTTCTCAACTAAAACTGACTCAGTTCTACTGAAATCCAAAGTCACTGACTTAGAATAAAGACTTGACTACTTGGACAGAGACCCAAAATAACAGTTTAAACACAACAGATGGTTTTTCCTATCTCATCTAACAATCTGGAACTAAGCAGTCCAGGCCTGGTAGGTCAGTTTGAGGGCCAGAAATTCAGGTGCCTTCTATCATGTAGCTCTGCCATCCTTTGGCCCATATGGGCTCAGGACCCACATGGCCCACCCCTTCCTTTTAAGGGAACAACCCAGAAATGACATCACTTCTGATTATATCCTGTTAGCCAAAACTTATTCATATGACCAAAAGAGCTCCATGGCTGTTCCCAGCTACATATTGGGAATTATGTTACTACTGAAAAAAAGAGAATTGGTATTGGGGGATAGCCAGTAGTTTGCCACAGTTGTCAATTTTCACATTATTCCTTTAAATTGTGGACAAGACATAGCCTCTTTTCCTGCAAAACTATAGCAGTGTGCCTCCCTCCAAAATGCTGCATTTATCAGACCACCTGTGCCAGCATGATACTTGGCATGCCTAAGCAATGCAAAGCCATGAGAATAGAGCTATTAATACAGTGCTTGTGCGCCTCAGGTAATACCTGACAAGATCAGGAAGCAGGGCTGTCCCTCCTCCTAGGAAACCCCCTTGATGATGGCTCTGCTTGAGTCTGAGAGTGTTACCTTTTTCCTACAGACCAAAGACTCTGCTCTGAAGACCATAAGACCCAGAGGTTATCCCATGGTTGCGAGGATCACCTCGTCTCACTTTGTCTTTTCTACAGCCCTGATAGGAGAATGATCTAGTAGTGAGTCAGGCACTCAAAGCTCCCAGGAAGCTTCAACTTTGAAAAGGAGGGGGGATTTCTCCAACCCTGAAACCCCAAAAGAGCAACCTAGCACAAGAAAGGTGCTACATGTCAACTTGGGACTTCTCTGTAAATTTCTGAGGTCACTCCAAACAATAGGTTTTGTTTAGAGGAGGCTTCGGAGTCACTGATCCAGCCCTCCTCTTGGGCCATTTTGGAATGAAACTCATTGATTTCTAAAGATATAGAGAATTCCTGAGCAGGGACTTCCCCGAGATTTTCATTCATTAAAGAGGAAGGAATGAGAGGCTCTGGGCTGAATGGATTAGAATCCCACCTGGTGTTTACACCAATCTGCAGGATGTGCTTAATATCCTGGCATGAATAGACCATCACTTGGAGGCAGCAGACAGCACCTGTTTACAGTGTCTCATCTGGTCAAATAAACTCAATGATACTCTAATATCAAATAATATGAAAAACCAAAGGGTATGGATGTTCAATGTTTCACAAATAAGCTGAGGGATGGATCTAGGCCAAACTGAAACAATTTTTCCCTGGAGGGAAGGAAACATAGAAGTGAATTTGTTTTGTTATTAGCAGAAATTATATATTTGTGATATATTACTACTAAATTATGATTAAGTCATAGCAAAAAAGTATGCAAGGTGAGAAATATTAATGCTACTTTATGAAGAAACAAAATCATCTTCATTTGACATAGATCTACCAACTATAGAAATGTTGAGACTTAAGCAATCTCACAGCTGATTTTAGTAATTATATATAGCACATGTGTCATGGCTGATGTATAATGTAGCTCACATACACATTTATAATATAGGACAATAAAATCTTAACAATGATTTTAATTACAAGACTATTCCAAATTCCAACTGAGTTCCCTGGTCAGGGAACGTTAGGACATCCTCTTCCTGTTTCTGCCTTGTCCAAAAGCTGAAACAAAACTCTTGGAGGGGGTCCAGGATGTCAGGAAGAAATTATTTTAAGTGTTGTTATGTTTGGGAGACACAGCAGGGCAACATGAATTGACCTCTATATCTGAATCCATGTATAGTAATAATAAAACATGTCCTAAAAAGACGCTGCTATGTTAATTTCTGGCAGTAGGCAAGGGAAATTGCACAAATGTCCTACACACAGAGCTGTTTAGTCACTCCTTCCTCTGCTCCCTTAGCTCGTTGTACGTCCCTCCATTAGCACTTACCTCATTCATTACACTGTAATTATTCGTTCACAGGCCTGCCTCCAGCACTGGCCCGTGACATGGCAAGGAGTTAAGAATACTAACTCTAGAGCCAAACTACCTGGATCTGAATCCTAGCTCTGTCACTAATTTAGTTCTGTGACTTTAAACAAGTCCCTTAACTTCGCCAAGCCTCAGTGTCTCCACCTGTAAAATAAAGTTGGTAATAGTATCTGCCTAATATGGTGGCTGTGAACACGTCATAATGAATGAAAAACACACCCCACCTTAAGGAATATCTTCAAGACCAGTTGGCTGTTCTTAGTATTCCTGTCTTGAGATAAATCATGTCCTATCCATCTTTGCATTTCCAGCCTCTGTAGTGTCCCCACCTCCTGAAAGTAGGTAAGTTGCATGAACCAATGAATGAGAAAATGTGGTGGAGAAAAGGAATTCCCCTCCAATGCCCTTAATTCATTTTGCTCCAAAGCAACAGAAAGACTTCTCTGCCCAGTGAGTTTGTGGAGAATAAGTAGGTATGTGTGGCCCACCCCACACATCTTCCCCTTTGAGCACACGCTGCCCTCCTAGAGCACATGGCAGGCTCTCTACTTCCAGCATTGCCCTGGTGCATAGGCCTACCCCTTTCCTCCATCTCGTCCTCTGGGGAACAAATTGCCCACAGAAAGCAAATATTCTGCACTTTCCTTCAGGAATAGGCAAACTTTTCCTCATGTGGTTTGTTGCCATCTGAGACTGGGTGGAAAAGACTGATGAATTCTAGGGTCAGTTGGTAGGGTCACAGGTCCTCACACTGATCTATTCCCTCCAGCCTGCCCTGACCAATCATAAGCATGACACTTTGGCTTCCTCCCACCAGCCATCTGGATTGTTTCCAGTATGTTCTATTTATTGAGCCCTACCCAAAACTCCAACAGTGACTTAGTAACAAAAACTATTTTTTCAGATTTTTAATTTTTCAGAATTTTAGTAAAGTACTGCTCTTAGGAGGAACTGAAAATACACGGATTTCTGGGGGATTTGACAGTCAAAACAAAGCCAGGCGTGGTGGTTCATACCAGTAGTCCTAGCGACTTGGGAGCCTGATTCAGGAGGATCGCTTGAGCCCAGGATTTCAAGGCTGCAGTGAGCTACGATAGCACCACTGCACTGCAGCCTGGGTGACAGAGTGAGACCCCATCTCTTAAATAAAAAAAAGTAGGTGCTGGGTGTTCTCTTTTTGCCTTGGTTTTTCTCTTCCTTGCTGGGCCTCAGGAGGTGACCACCTTGGACTGCATCATCTGGGCTCTCCTGCCTTCTGGCTTCCAGCTGGGTTCCAGCAATTGGAAGAAATTCAAGGGTGGGAAGAGAAAAAGACCAGAGTATTTACTCTGTGTACTCTTTTCCTAGCTGGCTAGGTTTTGGCAGTGGTTGCATTCCTCTACTATGGCAGCATCCCCTGTTGGATGCCCCTCTCCCATGGCTACAGCTGTTTCTGGATTCTCTAATACCACTCACTCCCTTTGTCCCTTCAGGCCAGGAGCAGGCACAGCTTCCCAACCTTTCTAGTCCCCTCGGTGCTTCGTCATCTTAGTTAGTTGCTCTAACCGTGCCCACACCCTACAAAGATTCCCTTTGCTGAAGTCTCTTCCTCTTCAAGGAAAGCTTTTGGTGTGCCATCTCCTTCCCACCAGGCCCCTGATTGAAATAAGCGATGAAGAGTAAGAGGAAGACCCTTCTGGAGATGGACACATTGGACATACATAGCCTAGTGTCCAAAACATGTGTCTTATCCAAGGAAGTTACCTTTATTCTTCTTATACGTTACCTAGCAACTTCCTGATAACTTGGCTTTCCATGTTGTTCTGGCTAAAGAGATAGAAGACCCTGGTCAAACTGTCCCTGTATACAAGTTCTTGTGATAGTTTAATATATCTTCTCAAATCAATGAGTAGTAAATGGAAAGTCAAAAAGAAGTAGAAGTGGCAGAATTAACTCAGTTTACTTTTAAGTTCTATGGGGAAAAAAATCATAAATTTGAAGGGGTGACATTCTAAGATAAAGAGCTCTACAATCTGGTTCAAAGATGAAGAATCTGAGGTTTACCAGGCATAAGTTTCTGAGAATATAGCCTGTGTAAGTAAGCTTGGATACAGACTCCATTTACTAATTTTCTTTCTCTTTTCTTTTTTTTTTTTTTTTTTAACTAGGGTCTCACTCTGTTGCCCAGGCTAGAGTGCAGTGGCATCATCATAGCTCACTGCAACCTCAAGCTCTTGGACTTAAGCAATCCTCTTGCCTCAGCCTTCCGAGTAGCTGGAACTACAGGTGTGCACCACCATGCCTGGCTAATTTTTCTATATTTTGTAGAGATGGGGTCTTGCTCTTGCTCAGGCTGGTCTCGAACTCATGACCTCAAGTGATCCTCCGGCCTCAGCCTCCCAAACTGCTAGGACTACAGGTGTGAGCCACTGCAGCCAGCCTATTTTCCAATTTTCTAATCTATTTCCATCTGCCCTTTTATATTGTAATGTGTTTTACTATTTGCCTATGTTTACAAATGTAAGCAATTTCTCACAGCCTAAAACTTATGTGCAAGAATAACTTCTTGCTCAAAGGATAACATCAGTAAAGATTAGCCTTTTAGAATTGAGAGAATTCTAAAAGGCAGCAGCCAAACAATAATTACTTTTCTATTGAAAAAGCGAAAAGAAAAAAATCCTTAGTCTAGCATTCCAAACCTTTCACAATACAAATCTGCCATACCTCATAAACTCACTGACGTCAAAAACACACTTTGCTTCTTCCTGCCATTTGGCCTTTGCTCATTCTACAACTCACAGCCTGAAACACCCTTTTCTGTCCTCTCTGTCTATCCCACCTGACCCTTCAGCCTTCAACATTCAGACGCACTCCCCATCCCTCCACCACACCTTTCCCAACCACGGCAGCACACGGTGTTTTCTGTCCTCGAAGCACCTCTGGCACTTACTGACTTGGCATGACACTCTATTCTTTGAGCCATTTTACCCTCTCCCTCCAACCGTATTCCTGGGGTACTTCTTGGTGGTTTCAATATCTCTCCAACAGCCTAGCCTCTCATGTCCTTTCATTCACATTTACTGAGTTGTTCTTTACAACACTTCAACCACCCATCTTGCTGTTACCATTAACTGAACCCTCTCCATACTTTTAATTTCAAGCATTCCTTCCTCTAATCACAATCTCCAATTTTGGAATCACTCTGTTACCCCAATGCCCTTCAGTCAACTAAGCCTACCATCTTTTCATTGTCTCTCACACCCTTCGTGTTCTCATTTTCCTCTTTATTCAGCTTAAAGCCCAATATTCATCACTATACTCATTAATCTATATACACCTTTAATTCCCTGTACCTTCTCTACCTTATTCATATCCCTCTGGCAAAATCTCAAGCCTGGCTAAATCCAAACATCTACCTACTCCCTACCTGTACTTGAACATGGCTGGGACAAGCATGTAACCACTTTATTCTCAGTTTAAATTGTGACTTTCCTTATTGACTCTTTCTAAAGCATTCAACTTGGTTTTTGTAGAAATAATAATATTCCTTTTTCATTCATAAGTTTACCTGCTATTTCATTAAATAAATAATAACTAAGTATAGTAACAGATGTAACTGGTATAAACAGGTTTGGGAACAAACCAAGCTTACTCTTGGTGAGCATATAACTCAGCTGGAGAGAACAGAAGCGTAGGGTGTAACAGTGAGTGGCCTACCAGCCTAGAGTGCTCAAAATGCCATGGACCTCAGCCAGGATATATCACAGAGGATGTGGAGAACCTCTGTTAATCTGGCAAGTTGGTTAAGCAAAAGTCAGTTCAGAGAATGTCTATTGTACATGTATGCATGCAAACTATAGATTCTGCTGTAAATAAAAATCTGTAAATAAGATCCTGTAAATAAACAAAAGGCTTTACCTCCTACCACTTCTTTATTTCCAATATAAGTAGTCTGTTTGGGCCTACATTTCTTGTATTTATTGTATAGCTATTGAGAACACTATCAATTTGCCTCAAGCTCCTCCATCATTTAGTAACCATGCTACTATTTTGGCTTCATTCCATAATGGTCATTTCCTAGTTAATGTTCTAGCATAAATATCAAGTTCTTTAAGATGAAATACCTTCATGGCTGGGTGTGGTAGCTCATGCCTGTAATTCCAGCATTTGGGGAGGTTGAGGTAGGAGGATTGCTTGAGCTCAGGAGTTCAAGGTTACAGTGAGCCATGATCAGGCCACAGCACTGCAGCCTGGGTGACAGAAACAGACCATGCTGAAAGGAAGGAAGGAAGGACGGAAGGAAGGAAGATTGGTTAAGTAGCTTCACCCAGAAGTAAATTATCTCTTCTACAAACACGAAGATACCATTAAGGGCAGTGTTTCTCAATCATTTGTTTTCATTATCGCCCTCCCACTACAGGACATTTTCAGACATTTTTTCTTAATTGCCCCCATAACATTTTAATACCATAGATATACTGAATATTTCTTTATGTGCTGTATGTATAGCTATGCTTGATATATTAAAAAGTAAGATTACATACACATACACACACAACCAATTTCAGCTCCTTGGAGGTGATAGCGCCTCTGTTGAGAATGTGTAACTCAGGGCACATGAAGTGCATCCTATACGCGGTTCTTATTTGGCTGATATCTGCAACTGACAAGACAGACACAAATGGGACACTCCTTTGGGGAGGTGGTCTACTTTAATGGTGGAGCTGTCAGTAGTGTCCCATGCTTCTGTCTGTTCGTTTCTTCTATTCTGTCTTTCTTAACTTGCTGTCTTCACTCTTACCAACTCAGCTCTCATATTTTTATCAAAATGGTAAACAATTCAACCCCAGACTAAGACTAAAGAGATCATATTTTCATCATCAAAAATAGTGCAATATTAAGCAACAGCAGCAAATAAGCTTTTCCCTTTTAGATTATTGGCAGTTTCTTTGACCTGAGAAATAAAATATCTGTGAATATTGTTATCCGCTGTTACCACACCATTTCATGCGCCCTCTCATCTTCACACTTGTTGACAGTCAATAGCGTATATATTAATATCATTTATTTTAGCAGCACAGCTCAGAGGACCACATGATAGCACTCAGGAAAAAAAGGAAAGAAAGAAAAGAAAAAAATGAGAAAAAGATAGAGAAAAAAACAACTCCGGTGGGGAAGGGGGGATGCTGATTTAAATCCAAAAATTCCGAAGAGAACTATGAAACTTCAGTGTAATAGTAGCATGTGATCCTACCATAATGAAAGGTCAGTTTGCTCCTCCAATGTTCACCTTTTAATACTAAAAAGTTGTTTTTAAGTTATTTTCTTATATCTGGAGCCAGAAAAAAATACATTCTGTTCTGTGTGTAATTATTTCATGAGCTTCTACAAGTAGTCTTCCTGACATTTGGAGAGCAGTGCAAATCACTGCTGCTCTTACTTTCTGCCTCTGTATCTGTCTGTCTTCTCAGATTCCTAGTGTACAGGAATATACAGCCCTGATTATAGATGCTGGTAATTGTTTAGAGCTCCAAAACTTCCATGCAAAATTGGATTCTAACTCACTAGATAGTATCAAGACAATTGGAAAATAACTTTGGGGAAAATCAGAGTGTCACTAATAATTAATTGGTGTTTACCAAAAAAAAATGAGCTTTGCTATTAGCCATTGGATCAAGCCAGGCAGCTAAAATATCTAGAATGAATATCAATTAATTTCCTTTTTCCTATAGAAATTAACCATCTTGAGTTTAAAAACTTTATTATTGCAGGAGGAAGGGAGGGAGGAGAGGAAGAAAATACAAGATACATTTCTTATAGACATCCAAAAATCTGGCAGAACTTTAAATTTTCCTGCCATTTTCAGCAAAACCTTTTTATTTCAATATTTTTATCTACACTGTTTCTTTTAATAGAATTAGGAATTAAGTACTCGAGTGATTATTTACGTGATATCTTTCTTCCCCCATCAGACTGTGCACTCCACAAGAGCCAGTGCCTTGTCTGTTCTGCTCTCCATCGCATTCAGTGACAGGCACGGGGCCTGTGTGTGGTAGATGCTCGATGCATTTGTGTTGAAGGATTGGATAGATCAGATGGACGAAGAATATTTCAAAATGACACTTTTCTCAATGCAAAATGATGCTGTGAAGACATCTATTACTTTTACTTGTCCGTCTTGATTCTTTATTTACTCATCCTAGAGCTATGCTGTGCCTGAACAGAGACTATTAAGACACAGTTGCTGACCTTAAGGGACCCACAATCTATAAAGGGAGACAGACATAAACCAATAAATCATAATACAGTGAGATATAAGAAATAAATATCTATGCAAGGGAGGGGAGAATAGCAATCCAACTGTCTCTCGTTGATCATAATCAGAATTGTTATCTTGAGCAGGCAACCATCCAAGGGTAGAAAAAATAAATGATTTAGAACTGAGGTTTTGTTTTGTTTTTGTTTTTTTTTGTAACAGGACCATTAAAAATGAAGCCAAACTAAACTGGGGACTTTGTGCATCTAACCCCACTCAGGTCTCGGTTTACATATGACTCCTCCAGAGAAATCCCCTCTGAACTCTCCACACACACTGAGTTAGGGCCCCTCTGTGCCCTTTCACTAACTGGGAAGTTCATGAGGCCAAAGAATATGTCTGTCTAGTCCATGGACTATTATATCTCCAGAGCCTAGAACTATCTCTGGCACATAGTAGTTGCTCAATAAATGTTTGAGGAACAAAGTCTCCCTTGCGATGTATTTATTTTTCTCTTTTTAAATCAATGTACCTCATTTTTCCATACTATAAATATAAAAAATATTTCCTGTCCTCAATAATGGTTTTTGCCTTTTCCTTCATGATGATTGTTTCTCTAATGTTTCCAGACATTATCATTCAATAACGGGAAGTAAATTGCATTTTAGGCAACTGTGCCTAGTAGGGATTTGGACCTGAAAAGATATCTAAGGCTGCTTCTTCCACCCCTGCCAGGTATACCCCAAAGACTGCACCTATTTGTAGAGTCCCAGAATAGTTTCCCCATGGGGTTTCTCCACACCACACATGCACACAATTTCCAAAGGATTTGCACTGAAGAAGGGAGACTTTCTTTTGGAGAATAAAGATTAATGTTCTTAAGGGAACTAATAAAGGTCAGCATTCACTTTCTGCACCTGAAATTAATTCTTACCCTCTGCTTTCACTACAGAGAGGATGAGGAGAAGAAGATCCCGGTTTAAGGCTTCACATGCTCCTGATATTTAGAAACAGAACTTTAGGAAGGACTCTGAAAAGCCTCCAGTCCTAAGACACCAAGTTCTGAGGCCAATAGATCCTGTGTTTGGTGCTTCCCCAGGCCATCTGGCAGCCAGAGAGAGATATTTTAAGTCATGGCAAGGCATGTGGCAACCTCAAAAACCACACCCTTTGAATGTCAGCCTCCTCTGCCAATGTGGGGCAAGTCTGGCATGGGGCAAGAAATAAAGGCTGTGCTGTTGGGATATTAACCCCATTGAAATGCTGTTGACTTTACAAACACACACACATAATTAGTATAAGTTTCTTTTTCTTTTATTTACTAAATGTTCTGCTGAAAACTGGTAAAGTCAGTCAAATTTGGATGTTTCCAAATGTCCAGATGTGTCCTAGATACAGCCTAGATGTCAGGAAGAGACTTGAATTGATTTAAATATGGGGTATTTTTTTTTCACCATAGAAATGTCTCTTCTAAATTATACACAGTCTTTCACATGACCTTAGAAGAAATAGGAAAATATAATTAGTGAGGAGGGATAATGCTGGTCCCCATAAATATTGGCTAAAAGTAGACATAGGATTAGAGAAAAAGGTTTCAAAGTTTCTCTTAATAACGTCCTTCGCTCTCTCTCTTTCTCTCACACACACAATTAAAATGACTACTAAAAGAAAATATCATGATTTTTGAAGTATATTAAATATAAATTTGCTGTTTTGGTTGTAATAGATAAGATGTTATACCATTGTATAGCAATTGCAACAACTGGTATAACTGGAACCTCTTGGAATTTTGTATTGGTTCCTGTTTCTTCTAGAAATAGGTATTTCTCTTAGTTTCCTTACGTTACAGTAACTCAGATTTAGGGGAGGAGTACAACCTTATTAGGTCCTGAGTTGATGGCAGAAGGTAGAGCATCCCTGGATGACCTGGGTTCCAGTACCAATTCTGCCACATATTATTCACCTGAAAAATAGACCAAAGTTCCCACCACACACACACAAAAATGATATATATGTGAGGTAATGCATATATTAATTAGCTTGATTTAGCTATTCTGCAATGTATGCATATATCAAAACATGTGGTACACCATAAACACATACAATTTTTATTTGTCAATTAATTAATTAAAATAGACAGAATATCTCTAAGATTCATGCTCATGCTGCAGTCCCCTACAATTATCTTGGAGAGAAAGTAGAAGGCCCTGGGTCAAGGGTCTGCCTAAATACACCATGCAGCTGTTTCCTCACTGGAGTTTTATGGCTTTCTCTTAAAACTTATAGCCTAGAAAAACCTGCTGCTTTGTATTTTGTTTTTTTGTTTGTGCTGGGATGGGTGGTAAACCAATGGGAAGCAGGAAACACTGGGAATACAAGAGTTAATGTTTCAGAAATGACTAGTTGGAAGTCATCATCTCATAAAATATCCTTGAAGCCAGAAATTTGAATGAAATCACCCTGGGGAGATATATAGAGTGAGAAAAGAAATAAGACTGAGAACCGATCCCCCTTGGTTAATGGGAAGAGGGTGGGCATGATAAGGGAAATCCCAGAAGGAGCTTGAAAAGGAGAATCAATATAGGTAGAAAGAAAACTGTGGTGCTATGAAAGAAGCCAAGGGGAGAGACTGCTTTAAGGAATCAGTAGTCAGCAAAGCCGAAGCTTTCCACAAGTCAAGTAGGACAGGATTAAGAAGTAATCATTAACTGTAACACTGTGGAGCTGCTATTAGCCATGGACGTTTCCATGGGTGGTGGCAGCAGAGGATACACGGCATGTGGCTTGAGAAGTACATGAGAGTGAAGCACGAACCACAGAAAGAATCTGAACAGGTACTTCACAAGACTGGAACTCTCAGACACTATTGGTGAAAATGTAAATTGTGTGTCTTAGGATTCCCCAGCAGAAACGGACACATATACGAACATGTACCCAAGAGCACATGCCCAGAAACAGGTACAAAAGACATGTACAAGATGTTCATAGTAGATTATTCATTATAGACAAACTGAAAATAACTTACATGTCCATCAATAAAACAATGAATAAATAAGGTATATATTCACACAAGGGAATATTTTATAACAATGGGAATAAAAAAACGACTGCTGCACCCCAAAACGTGGATGAATCTCACACAAACAATATTGAGGGGAAGACAAACATAAGAGTCCATATAAAGTTAAAAGCAGGCAAAACTAACCAATGATAATGGAAGTTAGGATAATGATTACTTTTGGTGGGGTAGTGACTGAATAAGGGCATAAACGGGGCTTCTGGAGTACTAGTACTATTCCATTTCTTGATCTGTGTGGTTGTTGCATGGATCATATTCCCTTTTTAAAATGTTTCAAGTTGTATAGTCATGAATTGTGCACTTTTCTATATGTATATATAAAACTAAAAATTTACTTTAATAATGACTAATTGGGGAATTAAAAACAAGATGGAACTAAGACAGCAAGAACATGGAATATGGGATGGGGATGTCAGTGTTCAAGTATTCTATAGTGTTTATATTGTTCTGAGGAAGAATAGAAAATTTATTAATGTTAGACCTTGTTAGGTATTTTAAAAATTTAAAAGTAACAAAAAAAGAATGGCAAAATGTATATTTTGACACAAGGAGAAGAAAAATCATTTCTAAAGATAAATTAATTGATGCTTTAAAAAAGTGGAAAAGACACACATAAAAAAACAAAATCTCTTTTAAAGGGTGACATAAATATACCCAAATAAATCAGTAATCACAGTAAACATAAATAAGTTAAACTCACCAGTTTAAAAAACAGTTATCCTCAGATTGGAATAAAAACAAAACCTAATGCAATGACAGGTGTCTTACAAGAAACATACCTGAACAGAGTAACCCATGTTTCAAGTGAAAGGATAAAGATGTCTCGTCAGACATTGGATAGATCTAGGGTTGAGGACTTGGTGGGTGACTGCAATGGAAGGAAAAGGTGTCAGGAAAGTAAAATAAAATGGTGACAGAGTGGTGCAAGGAATAGGTCACAAGTCTAGGTTGGCTTGTAAGAAAATGATACCAGAAGACTGCTGACAGGGAGGAAATGGAACAGTTGAGGAAATGGGACAGTCAAGTATTAATAATTAACAGTTAATGGGGTCCCAAAGCAGGTGTGATAACACTGACAGCAAAGGAACAATTTTGAATCCCATCGAATTTAAATTTAGATCTAAAAAGGCCATTAGGTCTTTGTTTTATCTTGTCCAACTTTCTTACTATAAATAATCCAAAGGGCTCTGCAAGATGTAAAGAAAATAATTCACAGCAATGTCCTCCAGTTGATAACTGTTGGACTGATAACTGTTCAAGTTATCAGTCTTTAAACTACAGTCAGCCCTGAATTCTATTTTAGAATTGTGCATATGAGGCCAACAGAAAAATCAGTCATCTGGTCAAGAACCAAAATCTCATTGGCTCTTGAGGCAATCAGGGCACAGAAATCTAAAACATATCTAAGCAAACATTGACCTTTCATGTAACAAAGTGTAACACACATTTCCTTTGGTAAAGTTCATTTCTATTTTTCTGGATTATACATCACTGATTTGAGAGAAAATAAGCCTTACAATGTTTGCAAGGCACATTAAGTGGAAACTTTGTTCTAGGTTCAGTCCAGTACGTACATGGGTATAAAATCCTTAAATAGCATTCATCTACTGAAATCCTTTTAATTTTTTTTAAATTTTTAATTGATACATAATAATTGTACATATTCATGGAGTACATGTTATATCTTGATACAAGTATATAATGTGTAATGATCAAATAGGATAACTGGGACATGATTCACCTCAAACATTTATCATTGCTTTATGTCGGGAACATTTGAAAACTTCTAGCTATTTTGAAATATCATAAATTATTGTTAACTATAGTTGCTCTATTGCACTATTGAACACTAGAAATTTTTCCTTCTATTTAACAGTAGTACTCCTTCACCAACACGTCTTCATTACCCCTTCCCACCACCCTTACCAACCTCTGATAGCCACCATTCTATTCACTTCCTCCTTGAGATCAATTTTTTTAGGTCCCATATATAAGTGTGAAAATGCAATATTTGTCTTTCTGTGCCTGGTTTATTTCACCTAAAAATAATGTCCTCCAGTTCCATCCATGTTTCTAGAAATGACAAAATTTCCTTCTTTTTCATGGCAAATAATATTCCATTGTGTTTATATACCACATTTTCTTATATAGTCTCAGCCCACATGCCACGTTTTCCTTAAGCCTTTTCCAACTTCGTCAGGCAGAATGTATCACTGTTTCCTCTGCCTTCCCTCTTCACATGGGTAGTATGGCTAATATATCAGTTATTCCATTCTGCTTATAGTATAATTATTTATATAAATCTTCATCTCTCTCAAAATTATAAACATCTTGGAGACAAGAACTACTCTTAAACTCACTCCCCAAATATAGCCCACTATCCTGTACAGAAGGGGCAATAAGTTTTGAATATAGACAATTGTTTCATTTCCAGGATATGGAAGTATGATTTTGTTTCATGAGCATTTCACTTTTCTACTTTAAACTGAATAAGCTGCTTAGCCTAATAATATCAGGCTGACATAGGAGAACGATTGATCTTCCAGAACATGCTGCCAACATCTCTCCCCTCAAAAGAGCTAGAATACCAAATAAGCCTAGGAAGATTTAGTTCAGTATATTTAGATATTTCATCTTTCTAATGTTTGCTTTAATTAGGGACAAGTTTCACCTCCCACCTTTTTTTAATGATTTGCTGCAAATAAACCCTTGAGGAGTCATATAACCCATGCTGTCCTCCAAGTGTTTCTGTACCAACCTCCCCATTAAGTCCATGAAAAGAATCCATTATCCTAGTATATTTATTTCTTAAGGCAAAGGCTATCAAAACATGGGCTAGTGTTCACTATGTCTAATTAGAACCTTACTAAAACAGTTTCCCCTCTTTTCTACCTTCATCCCAGAGGGAGGATGTCTAGTCAAAAGTCAAAATCTCATTGGCTCTCAGGGCAATCCTTGTCAGGGGTCCCAGGTTAGGGTTAGATGGTTACTACAGCTGTGGCAGGCTTAGACAATACGAAGCCCATAGAAACACATTAGTGCCCATTATTGTAAAAAATTAATATTAAATGTGTTTAGGTATCAAAACTATAATCTATGAGTCAGAATCCAAGTCTTAAGCCTCCAATTCCTGTTCTCTGTAGCACAGCAAGGTAATTTACTCTCCAAGAAAACAATCTTCTGTTTTCTAGACCAGTAGTTTTCAACGTATGAGGTTCCGAGATCAACAGCATTAGCGTCACTTGGGAGCTTGTTAGAAATGCAAATTCTCAGCCTCACGGTCCACCTACCTATGGAGAAGCTATAGGTGTGGGGCCCAGCCACCATGTTTTAACAGGCCCTCCAGGGAATTCTGATGCACAGTAAGGTTTGAGAACCATGACTCTAGACTAGACCAAATTGTGGTCTGTGGACCAGGGCATTCACCTCCCTTGGGAGCTTGTTAGAAATGCAAAATCTCAGACACCACCCTAGACCTACTGAATCTGAAACTGCAGTTTAACATGATTCCCAGGTGATTTATATTTACATTAAAGTTTGAGATGGTCCTAAAAATGTGTAATGGCCCTTGGAAATCAGGAAGGGGACAGGGTGGAAGGGGGAGTGAGGGATAAAAAATCTACCTATTGTGTACAGTGTACACTATCCTGGTGATGGGTACACTGAAAGCCCTGACTTCAGCATGACACAAGTCACCCATGTAACAAAAAACACTGTAACTTCTAAATTTTTTGAAATAAAATAAAATAATTTTTTTTTAATTCTAAGAAATCTTACTATTGGAAGAAACAGAGAAACAATAAGAAATAAATCTTATTTCTATGATATAAAAATTAAAATAAAATTTGAAAAGCATGATTAAGGATGAAATTGAGAAAGTTAATAATCTGAATTTAAAAACTGAAAAAAAATGTCTCTGAAATTTACAATACAGTTCCTTGTAACTTCCTCATTTAATTCTCTCACTAATCTTGTATATCAGGTATTGTCATAACCTCCATCTTACATATGAGACACAAGAGTGGATAACTGACTGGATGTCACAAAGCCAGCACACAGAAGAACCAGGATTTGAACCCAGGCAGCTTGACTGTGAAATGTAGACTCTTAGCCACCACCTATAATAAGTTATTCTGATTGGAACTGCAGTGGGGTCTTTTTTTTTCCTCCCTTTTCGCATCACACTGCTTCTTTAACAGCAATTTCATTCATCAGTAACCAGTTAAGCCTTTTCGTAAAACTAAAAATAATATATATCTATTCTAGTTGAACCAATATTTATTGAGGTCTATTTTATGACAGGACTGAACTGGTGGAGCTTATAGTATTAGGTTAATAAGCGTAGGTGCTTAATAAATATTTGCGGAACCCATGAATCAGTGAATAATTTTATTATACTATGCTCAGTGATACAGGAGCAGAAGTGAGACACCTGTATACATTCTGGGGACTCAGACATTTCCTGCAAATGATGACTGTTGAGCTAAACCCATAAAGAGAGGAAGGGTCAACCAAGCAAAGCATAAGGCAAAAAGGATTCCAGGCATGCTAAAGAGCTGGGGCTTTATCCGAGGACTATGAAAAATCACTGACATATTTAAGGGAGCAATACAGATACTCAAATATATATGTGTGAACACATATATATTCATACATAAACATACACAAAAAAATCCAAATATCAAGAATGGATCCCCCAAAGCCATCAGAATTTCAAGTCTAAAATGAACCATCAGGATTTAGATTATTAGTGATCATATTCTGTCAGAGTATATGAATGTATGGTTTGTAATTGAGGTCTTACCTTGCTATACACGGGAGAAAGGACTTAGTAGCCTATTCACCTGCCCAACTGACAGCACCAAAGAGCTAAAGAGACCAGGCGTGGATACCTTTAGAAAATAATGTGAAGCCCCTCCCTTAGCTTCAGTGTCAACTCTTAGAAAGAGTTACAGAAAATAGGAGCAGGAGAGCTAAATTTGAGTGACACACCAATTTTCTTTTTGACACCTAAGTGACACTCCATTAAGACATCTGCTCTTGAGTATTCCCCAGAAAGTGAAATTCCTCTCCTCCTTAGCTTCGTGCACACTATTTAAAAAAAAAAGGTAGATTTCCTTGGAATTTTTATTAAGAATTATACACATCCAAGCAATCATTTCCATACCTTAGTGTCTGTAAAATATAAATGCAAAAAAAAAAAATCTGTCTTTTTCCTTTCTCCTTTTTTTGCTTACATTTTACTTTATCTCCAAAGAATTCAAAATTTATTGAATAGATTAAGTAACAGTATTTAGGGAGGCAGGGTTACTTGTATTATCTGTTTTAGGCATCAAAGTATTTCCTCATCAAAGAAACCAAATTTTCTTAAGTTCTTTATTAGAGCTCCAGGATTAAAGATTTTTCCCTTGAGGTGTCTAGTAAAGCACAAATGGTTCAAAAGAAAAATGCTTTGGTTCTTAGTCACCCAAACCAAAGTTCAGGCTCATAGGCTTCCTCTTCAACAGGGCATGTTGGAAGCTGTGATGGACGGAGCCGCGCAGCTGGGAGTTCAGGGACAGTGTTTCTTCCTTGTCCAGACACCATCACGAACTTGGGATCCTCAAAGAGAGACATGACCCAAGAGAGCAGGGTCGCTCATAGGTCCAGCAGAGATCAAAGCAGTCCTCCTTCTGAGAAGCACCCTCAGCTCCCAGCCTGTCCTTACAGAATGTCATCAACAGTCTGCCCACGGGCGGAAGGAAAAAAGGCAAAGGGTGTGTGGGGGATGGCCGCTCATTTCCTGCCAAGACATGAAAGCAACTCAAGAATGTCCAACCACCTGCAAAAGCCTTGTTTGCCCTATAGACTTTTTTTATCCACACTTTGGCATTTCCAGTCAAAAAAATAATTGGCAACACAAATATTTTAATAAAATATTTTCTAGGGCAGACTCATAGTGTTGGAACTACCTTAAACCAACCCCATATAGCTATGAGAAACCCCATTTCAGCTGTTCCTTATATAAAGACTTGGTTCAAAGATCAGTTCTTGAGATTCTTTTCTTTTTTTGTCATAAAAGCATGAACAGCATTAAAGAGAATTTTAATGAATAAATCTTTAAATTATTTATAAATTTCTATCATTTCAATACAAGTATTAAATATTATAATATTTACTGCCAACTTAATTATATGAGCAAGTAAATATTTATATACACAGTTATGGGTCTATTTTTGAAACTACCTGCATGAAATGTTTTTCTATTTTGCAATGTACTAATGCCAAATAAAGCCTAAAACACATATGAGGTCATGCCTATATTACACTAGAATTATTATTCATTCCCATTACCCACAAATTTTGGAAACATAAGAAAAACTGATTATTAATAAACAAGTGTTTGATAAATGTCATCTGCTTGGTTTGCTACCCTTTAGAAAACCATAAATATACAATTCGGTTTTTTACCTCTCAGTAGTTCGACATTTCTTGGTCATACCAAAAAGTAGGTTACTGAAGAGACTAATTTAATCACATGTAGTCTTTTAAATGTTTTTCACCTCTAAAGTAAGAAGTTTAAAAATGACCACTGCCATACCAAATCAAGTGGCTGATCATCTGTAATATTTTGTCTCTGTAAGTACATCCCAAATGTGGACTGTGTGAACCACAGTTGGCCCCAACAATGGCAAAAGATAAATGTTCCTCTTCTATTCCAGAAGAAAAAGAAGTGCAGTTCCCCCTATTAAAGGCAAATCCCCCCTTATGTGCCCTCAAGCCTACCTTCTCCCATCTCTTCTGGGAGCTTCTGAACCAGCCCTTATTCCATCCCCATCCCCATCTATTTATCTACACAAATGCCCAAATCATATCAATGTCTTCTCTCAAGCCTCAGATACTATTTCATCTCTCTCTTTCTTCTCTTTATAAAATGTCTTGGAATCTACACTCTCTGCCTCTACGTCCTCATTGATCCCAGCTCAATTCTTGACATGAAAAACCTATAATTATAGATCAAAACATTCTATTCACATCATTCTCTTAATAATCAAATCCACCAGCCCTCTCCCAGTCCTCATTCCCATCAGCTTCTCTTCCTGTCTGAAACTGGTACCTCAAACCATTCTTAGGAATCTCCTTTGCACTGTCCACCACCTCTCCCTATCTGACTCTAGTTTCTTCTTCTTCTCTATCTCCCTTGCAGACTCCACTTTCTCTTCTTTTCCTAGGAGTAAAGGAATTATGCATGGATATAGCCCTGGGCTTCTCACTTCTCTGGGCCTCATTCCTTTAAAGATGCTTTGTAGGCAAAAGATCCCCAAATGTGCCAATTCTGTCCTGAACTCCAGGTCCACATTTCTCACTACCTGCTAGAGATCTCCACCCACATACATCTCAAACCCGATATGTCCAAACTCCACTTAACGTTCCTACCAAGCCTGTTTCTCTTTCCCAAACACTAGGAGAAAAATCTAGGGGTAATCTTCAGTCATCTTCCCTTTCCTAACTCCCACATTTAGCTACTATGTCCTGTATATTCCTCTTACACATACATTCCCACTATCGCCATTGCCTTCTGTCTGGATTGTTCCAAAAGCCAAGAGACAGATCTATGTATCCAGTCTCTTTCTTTCCTAACCCCCAATATGCCCTAAGCACTGCTTCCAAAGTAACTCTTAAAAATATGGTTCCTTATGGTGTCACTTCCCTATAAAGTGAAACCCAAATACCTTAACGTGCTATTCCTGCCCCCACAAAATATCCTGTCTCTTATTGCTCCTGCTCATGAATCTCCTACTACAATAAAACTGCACGCTTCAACCACCAGAATACCACTTTGCCATTGTCCATGGCTGTTACTCCTGCCTGAAATGTTCTTCTCCACCTCTCAAACCCCTTCCACCCACTAAGACTAAGGAGCATTGCAAATTCTGCTGCTTCTGTGAAGCCTCCCCTGTTCTCTTGGCAATTTCTCCTTTCTCTATGAGATTTAGAACTCAGTGTCATTAAGGTAAAGAAATGTCTTTAGTAAGCTTACAAGTGTGTGTGAAGATTCTATTTTGTGCCAAATTCTGTATTCAGAATAGAGAGAATACACAGTCCCTGCTTTCTGGAAACTTCTGAGTGTGGGGAAGAGAGAATGCTTAGCATGCTAAATTGTAACCGTGTGTATGCATTCTGTGCTGGAGAAGCTCATGGGAGGCACAGGGAAGGATCACGGAGCCCAGCCAAGGGCCCAGGATGACTTTCTAGAGGAGCCACCCTAGAAGGGAGGATGGTTGTGCAGGCAGAGAAGGGGGTGAAGAGCACTTCGGGAGTAGAGAATCACACATTGAAAGACATAAGAGACCATGTCCCATTTCAGGAATTCAGGTAAACCAGTTGCCTGAATGAAGTGTACTGGGGAGGTGGGACAAGAGGTTGGAGAGGCAGGGGCATATTGCAAAGAGCCTTGAGTGCCCATATCGGTTATCTATTGCCACAGTGATGCCAAATTTAAAAATCATCCCAAACTATAGCTTAAAACAATAGTCATTTATTCTTGCTCATAAGTCTGTAGGTCAGCTGGGTGGCTCCTCTGGCCTGAACTAGGGTCACCTAGGCATTTACCATCAGAGTGTGCATTCAAGAGGCACATCTGCTGATTTTGGCTGAGCTGTCTCACATGTGTGGCACTTAGCTGGCTGGGACTAGGTTTAGGATGGCCTTGAATCTTCTCCACATGTCTCTCACATCTGCAGTAGGTTAGCCTGGGCACGTTCTCATGACATGGAAGAGATAAAAAGGAGAACACACCCAATTATGCAAGAGGGCATGTGTTTTTCAAGCCTCTGCTTGCATCATGTTTGCTAACATTACATGGGCCAAAGCAAATCACATGGATAAGCCCAGAGTCAGAATGGGAAGCAAGTCGAAGGCACAGGGCAAAGGCTATGGAAACTGGGAGGGGCCATTATTGCAAGCAATCTACCATCATGCTCTATAAAGGAGTTTGCATTTTATGCTTATACACAGGCTGTTATTCCTATTGGTTACAAACTCTTGAGCACAGGGACTGTATTTTATTCATGACTATATCCCCCATAGCAGTTAGCATAATATATTAATATATCCAAAATAGACACTCTATAAATTTTGGTAGAATATAACTGAATCCCTAGTTTATATAATAATTTATTATATATACGCCAGCTCTGAATTTTCTAAACCCTTTTCAACTATATTTATATTTTCAATTTCTATCATCCTTGGAGTGCATAGTTCTATGTATTTAGTATCTGCTAAGCAAAATACTAATTCCTATACACTGCCTACATACCACCTCCTTTAAGCTTAGCCAGACTAATTCTGTTTTTTTTTTTTTTCCTTGACAATCCTTGTTGTTGGCCAGGCTAATTCTAATGTTGAAAGGAATGGTGAACAAATTTTTGGGCTTTTTCCTCCAGTCACCCATAATTTTACAAATTTCAAACTGGCCCCCACTCTTCCAGAAAAAGGACTTCAAACGTCTTGCCCTACCCCCCAGCTGTTTAAACGATTTTCCTCTCCCTATCCTCCTCTCTCCCCTCCTCTCTTTCTTTAGGAGGAGCATCACAGAGCTGCTTTCAGGATTCCAGAGGAAATGCTTTGGTTTGGTTTGAGGCTTTCCAAATGTCATTACAGACTCGAGGCACCAAGTGCGTAGGTTACACCAAAGCAGTTTATAATTATGCACTGAGAAACAAGCCACCTAAATCCCTGTTCTGTGCACATCCTGCCTCCTATGTCCTCATGCCTGTCCCCACGATCTACCACCAGGGCTTGTCTAGAAATGCTGCCCAGGAAAATGGCCTTTTGCTGGGCATCAAGTGGCAAATACTTTGGAGTCATCTTTGACTCTTTTATTCCACACTCCATATTCAATCTAGCAGCAAATCAGGTCAAGTGTATCTTCAAAATATGTCCGGAGTCTGACTACTTTGCATCCCTGCCACCACCATCACCCTGGTCCAGACCACCATGATCTCTCACTTAGATGAGCAATATAGCCTCCTACCCACTCTAAAGCCCACCATGTCAACAGCAGCCAAAGCAAGAGCCTGATCATGTCACTCCTCTGCCAAAGACTCTCCTCTTGCGCAGAACGAGAGCCACATTTGACCGTGGTCTATGAGGACCAACATGTTTCTCTCCCACCCCCAGCTCAACACCCCCAAGTGCCTTCTCAGCTCACTGTGATCCAGCCATGATGGTCCTCTTGCTGCTGTTGAACATGCAGATCATGCTGCCCCCCTGGGGGTCTTTGTCTTTGATCTTCTTCAGCCTGGACTAGGTTGCCGCAGACACCCACAGGACTCATCAGTTCTCTGCTCAAATGTCCCCTCACAGAAGCCCTTTCCCAACCTCCCATCATGAATTAGCACTGGTGGCTCCCTCCCTGCCGCATCACTCTCTATTCCCTTCCTATCTGACATCTTATAGATTTATTTGTATACTTGTTTATCATATGCCTCTCCCACTAACCTTTGAGCTCAGCAACAGCAGGAACTTATCTGTCTTATTCACTGTTTTATCCCCAGAACCAAGAATATAGGCTTGGTGGAGGGTAGACCATCCACACACGTATTTGAATCAGGCAGGTAGCTTTGCCCTACCCACATGGCATGGAAGCCTCAGGCACAGGCTGACTCTGAACGAGATTTGTTGGGTTTTATTCATCCCTTCTCTTTTTAGTCCACTCCTCAAAACTGCTCAGGATTTACATCTGCCTATGATACTAGGAAACTTGAGGAAAATGAATTCTGCAGTATTTAAAAGGGATCAACTTTAGATATTTACTTTAAGAAAAATGAAAAGAAAGTTTCCAGCCAAATTCCTAAATTAATGTGCTTAGGAATAAAATAAACTTGTCTAATCTCCCTAGAATCACTTGGGTAATGCTTAACACGGAGTGATAATACCACACTTCTCTAAATGCAAGGCAGGCGCTTGCCAAACTGATCCTTTAATACCAAACAAATACCAACTTTTAAGTATATACATTTAATGCCATTTTCCACATATCCACCTCCAATTTATCAAACTGTGAGGATCCACTGTAATTCCTGGCACATTATCCAGCCTTCACCAAGCTACCTCATGTTCACATGTCCCCTAAAGCAAAATTCTAAGTGTTGGGAACTGGAAAAGCAACCCCGCATTTGGCACCCCACAAGGAGAAGAGTAAATGTCTGCTTTCAGATGCCCTTGTAGGGCAACTGCGCAGGTACCCTCAGATGCATTTCTGTTTTTTCCATTCTGTTCTTCTTCTTCTTGTGATTTACTTTCCAGGGGTATAAGGCAGTGGTTTTCAAACAGGATGCTATGGAACCCTAAACAGCACTCTACAGCACCTTGTTTATTTTTGCTGGAACTGAGTATGTATACTATCACACTGAGGTCTGTCAAGATTCATCTGCAAAGAGTAGGAGGTGTGGCATACTGGCACCCCTACAGCAAGGACAATTCTAAGCTTTCCAAAGCACGTAAACACTTTGTTCCATGAATATATTTTAACACATCAAGATAAGGGCAGTAAACCTGGTTGTCCTCAAGCTCAGACATGGCACTGAAAGCCAAGCACGTGAGCCATGCCCTTGCCCTACTTACTTTTATGGCTACCATGAGATATTGTTTTATCATAATGGAGATGGTGACATAGTTTCGAGTCCTTTAGCCCTTTATTTGCAGCCAATAATTATAGCACTTTTGTGCTACCAAGAGAAAATTGAGAGCCTCTAGTATAACAGAAAGTTTTATACTTTCATGGAAGACCTGGGGAATAGATAACAGATTTATTCTGATTTTGGTTACCTGAGGATACTTCCTCACACAGAATATGGGATAAGGGGAAGGCTTAATTTAAGGATAGACTCTGCATCCCAGAGGCAATTTTCAGAAATGAATAGTCAAAGAAAATTAGACCAACCTTAAATCTGATGTGTCTATCAGAGGACATTCTATAATCTCAGGAATTCTCTTTACTTTAGTTTGTGCTTTGAGATGTAACTATCCCTCAGGGTGCCCAAAATAGAAGACTATGGTCATCACAGTGCCCAAAATTCCCAAAAGTGTTCCTCCTCCTTCTGCCTCTCTGTCTTTCAATTGAATTCTATTGGCAGCATTTTTTTGTCCTTTGAAAGTTTGTGTCTGAACCAGGGGACAATGCCGAGGCCTCTTTTGGAGAAGTTTTTGCCTCAGTGAATTTTATAAGAGAAATTAATGTGAGAGATTCCCATCTCTGTCAATCATATTCATTCAAAATAATAGCAGTTGCCAGGACCGGAGGTTGTGGGGAGGGAAGCAAAAGAGGGGGTAGAAGGTAATGTCATGAATTGTTCCCCTGCAGCTGGTATTTCTCAATAACAATTGTTCATGCAAAACAAAAGATCACTTCAGAAAACCAGGGACAGACAAGAGACAGGCCAACAGAAAGAGATAATTATAATCATATTTTAGAGATCAAACAGCTTGAATTACATTTGCTGGAACCTAGTTAAGTTTCCTGGTCATTTCATATGTAACATAGCAATTTAATGTACCCTAATATAATAATAAAATATAAACATAATGACAAATACATATAATGTTATCTCCAGGCATCTGCCATATAACAGGTTTCTTATCTTCTACTTTCTTATCTTCCACAGTACTGGGGATAAAAAATAAGAGATAGTCTAACACAGGGAGGCAGTATAGCACAGTGGTTAAGAACAACAGGCTTGGCATCACATCAGGTTAAAGACCCAGCTTCACCTCTTACTACTATGTGACCTTGGGCAAGTTTCGTAACTTCCCCAAAGGCTCAATTTCCTCATCTGCTAAATGGAGATTGAATTTATCTACCTTATTACAAGGATGAAGAGAGACAATGCATATACCTGGCCTGCAGAAGGCACTTAGTAAATGTTTGCACTTAGAGTCGATAAATGTATGAATAAACAAATACTTTGCTTTTCCTTACACCTCCCATTCTCTATCCTCATTCTACTCCCAAGCTAAGCAAAAAGGAGGGAAGTGTTTGGAAGTAGTTGCAGCATGCTTGTCGTGCCAGATTGCTAAAGGAGAATGAGATGACCCTAACTTCCTAGGCCTGGCTCTGCTGTGGGATCAAAGGCTGCCACACAGCTGTGCTTGATGCAGAGAATTCCTGCCTCTCTTCCTCTAGCTGCAGGACTCCAGTACATAGCAGCCACCGTGCCTGTTCACATGGGAGGTGAGTATTATGTGTAAGCACTCAAGTGGTTCCCATCCACGAAGTAAGGCTTACAAAACTTTTATGTAAAGAAATAGTCTCCTGGGGCGAAAGTCCACAGTGATAATAAGAGACAGGCGTGGGAGGTAGGACCAGGAGGCTCTGGGAAAAAAAAAAAAAAAAATCTTTGTCTTTTTTTTTTTAAATAGACAAAAATATGAAGTGTTACTAGCTTTAGAGCTTAGCTGTTTCCCTAAGCTATTTACTTAACTGTCCACAACTTCTTCAAAACAACATCAAGAACGACCGCACACCACGTAACCAGAAAAAAAAATGAGGGGACATTATTTAGGTCCATGTGAACAATTAAATCAAGGAGGAATTTTACAATTACAGGTTTGCTTTGACAAAAGAACCAAAAAGTCCTCTGCACGCCAAACTGATTTTATGACTGCTTTGGCCTTAAAAGAACTGGGTGGTACTTTCCCTTGCAATGGCTTATAGACTCTGAATGTTCACACCAGGGATAAGAAATCTGGTCACACGCAAAATCCAACTGCTGCTTCTAATGAGATGCTGTTAAAACAACTTTTTAAAAATATTTCCAAAAAGAACACAGAATGCATAAACATGAAGGTATTTGCCTGTGTCAGAAGTTATAGAAGTGCTAAACAACACTAAGCTTAGCTGGCCCAAAGCCAAGTGAAGCACTTTATCCTGATGGAAATTATAGTGCTGTCATTGTGTTGTAATAAGCCTCTATAAAAGGGAGCATTGTGTTTCTGCTGAGTCTTGAATAAAAAATGAATCAGGATCTGGCTTCCTTGGAGAAAAGAAGAGAAATGTATTTTTGCTTACATGGAAGAGGATAATCACTTGGTCCCGTGAAATATACGTTTTCGTTCATCTTTTTTAAAATTCTGCCTTTCAAAGGGAGCTATCTTTGACCCAAATCTGAAAATGCTTATTATATGTAGAAGATGTTGCCATATTTTGCTCTATAGATTTTTATAAGAGCACTTGCTGTTTATAACTGGCTTGATATACAAGAAATTTAGGTGGAAGGAAGCAAGCTTTGGAAATAGGACACACGAGTGATACTGCATTTTCCTGAGCTGTCTCCAGCAGCAAGTGCAGAAACCTTGTCAGAAGTCAGTGAGCAGGTCCATGAGATGTTCCCACATTTTTAAGACTCAACTGTTAGGGGGAAAATAAGCTCAGCTTAAGTGCAGAAAAGTAAGCCTGGTAAAACCAGTAATTGTTCTAGTACAAAAAGGCTCAAGCAGGTTGCCACTATGAAAGGCTGGTTGCTAGTGGGGCAAGAACAAAGATCACTATAGTTCAACTTTCACATTTTTATTTTTTATCTTTTATTCCCTGGAATTGTATAATGTGGTGCCTTAGGCTAGAGACTACCTAAAGTTATTTTTTTACCCTAATAAAATACTCTTACAGTTACTACTATCTAGCCCAATCCTATTCTTCTCCTATTTCAATATTCCAAGCACCTCTTTCAGTTTTGAAAACATAAAAACCTTATTGTTGTCAACTGACATATGTTCCAAATTTATTTTATGGAGAGTCTCAGCCCCTAATCTCTATTAACTTTTAGCTTCTTATTGCCTTCAATCCAGAAGTTGATGTGTCCACTAGAGTGGAAGACAAGAAAATAGCCAATGGCATATACGTACATACATATACATATATACATAAAAGGATATCTGTACCTTTGAGGAAATAACAATGTTTACAGGCACGCTTCCTTAAGTATTATAGTAGGCACCTTGCTAAATGATTTAAAACATGATCTCCTTTAATATATACTACATTTATTTGTTTGCTTGTTTGTTTTGAGACAGGGTCTCACTCTGTCACCCAGGCTAAAGTGCAGTGGCGTCCTCATAGCTCACTGCAGCCTCAAACTCCTGGGCTTAAGCAATTCTCCTGCCTCAGCCTCCCGAGTAGCTAGGACCATAAGCACACGCCAGCACACCCGGCTAATTTTTCTATTTTTTGTAGAGACGGGGTCTCACTCTTGTTTAGGCTGGTATGCGACTCCTGGCCTCAAGCGATTCTCCCACTTTGGCCTCCCAGAGTGCTAGGATTACAGGCATGAGCCACCACACCCAGCCCATACTACATTTTTTGAAGTAGAAGTTATTATCTTCATTTTACAGAGGAAGAAATTAAGACTTAAAGGAGTTAAGCAACTTGCTGAGAGTTGTAGATCTAATAAATCCAGAGACTCAAGAGTTAAATCAGGCTGATTTAATATCCATTACACAATGCTGCCTCCCAAGCTCCAGGTCTGTTTGCCCTGGGAAAATATTACAATTGTATTTCAGAAGCAAAGGAAAAAGAGGGAGGTGGAAGCTGCTAAATGAGGAAGAAGCAAATGGAAATTTTTGTGGCTATTTATTCATCCACAAAGTTGATTAGGGGACAAACACACTGTACCAGATCTTTGCAGAGTCACACTGCAGTTCCTGCCTTCAGGGAGCTAACATTTTGATTAGAAAGACACCTAAGAATATAGGTCAAAATCAAATAAGTACTGCAACCGAGGTATACACAAAGTATTATGTGTAAGAGCACAGAGGAAGAATGGATTTTTTTCCAACTGCTTGACAAACAGTTGGAAAGACTTGTTTTGCCTGCTAATCATTAATATCACATCCATTTTAATATACTCATTAAGAGCATTTAACATGTGTTTGCCAAAATTAATGCATATTAATTTTGAATATTTGAAGACTTTCAAGTCAGTGAACTGAAAAATCTGCTTCTACACTCTGAAATGTTGGTAGCAATGAAAATTGGTAAAAAAAAAAAAAAATTAAGTTTTTGGAAAGCAAACCAGTGACATGGATCAGACTTTTAGGAATTTATCAACTAATAAGCTATTGAGATAAAGATATTTGCATGTATAAGGATGTTAATTCAGTCCTTGATTATTATAATAATAAACTGGAAACAACCTGATGTCCCTCACCTGGGGATTAATTAAATTCTGGTACATCCATACATGCAATGGGCTGCTCTGAGGCTGTTAAATAGAATTTACCACTCAGTAAAGGAAAGAAAATCTCCATGGCAGATTGTTGAGTAAAAGATAAAGTACAAAAGAATACTATATCATTGACATTAAAATACATACATATGTATACACGCATGTGTACACACCTACAGGCACACATATCGTGGATAAAATAAATGCGTAGAAAGATACTGGGAAGGATGTTTACCAAAATGTCGGCAATGGTTGGGAATTTGGATGGCTTTCCTTTTTTTTTTGAGACAGAGTCTCACTTTCTTGCCCTGGCTAGAGTGAGTGCCGTGGCATCAGCCTAGCTCACAGCAACCTCAGACTCCTGGGCTTAAGCGATCCTACTGCCTCAGCCTCCCGAGTAGCTGGGACTACAGGCATGAGCCACCATGCCCGGCTAATTTTTTTTGTTTTTTTGTATATATATTTTTAGTTGGCCAGATAATTTCTTTCTATTTTTAGTAGAGACGGGGTCTCACTCTTGCTCAGGCTGGTCTCGAACTCCTGACCTCGAGCGATCCACCCGCCTCGGCCTCCCAGAGCTAGGATTACAGGCGTGAGCCACCGCGCCCGGCCTCCTTTTTAACACTTTTCTGTATTGCTTGGAGTTTTTGCGTGAATCTATTACTTTTGTAATCAGAAAAGAGAAACAAGAAAACCACCTTATTTTGGGGAGGGGAAAGAATGTAGCTCCTTTTAGATTTAAATATTATAAAATAATATATTCCAGAAATAGCATTTCAAAATACATTTCTATTGAAGTAGTAGTAACACACCTTGAACAAAACCCTTTCTTCATCAGATAATAGATTTGAACTTGCTTTATGAATTTGTCATCATCAGAAAATCATAACCACATCAAAGCTTGTGGACATGAGGTTGGACTTGGCTCCCTTGTTCTTCAATGCAGAGGGACAATCAAAGCGAGTCAAAGGTTCCATTTAGCATTTAATGTATATTCTAGCAGGGAAAATGAAGGTCTATGCTTTTTATTTGAATTCACTCTAGAAGCAACCAGGAATAAAATCTCACTAACTTTGAGGGTCTTTCTAAGGTGATTCTGCTGATTTGTAACTTGACTTCATGCCAAAGACCCCAAGTAGCTGGAAGAAATACGCTGTACTTTTGTTCTCCTTTCTTCTTTCTTTACTAGTGATTCTGTATTTACAGACTAAATGACAGGAGTCCAAAAGGTATTCCTAACTTTGTATGCATTATAATACACACCTCCAAAACCATTGCAACTAAGGAAGCAG